>NC_079323.1:12462375-12765405 GCF_029931775.1 Euleptes europaea
TTGGTTCTGCACAATTGAAAGGCACTCTGTGCTATGAAAACTATTCGAGGAATGCAAATCGCTTATGTGATCTGTATCAGGGAGCTCTGGAAGAACAGCGTAAGCAGCTTGTGGGAAATGCAGGTGGGAAAGGGCTTGTGGGGGGACACTGGTAACAACTATGATTCTGGGATGGCGTGGCTCTCACCACAGTCTATGATATGAGGACTCACGTAACGTGATGGGTGGAACGCACCAGCTAACACATGTAACGCCGGCTGAATTTGGACAAAACCCCACTCTCATGGAGTAGCACAATTAGATTACACAACGTTGTGGAGGCAGACTGTTTATAGACTGCACCATACACCCCTCAACTTCCAAATCCCATGATGTACTTGCGAACTTGAGGATAACACCCATACACACTGCTCTGAACTCCTTAAGCCAGCATGGTGTAGTGGTTAAGAGAGGTGGTTTGGAGCAGTGGACTCTGATCTGGAGAACCAGGTTGATTTCCCTACTCCTACACATGAAGCCAGCTGGGTCACCTTGGGCTAGTCACACTCTCTCAGCCCCACCTACCTCACAGGGTGTCTGTTGTGGGGAGAGTGATTGTAAGCCGGTTTGATTCTTCCTTAAGTGGTAGAGAAACTAGGGATATAAGAACCAACTCTTCTTCTTCTTAATAGAAAGCAACAGAGACAACCAAGATGAGAGACAAGAGCGCAAACCTTCAAGGTTTATCTACAAGTGGTGGCACCTTGACTTTGACTGCTCTCCCACTTGAGCCTTGCCTGGAGACTACCTTATTCTTCTTTAGGGGCCTGGCCTAAACATGTCTCTTTACCATCTTTCATGGCCTGCTCCAAGCCCAAGTAGCATTTTATCTTACTTTTATACTCTAACATGTTTTTATTGACCTTACTTGTTTTTATTGTTGGTGTTGTTTTAGTGCTTTAGTAGTGAACCACCTTAGCAGGTTCTGAACATAAGAAAGGCCATGCTGGATCAGACCAAGATCCATCAAGTCCAGCAGTCTGTTCACACAGTGGCCAACCAGGGGCCTCTAGGAAGCCCCCAAACAAGATGACTGCAGCAGCACCATCCTGCCTATGTTTCACAGCACCTAATATAATAGATATGCTCCTCTGGTCCTGGAGAGAATAGGTATGCATCGTGACTAGTATCCATTTTTACTAGTACCATGAATACCCCTCTCCTCCATAAAAATGTCTACTCCACTCTTAAAGCCTTCCAAGTTGGCAGCCATCACCACATCCTGGGGCAGGGAGTTCCACAATTTAACTATGTATGGTGTGAAGAAACACTTCCTTGTATCTGTTTTGAATCTCTCACCCTCCAGCTTCAGCAGATGACCCTGCATTCCGGTATTATGAGAGAGGGAGAAGTCTTGGATTTGCTATAGCCCTGGACTTGGAGCGAGGGAAGTCTTAAGTCTGTCTCCCTTTTTTCCTGACATGTGGGTCTGATGTCACATGACGTCCTGTCACACACTTAGAGATCAGGGGGCATCCCACATCTGAAAAGGTTGATGATCACAGCATTAGACTCCAGGATCTTGTACATTTCTCAAGACAAGTGCTTCATGATGGGCTTTGACCTACCAAATACGGTGTTGGGTGTTTAAAAAAATCAGTAGCCCAGAGGAGGAGCACCATTTATGAAACAAAAGACAGATAAATTCACTTTTGCAACAAAAAAGAGAAAACCATCAATTGAATTTGGCTCAGTAAGCCCTTTGTCCCCCACGCACTGCCTAGAAACCCAGGCGGAGTTGGCAGAACTCACATTCAAAATGGGATTATCACACCAATTAAGAGGGTCTTCTTTTAATGGTCTCCCAAACATTTGTCAGCAGGCTGTTTTAATACGAGCTATATAATCATTTTTCTTTTCCATTATGACTGTTCCGGAGTTTTAGGGAGTTTAATTCCTACACGGTTAACAATAGAGATTTATTTTTCTTTCTTTTTTTCCAAACATATGCCTGGCTTAATCTCTTTAAAGTACTTAGGACTATTACCACAAAATGCAACAGTGTCACCCAATCGCTAAAAAAGAAACCGCGTCGCCAACACACACCACCAATTATCTACTTTGCTGCTAATTACCAGGATTCACCTGAAATGATCTCCAATTTCTAGAACGCTGTCACTAACAGAATGACAGAAGCCTAGGAAATGACTGGTTATTGAAACGAAAGGGTGGAATCCAGACTAGCTGTTCTTCTGGAGCAAGGCAACTTTGGTCAGCCCTGGTTAGTACTTGGATAGGAGGCCGCTAAGTGAGTATAGGGGCAGGCAACTACAAACCACGACTGTTCATCTCTTGCTTTGAAAACTCAACAAGGGGTCGCCATGATCCAGCTACAACTTGCCAGCACTTTCCACCACCGCCGCCAACTTACAGCCCCTCCTATCTTCACACTCTGAACAGCGCTTTGGGCTGGATCCCTTCTCCTTGGCACAGAGTACTGCAGTCAAAAGCTCTGCTCACGACCTGAGTTCGATCCCGACGGAAGTCGGTTTCAGGTAGCCGGCTCAAGGTTGACTCAGCCTTCCATCCTTCCGAGGTGGGGCAAATGAGCACCCAGCTTGCTGGGGGTAGATGACTGGGGAAGGCAATGGCAAACCGCCCTGTAAACACAGTCCACCTAGTAAATGTTGGGATGTGACCTCACCCCATGGGTCAGGAATTACCCAGTTCTTGCACAGGGGACTACCTTTACCTTTTTACCCTTCCTCTCCTTCAGTCAACTTCTCTCCAAGGTCAGTTCTCTGGCCAAGCCACCCAAACTGCTGTGTAAGGCAGCACATTGAGGAGGTCACCAGTGGTCATCAGCAGCCTAAGAGCAATTTGGGCACCCCAAACGAAGATGCCACAGGGGCTGGCCTTGTACTCAAGCCAGCAGTGGCAGAAAAGGTTACAGGTATCTTGGTGTGGGGTGCCCAAATTCTGTGGATTGGCCCTGACCGTAAGGCTTCCCGTTTCTTCCTCCCCAGACCCCCCCCACCACACAATCAAGTTTCTTCAGAGCTTTTCCCCGTGGCTACAGCACACACAGCAGATTCTCAACTGACAATGTAAAAATTAGTGTAAAGCAGACAAGTATTAAAAAGAAATTCAGTGCACTAGATCACACAATTTTTTTAAGAGCCTGGAGCATAATATTACTGAAAAAGATCTGGACGTGATGAATATTGGCTTGATCACAGAAGGAAAGTAGTACCAACCCCTTTTTGCCTATATCAACGAATAATAAAGTACACATACATGAACACATGAAGCTGCCGTATACTGAATCAGAAGACCCTTGGTCCATCAAAGTCAGGATTGTCTACTCAGACTGGCAGCAGCTCTCCAGGGTCTCAGGCAGGGGTCTTTCACATCACCACTTGCCTAGTCCCCCCTTTAACTGGAGATGCCAGGGATTGCACCTGGGACCTTCTGCATGCCAAGCAGATGCTCTACCACTGAGCCACGGCCCCTCCCCTAAGTAGAACCACAAAATCAGAGTTGTTGCAATTATTAAACGAAAGCCATTACAAACAGTTTAGGTTTTATGTAAATAGGATTTCATTCAGCTTCCTTTTTATTCCTGTGTATAGCACTATTGTTGGTTTTTAAATTGGTTAAACTTGCTTAAGGATATGGTTAAACTTGCTTAAGGATATACTGAATGTACAGACTTGCTTAAGGATATACTGAATATACAGAACGTATTATACGATACTTGCGCCGCTTCTTTTGGAGCGTCTTCTACTTTGTATATGTATCAGATATTTGACTGGTCACGGACCGTTTTAATAAACTGTACTGTACTAGAATCAGAGTTGGAAAGGGCCATACAGGCCATCTAGTCCAACCCCCTGCTCAATGCAGGATCAGCCTAGAGAGCATCCCTGACTAGTGCTTGTCCAGCCTCTGCTTAAAGGCTGCCAGTGAGGGGGAGCTCACCACCTCCCTAGGCAGCCGATTCCACTGTCGGACAACTCTCACTGTAAAAAACTATTTTGCTGCTGCTCACAGCTGCACAAAGTTCACCCCTGAATGTGCATTCCTTTCGCAGCAACTTCCTGCTGGTACTCAGATTTCTCAGGGCCAGGCTAAATTTAAAGAGGACATCATCTCCCAGAGCCAGTGTGCACACGTTTCCCCCCCAAAAGACGGCAACATGATCTACAAGGTTTTGCGTCATGCATCCATCCCCAATCTTAGCCACTCAGTAACTCCAACGTGGCAACATTTGTCACTGAACATCAGAATCAAGGGCCCACGCTCTACTGGCATGGCTCAAATGTTAGTTACAGGCAATTCACTCCTACCTGTTTTCCTTTTGTCAGTAACTCTTCATAAGGCCCCAAGTTTCATGACGCAGAATAAGAACAGGAGTTGGTTTTTATATGCCGACTTTCTCTACCACTTAAGGAAGAATCAAACCGGCTTACAATCACCTTCCCTTCCCCACAACAGACACCCTGTGAGGTAGGTGGGGCTGAGAGAGTGTGACTAGCCCAAGGTCACCCTGCTGGCTTCAAGTGTAGGAGTGGGGAAACTAATCCAGTTCACCGGATTAGCCTCCGCCGCTCATGTGGAAGAGTGGGGAATCAAACCCCCAGATCAGAGTCCACTGCGCCAAACCACCACTCTTAACCACACACCACACCACACTGGCTCTCATAATGTAATTGTAATTTCATGATGTAATGAAATTAAAAGTTGGACAGCTAAAAATAATCAGCTAAGAATCTCAGGCAGTCTGAGCCCCAGAGTCAAGAAAGGTTGCATCTGCCCATGGGACACATATTGGACACCAGTATCCTGAAATCTCGAACTCAACTCAGGTGTTCATGACCCCTGTCCAGATGATACTTTTCCAGATTCACTTTCTGAAACACCCAAGATGCAATCCTAAGGATACCCACTTGGATGACATGGGTGTCTGGGACAGAGCGTGGTGTAGTGGTTAAGAGCGGTGGTTTGGAGCGGTAGACTCTATTCTGGAGAGCCGGGTTCGATTCTCTGCTCCTCCACATGAGCGGTGGACGCTAATCTGGTGAACCGGGTTGGTTTCCCTACTCCTATACATGCAGCCAGCTGGTTGACCTTGGGCTAGTCACACACTCTCAGCCCCACCCACCTCACAGGGTGTCTGTCGTGGGGAGGGGGAGGAGAAGGTGATTGTAAGCCGGTTTGAGTCTTCCTTAAGTGGTAGAGAAAGTCGGCATATACCAACCAACTCTTCTTCTTCTGTAACTAGCTAATTTAGCACTCAATGCAAGAATATAAAACTACTATACATAGTAATTATGTTGGTAAAAACATCAATACAAAGAGTAATAACAACTACACAAGATTTATTTCAGTTATGACTTTTCCTGCACCCCTCGGCTTTGTACATCAAGTGCCCTTGTTACATGCCTGGGAGTTTGCTTCCCTCCCCATATGGAATCCTAAATTTATTGATTTTTAAAGGTACCCTGAAATATACACCCTTCCAACTAGTCAGCAAGAGGTCCACAGGATGATCTCTAAGTGACCCCCTCCCTTAAAATTATTTCTGGGGACACCCTTGCTGAAAAGTACGCTCCCCTGAATAGCAAGGGATTTACCTCCGATTAACACAAACTGCAAGGCCATGTATAGGGGTGGGGGGGTTGCCTTGGATTTGCCGCTCTCTAGATGCACATTTTCCCCATCCAAATTCTCGTAACTCTGCATTGGGGGCTTATTTTTTTTTTTAACTTTTGAGAATTCGGCAGGGAAGAATTTGCACCTAGAGAGCAGCAAATCCAAGGCAAAACCTCCCATGCATCATTACAGCAAGGTTCCTGCTTTTTTTTGGGGGGGGGTAATCTCGGTTCGCCCCTTCCACTCCGCAGGGCTTCTGCTGCCAAAACACACTCAAGATCTAGGAGTTGCTCAAGAAAGTAGTTGCAGCAACGCAAAGAAAAGGAGAACAGCTTCTTCTAAGCTCAGCAGGGCGCCCAGATGTTGGGTGGGGTGGGGGGTTCGGCCAGCCCTGGCCAAGTCCACAGGAAGTTCCAGCCTGCCCCCCCCCCAAGGCCCCTTCCAATCCATTTGGCCAATGCACACCCACGATGCTCTTACCAGACGGTGCACAAAGCCAAGCAGCTGTCGGGCTGGTGGGGCCCCAAGAGTTTCCGTTTCCAGGGGGGGGGACTCTTTGCAAAGCCCTCCTAACTTTGCCCAGCTCGGATCGGCGGCGCCCCTCCAGCCTCCCGTCCTGCGATCCCCTTCCCACGCCGCTTAAGCCGTCCTTTTCCGCTCTCCCCCCACCCCACCCCATTCCGCCCACTTGCAAAAAGTTCCTGTCTCCTTCCGCGCTGCCCTAACGAGGCCTCGTCCGGCCTCGGCTCCCAACTTTGCCTACCCGGCCTGCCCCCCCACCCCAGCTCCGAGACGGCCTCCCCATAGACTTCCCCGCGAGTAAAACACGCCCGGAGGCACCCAGCCCCGTGCTTCCCCGGCCCGCACCAAACTTGCCCGGGTTGCACCAGCCAGCCAAGGGCGGCGGAGCCCAGCCCCCCCCCCCGTCGCAACCTGTAGGGCTTACTTCTGAGTAAGCACGCTCGGCGGCCCGCCGTCCACGCCTCCCCCCCATTGCAATTTGCAATGCCCCCCATTGCAACTTGCAACGCCTCCCCCATACAATTTGCAACGCTTCCCCCATGCAACTTGCAACGCCTCCCCCCAATGCAATTAGAAAAAGAAGGCTCTGTGCTGTATAGTATGAAGGCGACAAAAAAACAGCACAAATTTCCAATGCAATTAAATATATTAAGTGCAAAAAGGTGTACAGTGAAAACACAGACGACAACGATACACAAAATACAAAGGATCAAAAAGATAAGGTAAGCAGTAAACGTTGTTGCTCAATTTATTAATTATTTAATTGCATTAATTAATGCAATCAAATACTTCATAAAGTAAGCGACAACATTGAATACTTACCTTATCTTTTTGATTTAATCAATTGATTGGAGTTTAATTAATTGCATTGCTAATTTGGGCTGTTCTTGCCTTCTTCCCCCCATGCAGTTTGCAACGCGCGCCCCCCTCCCCATATATGCAGTTTGCAACGCCTCCTCCGGAACGGCACCCCGTCCGGACGAGAGCTCCTACCCCGGGGGAGTCCGGGCTTCCTCGGACTCGGTGCTTCCCGGCCCGGCGGGCGGCGCACGTGCTGGGGGGGGGGGAGGCTCTCCGGCCAGCCCGGCGGACGTGGCAGGAGCGGCGGCTCCTCCCCGGCCGAGGCGCGCAACTCCCCGGGCTCCTCCCTCTGCCGAGCGCGCGCTGCCCGGGCCGGCCCCGCGGAGGAGGGCTGCTCCGGGGCTGAGCTTCAGCGGGAGGGGAGGCTTGCGGGATCCTCCGCGGACGCGCAGGCTGCGTCTGCTGGGAAGCCGCAGGGGAAGCGGCCCCGCCGCCCAGGCGCAATCCGGCTGGCCAGCCTCCAGGGACCGGCTGGAAGCCTCCCGCTGTTGCAGCGGATCCCCAGCCGACAGAGATCAGCTCACCTGGAGAAAATACAGCAAACAAAAAATTAGCGTGCTGTGAGTTCAGCTACTAAACGCCAGCCAGCAAAATACTGCAAACAACGTGACTGATAGAGTATAAAATCCGTGGTACGTATAGTGCAAAGGAGAATCAAAGACATTCACAATTGCCTGTGAATTGCAAAATACTGCAAACAACGTGTTTGATCCACAAGAAAGAGATTGTAAAATCCGTGGTACATATAGTGCAAAGGGGAATCAAAAACATTCACAATTGTCTGTGAATTGCAAAATACTGCAATCAACGTGTTTGATCCACAAGAAAGAGATTGTAAAATCCGTGGTACATATAGTGCAAAGGAGAATCAAAGACATTCACAATTGCCTGTGCATTGCAAAATACTGCAAACAACGTGATTGATCCACAATAGAGTATAAAATCAGTGGTACGTATAGTGCAAAGGAGAATCAAAAACATTCACAATTGCCTGTGAATTGCAAAATACTGCAGACGTGATTGATCCACAAAAAAGAGATTGTAAAATCCGTGGTACATATAGTGCAAAGGAGAATCAAAGACATTCACAATTGCCTGTGAATTGCAAAATACTGCAGACAACGTGATTGATCCACAAGAAAGAGATTATAAAATCCGTGGTACGTATAGTGCAAAGGAGAATCAAAAACATTCACAATAGCCTGTGGCAATTGTGAATATTTTTGATTCTCCCTTGCACTATACGTACCACGGATTTTATAATCTCTTTCTTGTGGATCAATCACGCTGTTTGCAGTATTTTGCTGGTTGGCGTTTACCACCCGGGGAAAATGGCAATTGGACTCCTGGGCATTGAAGCCCCTCCCCACACCCCGCCCTCCTCAGGCCCCGCCCCCCAAAACCTCCCGCCGGTGGGGAAGAGGGACCTGGCAACCCCAGGCGCAGCGTGTGCTCGGCGGGGTGCGCTCTCCGGGAAGAGGCGCACGAGGGGACTGGCGGGCTCGCGTCCTCCTGGTTCACACGTGCCGAAGACCGGGGGGGGGGGAGGCGGTGGAAGAGACCACCATTGGAAACTGCAGGGAGTGGGATGCTGCTTTGGATCTGAAGGGGGGGGGAATCCCTGCAAATTATTTTTTAAATCACTGCCAACCAGCGCAATAGAGAGGAACCGCGTTCCATCCCTCTATTGGCTGCACTGCTTTTCTGTTTCCTGGGGGTGGGGACCGATCCAAAACGAGACCCGCCATATCTTTACCTGCTCTTGGAAGTAGTTCAGCCCATTCTGCCCACCACCCAGCTCTGCCTCCTCCTTTCCTTGCATGTGAGAACAGAGTCCCCAGTCTATTGCTGCAACCTGCTGTCCCTCCCCAAACCCCACCCCCCTCAGGCTCTGCCCCAAAAACCTCCCACCAGTGGCAAAGAGGGACCTGGCAACCCTACACCCCACAAACAGGAGTAAGAACATAAGAAAGGCCATGCTCGATCAGACCAAGGTCCATCAAGTCTGTTCACACAGTGGCCAACCAGGTGCCTCTGGGATGCCCACAAACAAGACGACTGCAGCAGCATTGTCGTGCCTGTGATCCACAGTACCTAATATAATAGGCATGCTCCTCTGATCTTGGGGAGAATAGGTATGCATCATGAACATAAGAAAGGCCATGCTGGATCAGACCAAGGTCCATCAAGTCTGTTCACACAGTGGCCAACCAGGTGCCTCTGGGAAGCCCACAAACAAGACAACTGCAGCAGCACTGTCCTGCTTGTGTTCCACAGCACCTACCATAATAGGCATGCTCCTCTGATCCTGCAGAGAATGGGTATGCATCATGACTAGTATCCATTTTTACAAGTAGCCATGGATAGCCCTCTCCTCCATGAACATGTCCACTCCCCTCTTAAAGCCTTCCAAGTTGGCAGCCATCACCACATCTTGGGGCAGGGAGTTCCACAATTTAACTATGCGTTGTGTGAAGAATTTTCCTTTTATCAGTTTTGAATCTCTCGCCCTCCAGCTTCAGCAGATGACCCCACTGGAGTCTTGCCAAACCTTAAAGACTAATGGAGCTACTGGGGCTCAAGGATTGGAGTCCATTTGATCAGATGCAGCCATCGGTGGGTGGCACATATATGTGTATGTTGCACCAACTGAGGGTTGCCTGTGATATTCACCACCTTGTATGAGATTTTATTTATGTGTTTACTTCATTTAGGCCTCCACCTTCCAGCGTAGTGTAGTGGTTAAGAGCAGTGGCTTGAAGCGGTGGAGTCTGATCTGGAGAAACGGGTTTGATCCCCACTCCTCCACATGAGTGGCGGAGGCTAATCTGGTGAACTGGATTTGTTTCCCCACTTCTACACACGAAGACAGCTGGGTGACCTTGGGCTAGTCACAGCTCTCTCAGAACTCTCTCAGCCCCACCTACCTCTCAGGGTGTCTGTTGTGGGGAGGGGAAGGGAAGGTGATTGCAAGCTGGTTGGATTCTCCCTTAAGTGGCAGAGAAAGTCTGCATCTTCTTCTTCTTCTTCTTCCCCTATGGGGACTCAAAGAGGTTTATGCTGCTTCCATGACAGAATGGGGATTCGAACCTGGGTCTTACAGATCCTAGTCCGAGGCTCGAGTCCAGGGATCCCTCAACCTTTTTGACCCCACAGGCACATTTGGAATTTCGACATGCCATGGCGGGAGCAGCAACAAAACGGCGGCCACAGGAGGCGGAATAAGCCATAAAATGATTGCCACAGCTTAATTTCAGTAACACAGCGCAGATCTTTGTGTTGTGGTGGCAGCCGCTGCCAAAGCAATATTTTTTACAAATGTTCCAATTGACTCTCCAATAGTCAGAAGCCTAGCTGGGCAAAAGCCCTACCTGGCCCCACCCGCTTCCTAAAATCACTAGGGGGGTTCCAGAAAAGGTGTCAGTGGGCGCAATGGTGCCCACAAACACCACATCGGGGACCCCCTGCTCTAGCCATTACCGGCTCTGCTGGCTGACAGCTGGTAGAAGAAGAAGAGTTAGTTTTTATATGCTGACTTTCTCTGCCACTTAAGGGAGAATCAAACTGGCTCACAATCTCCTTCCCCTCCCCACAACAAACACCCTGTGAGGTAGCTGGGGCTGAGAGAGTGTGACTAGCCCAAAGTCACCCAGCTGGCTTCATGTGTAGGAGTGGGGAAACCAACCCGGTTTACCAGATTAGCCTCCGCTGTTCATGTGGAGGAGTGGGGAATCAAACCTGGTTCTCCAGATCCGACTCCATCTCTCCAAACCACCACTCTTAACCACTACACTACAAAGAACCAAATAAGATATAGAGAAGAAAATGTAAACAATGGGCAGCTGAAATACAACAGGTACATTACGTGATATTTTTTATGCATTTGATGGACTTTTGGCCACCCTATTTACTATTGTTCTCTCTCTGTTACCATAAGGGTGTGTGCTCAATTGTGAATACCCCTTCTGACAAAATAGAATCCAATCCGCAAATGTCATGATAAATCCGTTAGACTTCAAGGTGTCTTAGTCTCGAACTGCAATCTTAGACAGGATTACTTTGAACTAAGCCCCATGGCACAGTGTGATTTACTTCAAAGTAAACATGCAATCCTGAACATATAAGGGAACAAATCTCAGTGAGCCCTGTGGGAGTTATCAGTGTATTATGAAAAAAGGAGGGGGGAGGACAGATGAGGTCAGTTGCGTCATTCCCCATGTTTCAAAAGAGAAGGAAGAACCAAGGGGAGTCTTTGGTTTTAATTCTGTGTTCCTTTTGTGAGTTTGCAACAATAGCCTTGTTCGCAAGTTACAGTGAATGCATGCACAATCCTGTGCACATTGTACACTTTATATGTGTATTGAGTAAGAACATAAGAATATAAAAAAGGCCACGCTGGATCAGACCAAGGACCATCAAGTCCAGCAGTCTGTTCACACGGGCCAACCAGGTGCTTCTAGGAAGCCCACAAACAAAACAACTGCAGCAGCATTATCCTGCCTGTGTTCCAATGCACCTAATATAATAGGCATGCTCCTCTGATCCTGGATAGAAAAGGTATGCATCATGACTAGCATCCATTCTGACTAGTAGACATGAATAGCCATCTCCTCCATGAACATGTCCACTCCCCTCTTAAAGCCCTCACCATATCCTGGGGCAGAGAGTTCCACAATTTAATTATGTAATTATGATGTTACATTCAGTTCATGTACAGGTGAATATGCCCTGGATGGTCCAGACTAGCCTGATCTTGGCAGATCTCGGAATCTAAGCCAGGTCGGCCCTGGTTAATACTTGAATGGGAGACCACTAAGGAAGCTGAGGGTTGCTATACAGAGACAGGCAATGGCAAACCACCTCTGAACATAAGTCTGCCATCAGAAACCACAACATTCAGAAACCAGTGGGGGACTGATTTAAGAGTAGCTGATTTAAGAGTAGCAATTCTCTTATAAAGAGATTTCAAAGGAAGATTAGAAAGAGAGACTGCTGAATTACAACTGATAAGCGCAAAACAATGCATTCTCCTGGAATGAATAGAGATCTGGAATTCCTGTCTCATTACCAATGCTAATTTCTCCATGCTTATTACCCCTCTGCATATCACACCTAATGCAATTGCGTATGCTAATGTCATTTACTTGCTTTTGACATTTACATTGCCATTGTGTGTCTAATTCTCTCATCTCTATTTAAGGATAGATGGAATCACATTCTAGCTGTTATCTGAAGAAGTGAGCTGTGGCTCACGAAGCTCATACCCTGCCAGAAGTTTTGTTAGTCTTTAAGGTGCTACTGGATTCTTGCTTTTTTATACTGATAGTGACAGACTAACACGGCTACCCATCGTGATCCACCTCTGAACATCTCTTGCCTTAAAAACGCTTTGGTGTTGCCATAAATCGGCTGCAACTTGGCCCTTTCTACCACCACCACAGGTGAATGTGTGATTGAAACTCCACCTTTATCCAAGTTACCAGTCCCTGGTTTAATTTGTAAAGTAAACTCGTGTTGGCTCTTTCTTACAAACAGGTGTATGCATGCACCTGCAAGTCTTACATGTGTTCACTGTAACGTGAACAGGACTAGAATCTCCATGGGACGGCGAAAGGTTGGAAAGAAATGTGGTAAGAGCATTCAGGTCACAGCGCTACGCTTCAAGCTCATGTCCCGGCTCTGAATACACAAGCACCAATTTGCAAGGGGGCTACACCTTATAACTCAATCGCTCCATTGGGAAATTTAATTATGGAGCCAATGCACATGTTACAAGGCCCTTGTGTCTTCCACGCGGTCTCCGTGCGGACTTTAGATCAGATGTGCTCTGGGAGTTCGGTGCTTGGAACTTAATTTTTCAGATGCACAGAGGCCCAAGTCAGACTGGGACTATGGTGCGCAGGGAGAAAGCACTTAAGCCTCCCCCACGCATACACACAAACTGCTTTCCAAACCTCAGTCTCTGGGGAGCCCCATTTTCCTGCTGGAGAAACTTAGATGTACTCATGGCTGCTCGTAGGTTTCCCCAAGGAGGTTGATAAAGGCTCCTGGAACCACTTAAGCTTGCAAAAACAGCATGGGGGACCAAGTTTAAGCACTCCATCCCCATGGTCCTGATCCAAATTTGGTCCCTGCACACCTGGGAATTAACTTCTGAGCATGGAAAACCCAGACTAAAAAGCACCTAAAAGGATTCTTTTTTCTTTCTTTGCCGAGCGGGGAAAGAGAAAGTAACAGCGAATGTGGGCCAATGTGGTGTAGTGGTGAACAGTGTTGGACGAGTATCTAGGAGACCTGGGTTCAAATCCCCATTCATGCCATGGAAGCTTGCTGGGTGACCTTGGGCCACTCACACTCTCTCAACCTAGCCTACCTCACCAGGTTGTTCTGAGGATAAAATGGAGGATAATAGAATTCTGTAAGCCACTTTGTGTCCCCATTGGGGAGAAAGGTGGGGTACAAACTGTTGGAATATACAGCCTTTGTGGTGTCACTTAACTCCAGATCCAGAAGTGGTCTTACCACAGAGTTAAATAGACAGGACGGGGTGGAAGGGACATCTGATACCTATATTTTCTGCTTCCTGTGCTTTGATGTTGTAGACTGATATATCTCAGGACTTTCGATCTCACTCACACTCTTCTTTGTTCTCTCAACAGCATCTCTTGATGCTGTAAGATAGATGCCGCACGCTGACAGCGTGCTGGCATCCATCCTGTACAATGGGATGGAAGGCAGAGATACCTTTTCATACCTGGCTACCTAGAAAGTTAGATTAGAAGGGGACTCGTTTGTCTTTTTACTATCAGAAGTGCATTTCCATAATAAATGAGTTTTACTTTAGAACAAACGCCTGACGCTTTCTTTTTGTTCTAACACGCACGCGCATGTGGAATCTTTCGCTGTTGCTAAGCCTAGCGCACTTTGCTAATTAATCGGAAATATCAGGTCCGAGAGATATTTCCAACACAAACGAACTGAATTTCCAGGCCGCAGGGGGGCTAGCACAATCGCTGTCATATTGCACGTTTGCACAAGCGTGATGGGGGGAAAGTGACAAGCAGAGCGGCACCGGGGATGGGTGCGGGTACCATTCTTGCCTGCTCCCTTCCCTCTTGCTGCTGCCAAGAGCAGAAGTCTGAGAGCCCCCAGTCTGGAAGCCGCCCAAGAGAACAATACAGTTTGCCGTTTCACCCTGTTCAGAGAAAACAATAAACCATGGTCTCTTGGGAACCCAACAATATTTAAGTAAGTGGAGGAGGGAGCACGTGAGCCCAACGGTTCCAAAAGGCTCGTTCTTGTCATGAGCAAACCTAATCTTCGATGTGTACCAGGGGATTAGGCGTGAAGGGGAACATGTCGGGTGAAAATTTATAGATGCTTCCTTAGTACTTCATAACCGGTTTCCTGAACTGACATCTGTTTTTTAAGTCGGGGGGCATTCACAAGCTCCAGGGCTGATCCTCGCTGGGATTTGCATGAACGCAGCCAACACCAATAGTACAGATTAGTAGGTTGCGAGCCCAGCGAAAAATCTTGGCCCTTCTTTTTATCACCAGGCGTTTTCAGAAGTACGTCCACAAAATAATATTGCACGAAATAAATATATCACCCCTTGGATAAAACAGCTAAAGACACTTTCTGGGAAGCGGATACTGCATTATCTGCTGTCAAGTAGATCAGTCACTTGTGTGAGAGATGTGACAACTTTTTATAGTGTCAAGGAAAAATTAAATATTTCCCCTTTTAAAGTGTGAAGTGGTTGATGGGTAGCCAGTGGCTGTTAAATCTAGGGAAAGAAAGAAGAACGTCCAGTGCAGGTCAAAGATCAAGAGAAGAGGCGGCTGAGGATTTCTGTCTCCGTACCAAAGACGCCAAGCTCAGAGCAGCTTTGCATGCGACAACCTACACCGAAAGGCAGTCGTGCACAACCAGAGCAGGGTTCCAATAGGTTATCGTGTCCGAAAGGTTAACTGGTTCACGTCTTCCCCACAGGAGACATGCATGGGATCCAGATGCATGTGGAACTCATGCCAAGTTCCCCTTGAAGGTCTTCCGCATGCAGGTGTTGTTTAGTGAATGTAAGAATGTATGTTGAAAAGTGGGAGTTGGAATAAACTCAGATATTCCTTTTTCATAACGTGAGCTAAATCGGGAGTCATTAACCTGTGATTCAGTTCAGAACCGGACATGCCTCCTTAAAAAAGAGAATGAAATATTTAAGTGAATGTCTATTGGAGGGGTAAATGAGATGCTTCAATAACCAGTGTGTAAGGGGAAGGGTAGGGCAGCCATGAAGGAGCTAGAAAAGATGAAGTGTAAGGATGTGTCACTGCCCACCAAGATCAAGTTAATTCATGCCATCATATTCCCTATTACTATGTATGGGATGTGAAAGCTGGACATTGAAGAAAGCTGATAAGAAGAAAGTAGATTCCTTTGAAATGTGGTGTTGGAGAAGAGTGTTACGGATACCGTGGACTGCCAAAAAAAAAACAAATCAGTGGGTTATAGATCAAAGGAAGCCACAGCCTTCAGTTTGCAAGATCTGAGCAAGGCTGTCAAAGATAGGACATTTTGGAGGACTTTCATTCATAGGGTCGCCATGAGTCGACTCGGAAGCGACTTGACAGCACTTAACACACACACACATAGATCAAATCAGGCCTGAACTGACCTTAGAAGCTGAAAGGACTAAACTGAGGCTTTAATATATTGGTCACATTATGAGAAGACAAGAGTCATTAGAAAAGACAGTCATGCTAGAAAAAGTTGAGGGCAGCAGGAAAAGAGGAAGACCCAACAAGAGATGGATTGACTCAATTAAGGAAGTCACAGCCCTCAATTTGCAAGATCTGAGCAAGGCCGTCAAAGATAGGACATTTTGGAGGGCAATGATTCATAGGGTCGCCATGAGTCGGGAGCGACTTGACAGCACTTAACACACACACAAAGGGAATGGTACCTTGATCAGGATGGCCGACGCTAGCCTGACCTTGTCAAATCTCAAAAGCTAAGCAGGGTTAGTCTTGGTTAGTATTTAGATGGGAGACCACCAAAGAAGTCCAGGGTTGCTATGCAGAGGAAGGCAATGGCAAACCACCTCTGTCTGTCTTTTGCCTTGAAAACCCTACTGGTCGCCTTAAGTCAGCTATGACTTGATGGCACTTTCCACCACTGAAGGGAATGGCAGGCAAAAATTTTGAAGGGACCAAAGGGCATTACAAAGAGAAATGACAAAGGTGCACAGCTACCAGGAATCAAAATGGGATCCATGCACAGAATTATGCCAGTACGCCAATACAATCAATGCAAGGAGCTCTTGTATATATTTGTGACTTATTGTGAGAACTTATGTGTGCCACATCCTAAGAAAGCACATGCAAAAACCAGTGTTTGGGCTGCAGAAACCTTATGGATCAACAGGACAATTATCAGTAATGTTAAGCTGTACAGTTTCAGTTATGCAAATAGGCTTTCTTAGGCTGACTCTTTGTTGATCTCTTGGTCTGAATTTTGGCATAGTTTGGCTCTGCAATTATAAAAGGTTGCTGATTTGCTAATGGACTGCATATAAGATGAGAAGGGGAGGGGTGGAGGGAGTGCAAGAAACCCAGGGTCGAAACTGCAGCAGCAAATCAGAGGGGGTTACCGCATTGTGTATTCCCAGCGATGTGTTAAGAGTTTGAAAATGTTATAAAAAACATCTCTTTAAAAGGGTTTTTGGATGCCACAGCTAAAAAATGGTTGGAAGACGTCTTCACAGCTAAAGGGGCCAAACAAAGTGCGAACAGTATTTTTTATAACGTTTTCAAACTCTTAATACATCGGTGGGAATACATAGAAAGTGCGAACAGTATTTTTTATAACATTTTCAAACTCTTAATATATCGCTGGGAATACATAATGCGGTAACACCCTGAGTTTGTCATTACATGTGAACAATGCCAGGAAAAGGCTGGTTAGCATGCTCAGGAAAAAAATCTATGCTTGAGTCCTTTGGGTGTAGTACCACTTCACACTGCAGAAAGGCACCACAACCCCCTAAAGCATTCCCTGAATGTAGAAAACTAGCACCTCAGAGGCAGACCTGAGGTACAACCTTTTCACCTTGTTAGGTTTTTGCATGCAAGGTTCTAAAAAGTTTTTTTTAACGTAATGTTCAAAAAGTCAGCCTTCCACCTGCAGACTGAAATAGAAGAGTCCAGGAAAAACACTCCTATGCAATTTTACTGAGCCAACTGTGTAATGATTCGAGTGTTGGACTAAGAGACCTAGGTCCAAATCCCCAGCCTGCTATGAAGGTCACTGTGGGTGACCTTGGGCCAGTCACTCTCTCTCAGCCTGGCCTACCTCATAGGGTTGTTATGAGGATATAACGGAGGCGGGAAGAAAGATATATGCGACCCTGAGCTCCTTGAAGGACAGACAGGATGAAAATGTATTAAACAAATAAATCACGTTGCTCTGCTCTGAGAGCAGCTACCGGCCTTATTTTTAAAAGTGCCTCTGTTTGGGGATGTTTCTTTAACAGCGGCTGAAATCCTCTCCGAGAACAAGAAAGCTCTCTCTGTTCAGCTGTTATGATGACCTGTCCTTTTCCTTATCGCGGCCAATTTAGCATTCAGGTGAAGAAGATTACATAGATTTTATGTCAACAAGGCCGTGTGACACCCGGGCAGACTCAATTATGAAATATCAACAGATCCACGGCTGGCCCGTCATCGCCAAACACTTCGCAGGGTCAAACCGGATTTTCTCGTCTGATGTCTAACGGCCGTAAATGTGATTAAAGACATAATTCTCCCGGTTTCCTCAGCGTGCCCGGCTGCATGGTTTGCATGCTATGAACCAGCATAAATCTGGTGGTGGGTACAGAGGACCTTGGGTCCAGAGCAGGTGAGAGAGAAGAAATTGGTTTGATGGTGTATTTTCTCAGAAACAAGGTTTTGGGGGGCGAATTGATAAAGCGTGGCCTGTTCTGGCCAAGGTCCTCATTTAGTTCTTGTAGGTTATCCGGGCTGGGTGACCGTGGTCTTGGTATTTTCTATCCTGACGTTTCGCCAGCAGCTGTGGCAGGCATCTTCAGAGGCATCTTCCTCTGAAGATGCCTGCCACAGCTGCTGGCGAAACGTCAGGAAAGAAAATACCAAGACCACGGTCACACAGCCCGGATAACCTACAAGAACCAATGAACTCTGACCGTGAAAACCTTCGACAATATTTTGTCCTCATTTAGCTTCAGCATGGCTGAGACCAGAAATGGGGAGATGTGTTTTGTGAGGGCCACGTCCACGGGAACATCACAAGTGGTCCTCGGGTTTCTGAACAATTAGTCAAGAACTAACCGGCTCACGTTACCGGAAGACTGCTAAAAAGCTCAAGGGCTGAGTGCCATTAAGAGCCATTGAGAGAGCCAGCATGGTGTAGTGGTTAAGAGCAGTGGTTTGGAGCGGCGGACTCTAATCTGGAGAACTGGGTTTGATTCCCCACTCCTCCACATGAGCGGCAGACTCTAATCTGGTGAACCGGGTTGGTTTCCCCACTCCTCCACACGAAGCCAGCTGGGTGTCCTTGGACTTGTCACAGCTCTCTCAGCCTCACCTACCTCACTCACAGTGTCTCTGTTGTGGGGAGGGAAAGGGAAAGTGATTGTTAAACCGGTCTACTTTCCCGCATTTGAAAACCAACTCCTACGCCTCCTCTTCCTCTTCTTCCCCACGTAGAGACAGGCAATGGCAAACCACCTCCCAACGTCTCTTGCCCTGAAAACCCTACAGGGGTCACCATAAATCAGCTATGACTTAACGGCACTTTCCACTCCAAAGTGAGAACCAGGTTACAAAGCTGATTGCCCAGAAGTCTCAGGAGACCTGCAAAGAGATCCTTTTTCTTCTGGGAACAGATGCTGTTAATTTGTTCAAGGAAACTCCCTCTGGCCTGCTTTGGGATTATTACAATTCAGGAAAGAGGGGATCGCAAAACAATATCTGATCTTTGATGATGTTGCTGACAGAAGGGTATGCTGGAATTTGAATGCCTGCTGAAAAGGCCCTCCGGCTTGTGCTGGTGGCGTGAAGCATAGTTTCAGTGATCCCCAGGGTATACTGCACTTTTGCCTTACCAGGCTGACAGGGACTGGCAGAGACTGCAATCTGCCTGGCGAGCTTCCTGAACTAAGTACTGGAGTCTCCCAGCCTAAAAGCGTCCTGACCCGTTTCACAGTTATGGCGTGCCCCTTGCTAGCAAATTTCTATCTGAATGCACCTTGGTTTTGTTAGCAATGCTCATAGATCTAGTTCCACAATAACTGTCCATAGATCATGTCCATATTATAAATCTAAACTAGTTTCAATACTGTGTAACTGCCATTACGCGCAGAACAATAGTGCTCTAAAGGAGTTTGACATCCCTAACCAAGAATGATTAGTCCAACCCCCTGCACAATGCAGGAAATTCACAACTACCTCCCCCCCACACATACACCCATTGACCCCTACTCCATGCCCAGAAGGTGGCCAAGATACCCTCCCTCTCATCATCAGCCTAAGGTCATAGAATCAGCATTGCTGGCAGATGGCCATCTAACCTCTGCTTAAAAACCTCCAGGGAAGGAGCGCTCACCACCTCCCAAGGAAGCCTGTAACACTGAGGAACCACTTGAACTGTTAGAAAATTCTTCCTAATGTCTCACTCAGTGTAAGGTAGCTTCATGTTTTTGACTTGTTTCTCTGTCCAAATCCATGCCAAAGTTGTCCTCTCAAAAATCCAACAAGAAGGACGGCGGCAGCATCCCATGCGTTTAACCCACCGAAAACCAGTCATGCACGGGATTGTGTTTACGAAAAAGATATTGTTGTACTGCGTCGATATTAATGTGGTTATATTCTCGAACGGGCTCTGCTACTCTCTGCATTACCTAATTTTGCCTTTTGAAAATTCTTACTGTTGTTCTGTTGCTATGAGACTTCCTTTGTATTTGGATACTTTTTTATTGTTGTTTTCTGGAGCGCCACTGGCTAGAAAGGGAGAAGTGCAGGCTTGTTGTCATGG
This sequence comes from Euleptes europaea, assembly GCF_029931775.1. Lineage (NCBI taxonomy): Eukaryota > Metazoa > Chordata > Lepidosauria > Squamata > Sphaerodactylidae > Euleptes > Euleptes europaea. The sequence continues at coordinate 12,482,446 of NC_079323.1, forward strand.
AAAACGTGAATGAGTTATACGGATATAATTGTACTGTCACTAAGAATGAAAAGTGGGTTGAAGGGTGGCCAACTTGTTCGTGTTATAATACACTGGGTGTGTTTGTCATTGCTTTTCGTGGGGCATCAAATAAAAAGGGGCTTTCTGCTCCAAGGTTCCCTACTGATGTTTCAGAAGCAGACCAACTCTTGCTGCAATCTGCTAACAGTTTGGATCTCTTGCAGTCCTTAAGCATGTCTACTCCTATGCAAGCCCCAGTGAATTCAATGATTTGAAAGCAGGAACTCATCACGCCTGTATTCTGGGGGGATCCTCAGGTCCCACCTGGAGGCTGGCATCATAATGCTGGATCAGACCAAGGTCCATCAAGTCCAGCAATCTGTTCACGCAGTGGGCAACCAAGTGCCTCTAGGAAGTCCACCAACAAGACGACTGCAGCAACATTACCCTGCCTGTGTTCCACATATAATAGGCATGCTCCTCTGATCCTGGAGAGAATAGGTATGCATCATGACTAGTAGCCATGGATAGCCCTCTCCTGCATTAACATGTCCACTCCCCTCTTAAAGCCCTCCAAGTTGGCGGCCATCACCACATCCTGGGGCAGGGAGTTACACAGTGTAACAACTCCACTGAATCCTTACTCCATTGTCACTATGAATGCCTCTGCATTAATGGCAGCAATAGGAGCCACATAAGGAACCGCCTCCTGATATGCAAATTTATTTTATTTTACATATTTTGTACATGGGATCCAGCTTTTCCTAGTGTGGAAATTGGTTTCTGGTGGTACAGAATACTGAATATACCCTCACCTCCCATAAAGAGCACCCTCGGCATAGTCCTCTTTGTATCCCCGTAAACTTGGAAATGTGTTGGCACAGGTCACCATGCCAAAGGAAACAGAAATTGGTATTCCCTGGGCTATCCATCATAGCCAGTACCTGACTGGTGGCAGATGTTTAAACAAGAAGTTTACAAGTGTCTGTTATCACTATTGTACCCTCTTTCCCTATTTAGTATTCATCAGCTGCTTAGAGCTCGGGGGTGGGGGGGGCAGACCGTTAATCCCACAGGGTTATTTTGTTTGTTCGTTTTTTAGGGGGAATGAAAGAACTTGGTTCTTGCCGTTGGCTGTGTGCTTTAGGTCTCCCAAAGGCAAGTTCTGGCGAATGCGATGCAATATCCCTTTCAGATCGGTACTGAAAGGAAGGAGCTAGCAGACTGGATTGGAGGTAGAATGAGCGATTCCTCAGTGGAACAGGCTTCCTCGGGAGGTGGTGGTCTCTCCTTCCCTGGAGGTTTTTAAGCAGAGGCTAGATGGCCATCTGTCAGCTAATTCTATTACCTTAAGGGAGGGGGTGTGGCTCAGGGGTAGAATATCTGCTTGGCATGCAGAAGGTCCCAGGGGCAATCCCCGGCATCTCCAGTTAAAAGGACTAGGCAGTAGGTGATGTGAAAGACCCCTGCCTGAGACCCTGGAGAGCCGCTTTTGGTCTGAGTAGACAATACTGACTTTGATGGACCAAGGGTCTGATTCAGTATAAGGCAGCTTCATGTGTTCATCATGAGAGGGAGGGCATCTTGGCCATCTTCTGGGCATGGAGTAGGGGGTCACTGGGGGTGGGGGGAAGGGAGTTGTGAATTTTCTGCATTGTGCAGGGGGTTGGACTAGATAACCCTGGTGGTCCCTTCCAACTCTATGATTCTATTCTACGATTCTATGAATCCCCCCCTCCTTCTCTCAGCAGCCATCTATGTGCCTTGAAATGGCCACACGGAGGAGCCTGAGAGATCTGGAAGGTAGAAAAGCCACGCGACCAGGGCGACTGCATTGAGAAGGGGGAAGTCCTTCCTCGTGCCTGTTCCGCTAGTGGTGTTTCCAAGGCAGAGAGGTGAGATTTCACTCCCTTTCTCGATGCAGCTCTCTGTGCCTCATGGCTTTTCATACATACAAATCCCTCAGCCCTCCGCATCAATTTGCAGGGGGTGTCTGAGGGAAGGGAAAAATGAGAAAAATCCTGTCCTGCCAACACTACTGTCTCCTGGTGCTTGGCAAGGGTTTTCCTCTCCCTGGTTCTTTTGGTCTACTGCTTATGGTCCAAGCCTTGACACTGGTGAAGTCATCCCTCTGGCTTCTCCTTTTCCTGACACATGACTCTGGATTTGCATGACTTCCTGTTGAGTCCTTGCAGCTCTGTGGGGTGGGCTCTGGGTCCCAAAGTGGGTGAATTACACTGAAGATTTGATAACAGGCAGGAGCACAAATTTAGCAAGGATTGGTGCTCCTTCCTGTTATCGATTCTTCCTAAGTGGTTAGACTGGTAAAGCTCTACCGGAGGTGGCGTTTTGAACGGACTGAATTAGAACGGATTGAATGGAACTATAATTAAGCAACTATATTTCTGGACCTTCTTTGGATACTACATTTTGGATTTTGGACTCTCGGACTTTGGACTATGAATTTTGATTGATATGGTTGGTTTTGGAAAAATGGAACTTTGGTTTGATAAGTATGTTCTATGGTGAGATAACCGGACTTATTAGTGTAGAAGTGACATGTCAGTAAGGTGTGTTATATGTACATAAATAATTTGTTAGAATTGTTATAGAGTTGCATACTTTATTTTGTAATCCCTAGTGGTGGGTGGAGTTGAGCTGGTGCTATTTATTTCTTTAACTGTGTTATTCAGCATACGTATCTATTGTTTAGAACCTCCAGTTGGTGGCTGGAGATCTCCCGCTATTACAAGTGATCTCCAGGTAACAAAGATCAGTTCCCCTGGAGATAGGGTTGCCAGGTCCCTCTTTGCCACCGGAGGGATTAGTTTAGTGTGGATTCAACCCATGGAATGTTCATAAGCATTCTAGCTGTTCAGGCAAAGATGCTACCAAGAGAATTAAGACCAAAAAACTTGCTTGGTTTGTTGGAAAACCCCTACCCACAGGGTTTAGGACCTGCAAGGTCTTTGTGCTGTAGAGGAAACAGGCTAGAGGTACAAGTAAACTGGGAAGGTAAGGGGGCAGGGTGGGGCCCGAGGCAGAGCCACCAAAGAAGTGATAATGGAGTCTGAATTTTACATCCTGATTTTTAACTAGCCAGCAAGTAGATCGTAGAATGCGGGTCCCTGGGAAATTGTACTTTGCTATGTATGACTATAGGCTACATTGCGCCGTGGGAAGAAGATAGCGCTCGCTGTGCAGTGAATGGGGTCTCGAAGAACTGGCATCAAAGTCCTCCGCTGGCCCGGTTGCTCTGTGGCTCGCAGCTGTGAAGCGGCCTGCTTTCCTGCCGCACGAAATCATTCTCCCGAGGAGGAAGAAAACTTGGTATGGCAGCAATTTTCAGCTGATTGCTTAAACCGATACATTCGCCCATGGAAATGAAGCAAGACCGGCCTCTGCTTATTTATTACCTGAGCAAGCTCTACACAAATGCCCTCCAGATTTATATCAACAAAGGGGGCAAAGAGGGAAAATGGAACTAAAAGAGGAAAGTAATTACATCTAAGCTTGAATATGTTTATAATTTGTCTGAGGTGGTTTTTAAAAAAATGATTTTTCATATGCAGTTCTAATCAATACGGCTCATGTCTCTCTTTCTGCCTCTCCACCCCGCCCCCCATTCCCTATAAGAGTTGATTAATACAAACATATACCTATATTGGATGCTTAATATATCACTAGGGTTGCCAACCTCCAGGTACTAGCTGGAGATCTCCCGCTATTACAACTGATCTCCAGCTGATAGAGAAAATGGCCGCTTTGGCAATTGGACTCTATGGCATTGAAGTCCCTCCCCAAACCCTGCCCTTCTCAGGCTCCGCCCCAAATACCTCCCACCAGTGGCAAAGAGGGACCCGGCAACCCTATTTCCAGTACCCTTTCTCAAAACCCGTACAGGCTCAACAAGTTTGGGGACGTCTGATAAAGTGTTCTGAAGAACTCAAAAACCTTGCATGCTCTCTTGTGGTATTGTAATGCCTGAAATCATTATATGCTATGGGAAATGTATTGGAAATGTATGCTTTTATGCTCAGTCCGCATACTCGCACTTATAAAGTTGCTAAGCCCAGAATATAAGGGTTAGCATCTAACACAATACCATGTGAGAGCACATATATGTAATTGACATGCAGCCCCAGGTATAAGGGGTGAAGTATTGATCCTTGCCCTAATGTGTAATCATTTAAGTTAGCATGAGTCTGGCAGACGCCATTATGAGCTGCCAGAACAAAAGGCTACATTACTGCCTGGTGCAGCCTTTCACCCCTAGAGAGCTCAGAATTACCTTCCTCCTGAGGATTGTGTTTCCTTCTTCCAAAGATCACAAGACCTAATGCTTGCTTAGAGACAGCTTTAACCAATATCTATACCAGTGGTTCCCAACCTTTTTTTGACCAGGGACCATTAGGACTTTTTTGTTCGGTGCAGGGACCCCAAGGTTCAAAATAAAAATTCCGAGAATTTGAAAATAAACTTTAATCATAACTGTTAGTTAAACATTAAACTTAGAATAATATTTGAATATATTTTTATAATAGAGAACTTTAATTGAAAATATTAATTTATTATGGGTTTATAACTTTGTTTTGCGGACCTTAATTTAGTTCTTGCAGACCCCTGGGGGTCCGTGGACCCCCGGTTGGGAACCAGTGATCTATACGCTATGCTAATTAAAGGGAAATAGACAACCAACGGGCTGTGAATCTGCGTAATTGTAACCTCCCTAACCCAAAGTTATAAACGTTGTTGCAATCCTTTGTTCGGTGTGTGAATTGTCCTGCACATTTGGGGCAGTTCTCATCCGGTATGTATATTGGGCCTAATAAACAACTGCTTTAAACTCTCAACCTCCTACTGTGTTATTGTCATTGGAAATTAATACAATAATACAGACCATATAAGTATTTTGGTTGGTCTTCATAAAAGGTATTACATAGCCTTTTGTTTTGGAGTTTTTGTTCAGACCTGCAATCTCTCCCAATGACTTTATGATCATTGGACCAAAAACCACAAAAGCAGGAGATTTCCCCTCTTGGTTATCAGTTGAGCAAAATATTGCATAGGATTGCCCGCTATTGGCTGACAAACAGCAGAAGAGGAAGGGGGGTGGGAATGACCTCATGAATATCCTTAAGTGACATCAATACATTCCTGCTCTAGGATTTGCCAAAACTCCATGGTAAAAGTAACCATAGAGTTCTCGTCAAATTCTAGGGCAGGCTTGTCAGCATGGTGACATCATTTCCTGGGATTCGCTGGAAATCATGCCACTTTTGGGACTATTTTTCTCCTGCACCCTACTGAGTGGTAATTAGGATTGCCACTGGCTGGAGGTTTTTGGGGCGGAGCCTGAGGAGGGCAGGGTTTAGGGAGGGGAGGGACTTCAATGCCATAGAGTCCAATTGCCAAAGCGGCCGTTTTCTCCAGGTGAACTCATCTCTGTCGGCTGGAGATCAGTTGTAATGGCAAAAGATCTACAGCTGGAGGTTGGCAACCCTAGTGGCAGTAGGCAGAGAAGCAGGAGACTATGACTAGGGTTGCCAACTCCAGGTTGGGAAATTCCTGGAGATTCAGGGGGTGGAGCCTGGGGAGAGTGGGGTTTGGGGAGGGGAGGGAGCTCAGCAGGGACGTAATGCCATAGAGCTTCCCCTTCAAACAGCCATTTTCTCCGGGGAATTGATCTCTGCAGTGTGGATGTCTGTTGCAATTCTGGGAGATTGCCAGGCCCCACCTGGAGGTTGGCAACCCTAGCCAGGAGGTCTCCTCTCAAGCACACATATCTGTTCAAGTTAAACAGCTAGAATGTTTTTTTTAAAAAAAACAAAAGCTTGAAACCTAGGGTTGCCAGGTCCCTCTTTGTCATCAGCGGGAGGTTTTGGGGGCAGAGTCTGAGGAGGGCGGGATTTGGGGGGGGGACTTCAATGCCATAGAGTCCAATTGCCAAAAGCGGCCATTTTCTCCAGATGAACTGATCGCTATCGGCTGGAGATCAGTTGTAATAGCAGGAGATCTCCTGCTACTACCTGGAGGTTGGCAACCCTATCAAAATCCAAGAGACATGTCTGGAACATTCCTAAGGGGGCAAGGCCCCCACAGCCCCCTTATTGTTTTAATTGTGGTTCAGCCCTCACTTCCTAATTCAGTCTTTGGCTTGCCCTAGCTCCAAGGTTATACTATCTTAATACTTTGGGAGCCCTATCAGGGAAGGAAATGGCTCCTATTGCACAGAGGGAGCTCTGTGTGACTGACGAAACTTCAACCTGAGGCACCTTTTAGAGGCGTTTTGTTAAAATAGATGTTTTATGTGTCATACCTATTTGGAAAACTGAAATTGCTTTGTAGGCTAATACGGACAATAATGGTCATTAGACATCAATGGCCTGTTTCCTGGGCAATTTTCACTATATACCTACGGTTGTATTGTGGTGGTGATAAGCTTTTCGTTTGTGCCACGAGGCTGACAATTTTCACTTCGATTGTCCATCATTTCAACGGTGACAACCCTACCTACCTTCTAGTCCAACTCTGCACCGCCCACTGACTTCCTGAGCACAGGAGTTTTTGAAACCAAAAAGTAACCGAAAATTATCTTGCTTTGTGGCAGGAACACGTGAAGCTGCCTTATACTGAATCAGACCATTGATCCATAGTGTTGCCAGGTCCCTCTTCACTACCGACGGGAGGTTTTTGGGGTGGAGCCTGAGGAGGGAGGGGTTTGGGGAGGGGAGAGACTTCAATGCCATAGAGCCCAATGGCCAAAGCTGTCATTTTCTCCAGGTGAACTGATCCCTATCGGCTGGAGATCAGTTGCAATAGCAGGAGATCTCTAGCTAGTACCTGGAGGTTGGCAACCCTAGTTGATCCATCAAGGTCAGTATTGTCTACTCAGACTGGCAGTGGCTCTCCAGGGTCTCAGGCGGAGGTCTTTCACATCACCTACCCCTTGATACTTTTAGCTGAGATGCCAGGGATTGAACTCTGCAAAACAGAGGCTCTACCACTGAGCCACGGCCCCTCCCCAGGAAGGAAGTGGGACGGGATCTCATTTTGTTCCCTTTCCAGCTCAGTGATCCTATGACGGCATCTGGTACGTTCAGTTCTAGCTCTCTATAAATGTTAAGTAGCAATTATATTCCTACACTAAATCGGAGCTCGCCCAAACAGAAAAAAAAAAAATCTGAGCATGTCTCTAATAAAAACGAGGGCATTGCTGGTAATGGTAAGAAGGGCTACCTGCCCTTTCACATGGGGTAAATATAATATCTCGATAGGTGTCCAACCACAGTGATTTTAGTAATCTGCTGTAGCTAGTGAAGTCACATTCTGGCAGGCAATCAGACCTGTCAGTAAACATGAACAAAAGTTTTTTGCTATTGATCCCACTCTCAAAGACTTGCTCGGCCCCGTGAAGATCCAGTCATGTTCTGCCCTGGTTCTGCTGAAGACGTACTAGGCTCCATCCTTGTTCCTTTACATTGAGATTTACACTTGGAATACCCATGTTGTAACCCATACCAAGTCTTGGCTTCTCCCTAGTGTTGCCAACTTCCAGGTGAGGTTTAGAGATCTCCAAAATTTTGATCAGTCTCCGGACTATAGATATCAGTCCCCCAGGAGAAAATGGCAGCTTTGGAGGTCTGATCGAAAAGGCTTTCGTTGGTCCAATCGAAAAGGCTCTTCTCACATCTTAATGGAATTGTCTCCATTTTTGAGCTGTGCAAGGCAGAAAGCGGAGTCGGGTTTTTTTCCCTGTTTTAATATATTGTTCACTTAGATGCTGGCATTTACCTCCGGCTCCACCGTGCTCTCTTGCTTGCTTGATTACCTTGCAAGTCAAATCACACGATAATCATTTTAATGACAGGGCACAGAAGGTGAAAGTCATCGGGTTGGGTGATCCTGCTATTGATGGCAGCTGTTACGGAAAGCGCCCGATGCTTTGGTTCTGCGTTAGGCAAAAAGACTCTTTAGGGTCTTTACATAAATGAAATGCTCTCCATCTGCAACATAACAGCTTCGCCTTTTTCTATTTTAAGACTCTCCCCCCCCCACCCGTCTTTGTGTGTGTTTAGCAACCGTTTTCCAGCTGCTTATAAATCCTGCGGCGCTAATCAAAGCTTTCCGCACACTCCCTCGTTTTATTTCCTTCGTAAGCTCTGGTCCCTAATTACCCCTATTTTTTTTAAAGCCCCCCAATACACTCATGCCTCTTGTTGAATCTTGGACACAGCTTTTCATTTTGGATTATGCATTTTTACAGTCAGAAAGCTTGGCAGGAAAGGAAAGCAATCAAAACCATATTGTCTGGTGTAACAGTGGGAGAATGGCTACAAGCCCAGCACAAAGGTTTCATAAGGTCCTCCTTTTCTTTCTTTCTTTCTTTCTTTCTTTCTTTCTTTCTTTCTTTCTTTCTTTCTTTCTTTCTTTCTTTCTTTCTTTCTTTCTTTCTTTCTTTTTCTGTCTGTCTTTCTGTCTGTCTGTCTGTCTGTCTGTCTTCTTTTTTGGTATCGGCATAAACACAAAACTAAGGAAAGGTCATGTCCAAACATCTTGTTGTTTGTGTTATTCCACAGTGGTGCCAATAGGGGAAACTGGCCCCTTGCTCTGCTACCCCAACGCAAATTGCTAAACATGGGAAAAGATTTTAGAAGAAGAGTTGGTTTTTATATGCCAACTTTCTCTACCACTTAAGGAAGAATCAAACCGGCTTACAATCACCTTCCCATCCCCACAACAGACACCCTGTGAGATAGGTGGGGTTGAGATAGGGTTGCCATCCTCCGGGTACTAGCTGGAGATCTCCTGCTATCTCCAGCCAATAGAGATCAGTTCACGTAGAGAAAATGGCCGCTTTGGCAACTGGACTCTATGGCATTGAAGTCCCTCCCCTCAGTAAAACCCTGCCCTCCTCAGGATCCGCCCCCCAAACCTCCCACCAGTGGTGAAGAGAGACCTGGTAACCCTAGGATGAGAGAGTGTGAGTAGCCCAAGGTCACCCAGTTGGCTTCATGTGTAGGAGTGGGGAAACAAATCCAGTTCACCAGATTAGCCTCCGCCGCTCACGTGGAGGAGTGGGGAATCAAACCCGGTTCTCCAGATCAGAGTCCACCACTCCAAACCACCGCTCTTAACCACTACACCACGCTGGCTTTTTCATCCTTCAAACAAGAAAGGTTCTTAAATACGTATCATTTCCTCTGCGAATATTGCAGACCAACTATCCTACTGAGTTGCCTTTCATGTCGAAAATTGCTCAAAATCATAGCAGCAAGAAAGGAAATTTGCAATGCTAGTGTAGATAAATTACGCTTATTTTTTATTAAATAGGACTTAGCTGCTGTGAGGTCTTTTGCCATCAAGTCACAGCTGACTTATGGCGACTCCTTAGGGGTTTCACGGCAAGAGATGTTCGGAGGTGGTTTGCCACTGCCTGCCTTATATCACAACCCTGGTATTCCTTGGAGGTCTCCCATCCAAATACTAGCCAGGGCTGACCTAGGGATGCCAGCCTCCAGGTGGGACCTGGGGATCCCCTGGAATTACAGCTCATCTTCAGATACAGAGATCAATTCCCCTGGAGAAAATGGCTGCTTTGGAGGGTGGACTCTATGACATTGTACCCCACTGAGGTCCATGTCCTCCCCAGGCTCCATCCCCAAATCTCCAGGAATTTCCCAGCCTGGATTTGCCAACCCTACACCCCCTCATCTGCCGCTGGTGGCCAGGCAGGACCTGGCAACCCTAGCCAACTCTTCTTCACGTCTGAGATCTGACAAAATCAGGCTGAGATCTGACAAGGGTTACTACACTTGTATTTCCAGCGATGTATTAAGAGTTTGAAAATGTTATAAAAAATACTGTTCGCACTTTCTGTGTATTCCCACAAATGTATTAAGAGTTGGAAAATGTTATAAAAAATACTGTTCGCATTTTGTTTGGCCCCTTTAGCTGTGAAGACGTCTTCCAACCATTGATAAGCCGTGGTATCCAAAAACCCTTTTAAAGCGATGTTTTTTATAACGTTTTCAAACTCTTAATACATCGCTGGGAATACAAAGTGCAGTAACCCCCAAGATCAGGCTGCCTGAATTTTAAGAAACAATTACATCTCATCTACTAACAATAGTCATGAGGAATAGAAACTTTGTTTTTAACCTGATTTTCACCCTTTGTTGATGGTGAAATATAGTTTGAAGGCATACAAATTGCCCTAAAATTATTGTTGAAGGTCAGCTTGTATCCACAATGTTCATGAATATGGAGTAAAGGTATCTGGAAGAAGAAGATGAAGAAGAAGAGCTGGTTTTGAAAGCCCGATTTTCTCTACCTTTAATGAGTCTCAAACCAGTTTAAAATCACCTTCTCTTCTTCTACCCACAACAGACACCTTGTGAGGTAGGTGGGGCTGAGAGAGTTAGGAGAGAACTGTGCCTAGCCCAAGGTTCACCCAAGCAGGCTTCTTATGTAGGAGTGGGAAATCAAACCCCATTCACCATATTAGAATCCACCACTCTTAACTACTACACCAGGTTGCCAGAGTTGTGGAAACAGGATAGCAAGGAAGGTATATTTTGAAATTTTAATTCTCCCTTTGCACCCCCCCCCCATTGCATGTGAGATATGTTCCCACTTTGAAATGTAATATATTTTATTTATATGTTTGGACATTTATTAGCCCCATCCTCTGCTTAAGAGGCAGACCAACGAAAGCAAAAATGAATCTAAATCTAGCCCAAAACAAAGGATAACAATCAAATCATTGCATCTTTAACAAAATAGCCAGATAAAAGTTTTCAACTACAAATAATACAATAATGTGAAATAATCTAGCCATCCAGTGGAAAATACTTTCTGAAGAAGCCAAATTTTATTGGAGGCTGTTAGGGTTGCCAAACGCCAGGTAGTAGCTGGAGAACTCCTGCTATTACAACTGATCTCCAGCCGATAGAGATCAATTCACCTGGAGAAAATGGCCGCTTTGGCAATTGGACTCTATGGCATTTAAGTCCCTCCCCTCCCCAAACCCCGCCCTTAGGGTTGCCAACCTCCAGGTAATAGCTGGAGATCTCCTGCTATTGCAACTGATTGCCAGCCGATAGAGATCAATTCACCTGGAGAAAATGGCCGCTTTGGCAATTGGACTCTATGGCATTGAAGTCTCTCCCTTCCCCAAACCCCACCCTCCTTAGGCTCTGCCCCCAAACCTCCCGCCAGTGGCGAAGACGGACCTGGCAACCCTAGGGGCTGTCCAGAAGAGGGCTTGGGAGGGTATCCCACAAAACAGCTGTCCCCGCAAAGAAGTCTGCTCCACAATTTCCCCTACCTAAAGAAAGAGGTTCAGAAAGCACCTTTCCCCACAGACATAAAGAGGTTCATATAGGAAGAGAGGTTTTATGAGGCCAAGAATATATGTGGGAAATTAGCCCCGAGCAGGGAAACAAGCCCATGTTCAGTTCAGCGCTCTAAACTCCACTAGTCAGCCCTACTAAGGTACAAATTAGCTAAAGGTGTATTCCTGCAAATGCTAACTCGGGAATAAGTCCAGTTGAACTCCACAGGATTTACTTCTGAGTAATCACACATCAGACCAGTGTGCACACCTTCTGTAGTCCCCCCCCCTTTCCACCAGATTTGATTTTGTGATAGAGCTATTTCCATTCTCTGACTTCCATTTCCACAAGAAATGAAAAACCAGAAACAGGCGGCAATCTCCAGAGGTTCTGCTGAAGTCCAAGCGGATTTAATTTCCTTACCCAAAGAATGCCTTGCAATCAGTTTTGCATAATTGGTTTTCTGAAGGAACTTACATAGAGATGCCATCTAATGTGAAAGGGATTTTCTATTACTTTACAAGTAATAAGTCTGCAGTTTTATCGGAACTACTCTCATATTGAGATTTTTGACGCAGGGGAGGGGGAATGAGCAGAGGAGTCCTATATTTAACTAAAACCTGAAGTGAGGCATTACTGTTGCCCTGTATGTCATCTGGGAAATATATAGCGCCTCTGCATTCTGTGCAAAAATTGTGGGTTGCAAAGGGCTACGTTTGACCAGAATCCAAATTCATATAAAATTTGGCATAATGTAGAATTTGATTGTGGCTTCCCCTTAGGCTTGCCAGTTGCCCACTTATAGCAGGCAACCTCCCAGCCATGTTTTCCTGGTCCCCCCATGTTAGGGTTGCTAGGTCCCTCCTCGCCACTGGCGGGAGGTTTTTGGGTGGAGCCTGAAAAGGGCGGGGTTTGTGGAAGGGAGGGACTTCAATGCCATAGAGTCCAATTGCCAAAGTGGCCATTTTCTCCAGGTGAACTGATCTATTTCGGCTGGAGATCAGTTGTAATATTACCTGGAGGTTGGCAACCCTACCGCACTTGCACCGAATGCAGCAGCAGGTGGAAAATGGGGGGAAGATATTGTGTGATGCGTGACATCACTTCTCAGGTGTATGAACCTGGGCAGCCCCATGCCTTACGGAGGGGCTGCAGACGTTGAAAAGACAAAGGAGACAGCTAGAGCAACAGTGGAGAAAGACTCGGGATGGATCTGCCAAGCCACCAGCCAGAGCTGATTTTAAAGCCTGGTAGTGGTGGAAAGTGCCGTCAAGTCACAGCTGACTTATAGCGACCCTCTGTTTTCAAGGCAAGTGACGGGAGGTGGTTTGCCATTGCCTGCCTCTGTGCGGGCTGAGAGAGTTCTGAGAGAACTGTGACTGGCCCGAGGTCACCCAGCAGGCTTCATGTGGAGTGGGGGATCGAAGCCGGTTCTCCAGATTAGAGTCCACCGCTCTTAACCATTACACTACGCTGCCTACTCCATGACAACGATGATGAAGAAACAATATTTTTCCACTGCCATTGTCTCCGCACAGTGTGTGTGTGTGTTAAGTGCCGTCAAGTCGCTTCCGATTCACGGCGACCCTATGAATCCTTGTCCTCCAAAATGTCCTATCTCTAACAGCCTTGCTCAGGTCTTGCAAATTGAGGGCCGTCGTTTCCTTTGTCGAGTCAATCTATCTCTTGTTGGGTCTTCCTCTTTTCCTGCTGCCTTCGGCTTTTCCTAGCATGATTGTCTTTTCCAGTGACTCTTGTCTTCCCATAACGTGTCCAAAGTACGACAGCCTCAGTTTAGTAATTTTAGCTTCTAGGGTCAGTTCATGCTTGATTTGATCTAGAACCCACTGAGTTGGGGTTTTTTGGCAGTCCAGGGTATCCATAACACTCTCTTCCAACACCACATTTCAAAGGAATGTAATTTCTTCCTATCAGCTTTCTTCATTGTCCAGTGCACAGTGTAGAGCCACAGAACTGTTCCAGGTAGTGTATTAAATTCTGGCCTGCAAGCCCACCATGATCATTTTCCTAAAAACTTTGCAGATAAAATCTATCACATCCATTCATACTTGGACTCTACATTAGCATTGACAGGATCAGACAGTCCCAGGGTGCCACCCTGACCAGCCGCATGGGACACCTTTTGCTCTGTCCGCTCTGAAGATGTGGACCGGATGCTTGGAAGTTTAAGACCTACCACTTGCATGTACAACCCTTGACCCTAATCGTAAGACTTTGTTTTATTTGACTTTATTTCATTCAGGAGTTGATAAAAGATCGTTGGCCTTACTAAGGTACAGTCCTTTTATGCTTGTGTCTTCTATGCCCTGGGATTGTCGAGTGACAGATACAAATGGCAAGCCATGGAAAACAAAGATTATTTTGGTAAACCAGGCCAGCAAATTCAGTTCCATTAACAAACATGCATGCATTATGTATACTCTGAAACACACCACGGGGGTTATGGAAGAGGAACAAAATAAAATACATTCTGGCTATTGATATATAAATGAGCACACTCCCACCCTCTATCCCACTGTGATTTAGGTTCCAAGACAAGGGGCTTAAGAGAGGATTTAAAACAAAATAATGCATTTCCAAAAGCCATCTAATTCTTTTTCCTTAACAAACAGCCATACCTGAAGATCTTTAGATCTTCAGAGGAAAACCATTTTATTTCTGTTCAAGTGGATTTTTTATCTAAATTTATTTGCTTCACTTATCACCTTTTCACTTCACTTATCACCTTTTCTCGTTGAGACTCGAGGCAGATCACAGAGTTATACTTGTCTTTATTTCATTGTTCTTATACTCTGTACAATGAATAATGCAATAAAACTGGGCTATAGGTTTCCATATTTCTTTTTGCAGGCTTTTGAGTTCATTAAGAACAGAAAAGTGATTCTCTTTCACCATAGTTTCTCTGTGATAGAAAAATAGCAGGCTAGTTCCCCGGGAACCTAGGAGTATATAAAAAGTATACTAGCCACTTTCTGGAAAATAATATGAAATTAATGCTACCCATGGGAGCTATGTGAAAACATTGGAGAGGATATACCAACTTGCAGTTTAAGGGTTTGAGAAGGAACTGAGGAAAGAACTGAAATGGCCGTATTCCTTTTCTACCAGACACCTGTGAAAGAAAAGAAAAATTATAAAAAAGAATTTTATGCAATATATAGATGATACATACCTGTTGTACTTGAAGAAAAAAATACATACCTTTTTGGATATAGGAACATTGCATGTGTTGGTTGTATACCATATTGGAAAAATTGTATTTTGTATTGTGTATTTTGTATTATTGTATACAAAATACAATGGGTGACAGCCTTCCATCCTTCCGAGGTCGGTAAAATGAGTACCCAGCTTGCTGGGGGTAAAGGGAAGATGACTGGGGAAGGCACTGGCAAACCACCCCGTAAACAAAGTCTGCCTAGTAAACGTCGGGATGTGATGTCACCCCATGGGTCAGGAATGACTCGGTGCTTGCACAGGGGACCTTTACCTTTTTATTTTGTATTATTGTAAGCTTGTATATGTTAGATTTGTTGTGGTATAATATAGAATTTGTAATATTGATATAAGAGCTTGTTCTGTGTTAATTTGGTTGTAACTATTGTATACACAGAAGTGTCTATTGCTGCTAACTACCTGGCAGTTGGCAACGCTAATCAGAAGTCCTCCTGGCCCCATGCACTTTCTAAAGATGCTTGATGGGCATCAGGAAAGAGCACCATGTTGGTAGGGTTGCCAGGTCCCTCTTTGCCACCAGTGGGAGGTTTTGGGGGAGGAGCCTGATGAGGGCGTGGTTTGGGGAGGGGAGGGACTTCAATGCCATAGAGTCCAATTGCTGAAGCGGCCATTTTCTCCAAGTGAACTGATCTCTATCGGTCGGAGATCAGTTGTAATAGCAGGAGCTCTCCAGCTAGTACCTGGAGGTTAATGAAATAAAGACGTGTGCTGACTCAACTACGTTCAAGAAATAACAGCACCAGCTCAACTTATAATATTTTTTACCAGGTGGGTAATAACTTCAGATAGAAATAAATGAAATGAATGAAAATTAAATAGGTTACTTCACCACATTTATATACAAATCATTTCTGTAAATAAGTAATTAATAGTCCATGGGTTCCACGACCTCAACACAAGGTATCCAATATCTGGAGATACTCAATCCACAATATAAAATTCAAAAAGAAGGTGTCCAATGTCTGGGAAATTCCAATCCATCAAAATATGATTCAAACAGAAAACATAATCCAAAGTCCAAATCCAAAGTCCAAAACGGCACTTCCGGATAAGTGATCGTTTCACAATATAAATTGCTTCTTCAGTTGATTGTTCCTTTTTAATCCTGCCCTTTGGGGTAACGTTATCCTTATTGCAAAGGGGTACAAAGTGAAACGATCACTTATCCGGAAGTGCCGTTTTGGACTTTGGATTTGGACTTTGGATTATGTTTTCTGTTTGAATCATATTTTGATGGATTGGAATTTCCCAGACATTGGACACCTTCTTTTTGGATTTTATATTGTGGATTGGGTATCTCCAGATATTGGATACCTTGTGTTGAGGTCGTGGAACCCATGGACTATTAATTACTTATTTACAGAAATGACTTGTATATAAATGTGGTGAAGTAACCTATTTAATTTTCATTCATTTCATTTATTTCTATCTGAAGTTATTACCTACCTGGTAAAAAATATTATGAGTTGAGCTGGTGCTGTTATTTCTTGAAAGTACCTGGAGGTTGGCAACCGTACATGTTGGGGAACCCTCAGTTAGGCCGTGCAATCTTTGCTCTGTGAAAGGAACTTGATAAACTATCTCAGCAAAGGTTCAAATAACATGTTACCGGAACATTTGATCCTGTTAGTACACAGAGTAATTCTTTTATCTGATTCTGGAGAGTACATACTGAAACAGGTGGGCTTTCATTTGTATGCCCCGATGGTGTGATTTCATGCTATAAGCTCCCATTAGGAAGAACAGAACAGACATTGCAAATGCCTCAGGAGTCACCAAAGCAAGGCAAGATCACTCATGCAAATTCCTCACTTTGCTCCCCACTAAGTCTGCATCTCAGCTTTAAAAGAGCCACAGAACGCACTGGAAATAAGCAGTCTCGCCTCTGCGCTCCTCAAAGGTAATATTATTATAGCTAAAAGTGTCTTGCTGCTCTCAATAGATCCTTTTAACACTCGTTTGCCTCATTATTTCTGCAGACAGGTGAGAAATCATGTTGCATTAGGAAACCCTAAGGCTAAAATTCATGTTAAGCAGGCAGGTAGAAGCACATCCAAGCGGTAGGAACTGAGAAGGCATTAATGAGGTTTTTTTGTCTGCCCGTTGCCGCCCCCTAGGAAATCTTGGAAGTTTTCCGCAGGAGAAAAACAACAACACAAATCTTTGTAGTGTACTGTTGGTACTCTTCCAGAGGACGTTCACACACGCCACAGAGTTCAACTGGCTGTATTCGCAGTCTCTCCCCACAGGAAACCCCAAGTACCGTGATTCGGTGTGCAGCCTGTTGAGAGCCACTTCTGCATTAAGTAAAAGGTAAAGGTCCCCTGTGCAAGCACCGGGTCATTCCTGACCCATGGGGTGACGTCACATCCCGATGTTTACTAGGCAGACTTTATGGGGTGGTTTGCCAGTGCCTTCCCCAGTCATCTTCCCTTTACCCCCAGCAAGCTGGGTCCTCATTTGACCGACCTTGGAAGGATGGAAGGCTGAGGCAACCTTGAGCCGGCTACCTGAAACCAACTTCTGTTGGGATTGAACTCAGGTTGGGAGCAGAGCTTGGACTGCAATACTGCAGCTTACCACTCTGCGCAGTGGAGCTCTGTTACTTCTGCATTAGAAGGCATTTATATAATAAGGAATAAGTCTGTTGTTAATGTCTGGGAAATATAGGCCATTTTATTGACTTGTTCTCTTCCCCCTTCCTTCTTTCCTGTCTTTTCTCCAGGAACATATGGGAGAAGATGGTTATTCAGATACCCTGGTCCCAAGCCATATAGGGTGCTCCTTAAAGGTCCAAACCAACATCTTGAATTGAGCTCTGGAGCGGATTGGTAGCCAGTACAATTGCTGTAACATCGGGATCTAGGGTTGCCAGGTCCCTCTTTGCAACCAGCGGGAGGTTTTTTGGGCGGAGTCTAAGGAGGGCGGGGTTTGGGGAAGGGAAGGACTTCAATGCCATAGAGTTAGGGTTGCCAACTAGCTAACTAGCTGGAGATCTCCTGCTATTACAACTGACCTCCAGCCAATAGAGATCACTTCACCTGGAGAAAATGGCTGCTTTGGCAACTGGACTCTATGGCATTGAAGTCCCTCCCCAAACCCTGTCCTCCTCAGGCTCCACCCCAAAAACCTCACGCCGGTGGCAAAGAAGGACCTGGCAACCCTACATAGAGTCCAATTGCCAAAGCGGCCATTTTCTCCAGGTGAACGGATCTCTATCAGCTGGAGATCAATTGTAATAGCACAAGATCCCCAGCTAGTACCTGGAGGTTGGCAACCCTATCGGGGTCACATGCTCCCGATAGCTGGCCCCACTTGTTTTTGGTATGCCAAAATCAAGTCCCTGGAAACAGCTACCATAAAATCTACCTGGTGGCAAATACCCTCCTCTCCAAAAAAGGAAACTCTCTTAGCAAAATTAAACCTGATTCTTACCATTCCCTCAGGAATAAAATGACGTAACATGTTACAATTGTCCCAAATTGATGTTTATGATAAGAGAGAGGGCAATAAATGAAGCTGAAAATAATCAGGCAAACTTCTGTTATGGATACAGTGCCATTAACGTACATAATGCTTCATAGAGCCTGTGTAATGAGATGCGGTCATTTTCTCCAAGATGATGCTAGGGTTTTTTATTGCATGTTGTGTGATTGTATTGTTGGGATTTTATTGCTATTTATACTGTCATTATCTTCAAAACCACTCTGATCTTAGGAGAGGTGTTATAAAAATGAGTGAACTAATAAGCAAAAACGCTTCTCCCTGCCTTACAACCTAAATATCGTACCGACAGTGGAAAAAGAGAACAGAAACGGGAGAAATAAGGGGTCAGTTAAATTGAAGGGAAGGATTAAAGGATAAACTCAAAGACCTCAGGGAAAGGAAGATTTGAGGAAGGATTTGAAAGAAGAGAGAGCACCACATAGGTGTTTAGGGGAGATGTGCCCATGTGGTTTTCATTATTTATTCATAAAAGAGGTTGATTAAATTATTTATGATATGGAGAGAGTGGATGTATAGAGGCTTCCCCCCTTCCTCTCCCACAGGACTCAGGAGCATCCAGTATAGCTGATGTACATTCAGAGCAGACAAAATATAAAAAGGTTGATCCACAGCAAATTCTTGAAACAAATGTGTAATATTAGGACCAACCAACGAAAAATATCACAAAACATACAGTTTTACAGTTTGACGAAGGGAGCTTTGACTCTCAAAAAACGTAAGACTCCAAAGATCTTGTAGGTCTCCAAGGGGCTACTGGACTCAGATCTAGGTAGGGTTGCCAGGTCCCTCTTTGCCACTGGCAGGAGGTTTTTGGGGCGGAGCCTGAGGAAGGAAGGGTTTGGGAAGGGACTTCAATGCCATAGAGTCCAATGGCCAAAGCGGCCATTTTCTCCAGGTGAACTGATCTCTTATCGGCTGGAGATAAGTGGTAATAGCAGATCTCCAGCTATTACCTGGAGGTTTGCAACCCTATCCCTGCTTCTTCCCTTCCATCGTCACTAAGTCCCCATCCTTTCTTCCTTAGAGATGCCAGCCTCCAGGTGGGACCCGGGGATCCCCCGGAATTACAGCTCATCTTAGGGTTGCCAGGTCTCTTTGTCACCGGTGGGAGGTTTTTGGGGCGGAGCCTGAGGAGGGTGCGGTTTGGGGAGGGGAGGGACTTCAATGCCATAGAGTCCAATTGCCAAAACGGCCATTACCTTCAGGCGAATTGATCTCTATTGGCTGGTGATCAGTTGTAATAGCAGGCGATCTCCAGCTAGTTAGTACCTGAAGGTTGGCAACCCTAGCTCATCTCCAGACTACAGAGATCCGTTCCCCTGGGGAAAATGAATGCTTTGGAGGGCAGACTCTATGGCATTGCACCCCAATGAGGTCCCTGTTCCCCCCGCCCCCAGGCTCAGTCTCCAAATCTCTAGAGGTTTTGCATCCTGGATCTGGCAGCACTACCCCCCATCCCCCGCCGGTGACAACCCTACCCATCCTTATTCTCCTCCCTGCTTCACCTTGCTAAATGCATATAGACAAATGAGGTGAAAGATTATACAATTTCTAGCAGGTCTCCAAAAATTAGCAATATTGTCAGTCTCTCTAATTTCTCCAGCATAGGACTCATGGGGGAATGGATACGTTCCAAATATGATCTGCAGTGAACAAAGATTTCGGATGCTGCTGCCTTGCCAAAAGTGTATCTAACTCAAGTGTCCACATCGGTTAGATTAATATGCTTTCCAATGAAATCAGCCCTGGCGGCAGGAAACCCGTCTATTAGAGGAAATAATTTAAAGGATCAAGGAGTAGCTTGTTAAAAGCAATAAAACGCTGGCAGATATATCAGTGTTTATTGGCATCCTTTTATTATCTCGGAGGTGAACAGATAAATTAATGAACGCGGCATGAAAGATCATTTTTATCATCAGTGCCTTGGGTTTGACCATAATAAATCGAGATGAATTAAAGCGGGTAGGTGGAAAAAAGCGCTTTGAAGAATTCAAATGCAGAAAATACTCTAGCTCTTGTGCGGAGGGCAACCATGCGGAAGCAATAGTCGGCGGCCTCCAGAGGGGAGCTAGAGAGCAGGAACTTTGCAAACAGCAACCCCCAACACGGTACCTGAAGTTGCTACAGTGGCCGCCATGATGTTATCTGGCACTAGGGTTGCCAGGTCCCTCTTTGCCACCAGCGGGAGGTTTTGGGGGCAGAGCCTGAGGAGGGCAGGGTTTGAGGAGGGGTGGGACTTCCATGCCATAGAGTCCAATTGCCAAAGCAGCCATTTTCTCCAGGTGAACTGATCTCCATCGCCTGGAGAGCTCCAGGTTGGCGTCCCTATCTGGCACTCACTTTCTAGGTGTCTTAAATGGAACAGAGCCCCCCCCAAGGTTTGCCAACCTCCAGGTGGTGGCTGGAGATCTCCCGCTTTACAACTGATCTCCAGCCGATAGAGATCAGCTCACCGGGAGAAAATGGCTGCTTTGGCAATTGGACTCTCTGGCATTGAAGTCCCTCCCCTCTCCAAACCCTGCCCTCCTCAGGCTCTGCCCCCAAAATCTCTAGGTATTTCCCAACCCGGAGTTGGCATAGGCTTGCCCAGTCCCTCTTCGCCATTGGCAGGAGGTTTTGGGGCAGAGCTTGAGGAGGACAGGGCTTGGGGAGGGACTTCAAGGCCATAGAGTTCAATTGCCAAAGCGGCCATTTTCTCCAGGGGAACTTATATCGGCTGGAGATCAGTTGTATTAGCAGGAGATCTCCAGCTAGTACCTTGAGATTGGCAACCCTAAATTGCCCCCCCCCACAGCTTTGATTCTCTCCCTACCAGCTAACTGACAAGCAAAGCATTGAGATAATCCTGGGCAGATGTATCAGACCTATGTGCCCTCAGCTTGGCCATAGACGCAGACTTCCTTATGATTCTGGGTTTGGCAACCTCTCCATGGATTTGTGTGTGGAGCGAAGCCTCCCCTTTACAGCATCTCTACCTCAAAGCAAACAGCAGATCCCAGCTTTCTTCCACCTCCTCTGGTGCTTTAGAAGATCCCAGTAGGTTTCACCCTTGGTCTTCAGAGAGCATCATTCAGAAGCACCTGTCTCCATTGCAGGATTCCTTGGCTTGAAATTTCCCAACATTTGTGACTGGCCCTGTCTCCATTGGCCCTGGGAAGGGGTGTGGCTCAGTGGCAGAGCATCTGCTTGGCATGCAAAAGGTCCCAGGTTCTACCCCCAGCATCTCAAGTTAAGGATCCGGTTGTGCACATGCAGTGCATTAAATCATATGCATATATCCCCTCTGGGGTTGTCAACCTCCAGGTGGTGGCTGGAGATCTCCCACTACTACAACTGATTTCAAGCTGATAGAGATCAGTTCTCCTGGAGAAAATGGCCACTTTGGCCATTGGACTCTATGGCACTGAAGTCCCCTCCCCAAACCCCACCCTCCTCAGGCTCCACCCATCTGATCCGTCCACCATGACTATCTGTGGGTTCTGGTTTGCATGCATATTGATGTGATCACAATCCTGGTGTTTTTTTCTCCTCTCCCTGCCATGTCCTGTGATTTTCTGTTCACCTCCCAAATGACCCATGAACTTTCGAGCTGCCTTCTCTCCGTGAGCCAAATAACTATCACCTTCTCCTAATTAAAGCACTTCCTTCGTGAAACCCCTGTAACGATTACCCGTCCACATCGGAACAACATGTAGTACATTTTAAAGGAGATCAATATATATATTTTAGTCTGGGTTTTGCTTGGGGGATGTAGTCAGATGGCTATATATTTTGGACATGTCAAGACTAAGGTTCTTGGCCCTAAAAATCATCGACATATCTTACGTACTTGGAAAGCAATCTGTGCTAGGTGCTCGAGAGATGCTCCCAGAAACTCTCACAAGGGACTAAAATTCTGGCACAGAACACTTTTTTTAAAAAACATTTCCTTCAAAAGCATTTGCTACGAGGCCCTGAAGTGCGTCCAGGCGGACATGTTTTAATAGGCACACTGACTGTATTCTGGGCAAGCCACATCTGCCACCAGGGTTACACACAAACTATGTAGAACTGAATTATTCAGGAAGGCTCTTCTACACAGGCAATAGCGTATTACTGTACAAAAGACTTCACAAAGTTACATGGTGAATAAATTATTGGGGACCGTAGTCTGTACTACTGTGTAAGCTTGTTGACGATTGGATCCTATTTTGTAATTTTGCATCACCTAATAATGTAATAATGTAATTTTGCATCACCTAATAAACCCTTACACTTTGCTTCAGTTCTGTTTTTTAGACTTCTGATTGGTTCTACAAGCCAAATCCTATTTGTTTATTGCATGTCTTGATTGTAATAACTCACTCTGTGTAATCTGCCTTGAGTCTCAGCGAGAAAAGTGGACTATGAATAATGTCAATAAATAAATTTTATGTTCTTTGGTTTTGGAGAAAAGAGTGGAGGCCAAAGATACCGTATTCCAGCACTCCCCATTCAGCATTCCAACCCCTTTGGAGGACAGGTGGGATATAAATAGCTGAATCTCTATGTGGCGTAGTGGTTAAGAACAGCGGATTCTAATCTGGAGAACCGGGTTTGAGTCCAAACTCCTCCACATGAGCGGCGGACTCTAATATGGTGAATCAGGTTTGATTCCCCACTCTTCCACATGAAGCCTGCTGGGTGGCTTTGGGCCAGTCACAGTTCTCTCAGAACCTACCTTACAGGGTGCTTGTTGTGGGGAGGGGAAGGGAAGGTGATTGTAAGCCGCTTTGAGACTCCTTAAAGGTAGAGAGAAGCGGCATATAAAAGCCAACTCTTCATTATACACCATATGAAGGGTTTTCTTCAGACTTTCCAATGGCAATTTTTGCATGGTCAATTTGGATGCTCGCTTAAAGCTCTTTTTAAAAATGCGACTTCAAAAATGCCTTTTCACGGCCCCAGCGCAAAAGGAGAAGTCCCACTCCCCCCACTCGCCTGCTCCTTTGTTCCTGCTTGCATAGCTATTAGCATATGCGTAGCTAACGCACCTCTGTTGTTTTGTATTGTTTCTTGAGGGAGATTCTTCCCGGCAAACACCAAAGGTCGCGTTAAATGGGCTCTTTTGTAATGCGACGCAGGTATGCGCTGGCTTCGCAGTCACTTCACTGTGTAAAATTTAAAAATATATATGTGGGGCAATTCAGCCTGGAACGCACTGCTAATTACCATGCAAAAATGGCCATGCTCCTTAACCACAGGAGACAAACTGTTATGAAGTTTTGGGTTTGCAATGAGGATTTTCAGTCAGATGCTGTTTTGTGGGGATCCCCACTGGAAAAACAACTCTGAGACATGCAGGTCCCAATTTGGACCAGGATTACCACCTGCAATAAGGTTGCCAACCTGCAGGTGGGACCTGGAGATCCACTATTACAACTGATCACATGACCGAGAGCAGTTCTCCTGGAGAAAATGGCCGCTTTGGAGGGTGGACTCTATGGCATTATACCTTGCTGAGGTCCATCCCCTCCCCAGGCTCCACCCCTAAAACCTCTACACATTTCCAAATGCAGAGTTGGCAACTCTAACATGCAGTCATAGGATTTAGCCTTTCCTCCTGTGCTTTTTTCCAATATGAAAGGGCTCTGTTCACAACCCTTAACATTTTTCTTTCCACCCTATGTACACAACACAGAACCCCCCTCCCAAATAGCAATTGCAACTGAAGAAGCAGACCTGTAAGAGTTAAAAGTTAAAAAAATATTATTAAAACTCCAAAATCAGAGGGCCTCTGGAAAAATATATTTAGACGTTAAAGACAGACAAAAGAGAATTGCTTGTCTGCTTTACTCTGTCAACCTTGGAAGAACAAGATGTCTGGGAACTGTTAGGGAAAAGATTGTTACCAGATAAAATACCAGGTGCACTAACAAGAGCTTTAAACAAGTATTATCTAAACCAATGGAATTATTCTTATATTTCTAAAAACCAATGATTTTCCTTATTTTTGTAACCAATGAAAGTTATTCTGATTTGTATTATAAGCCATTGAAATCATTCCCTAGAATGACAAGTTACTATATAATATGCGTAGTTAGAATATTATAATGAGCTAATTAAAAGGTTATATAAGTCTAAACACAGTTATGTTCAGTGCTCCATCTTGAAAAGCCTCTGAAGGGCAGAGTCTGGAGACTCAAATAGCTATTTGAAATAATAAATCTGATTCTTCCAGAGCTGGCTTTGAATCTTTGCGTTTGAAAATCTAACTCCTAAAGTCTGCTATTACACAACTCTGAGCAAAATAGCTTATTACTAGTTCTCCCAAACACCTCCATCCCTTTTTGCTACAGGGAAATCATCAAGGCACTTAATTCCAAATGTATTCCCTCCTCCTCAAAGCACAGGTTCCTCGGCCAGCTGAGCACCTCTTTATTCTGGGCTGATTTCTGCTGCTTGTGGAAGGGTATTTAGGTACATTTAAAAAGAAAGGAAGAAAAGGAGGTGGAATTTCCCATCAAAACGTCGCTTAGTGTGAAATTACAAACTTGAAGTCCACCCAACGTTTGGCAGATGTCTCAGTGCTGCTATCTGAATGCTGAGCGTGTGTGATTGCCAAGGATCAGATGCAGAGAAATCAGTGCATCCACGTACTAAAAACCACACACACACGCTAAACCTGAGCATCCCACTCTTTGCTTCAGTCATGACCCTAGGCTAGGGTTGCCAGGTCCCTCTTCGACATCGGCAGGGGGTTTGGGGGGCGGAGCCTGAGGAGGGCAGAATTGGGGAGGGACTTCAATGCCACAGAATCCAATTGCATAGGCGACCATTTTCTCCAGGTTAACCGATCTCTATTGGCCGGAGAGCAGTTGTAATAGCAGATCTCCAGCTGGTACCTGGAGGTTCACAAATGCACATAAACAGGTTGCAAAAAACAAGTCTATAATGAGTAATGAAGATGGAAAGAACAAAACAAGTGTGCAACATGAAAACTTAGCAACTAAGTGACTGGTTATATACAAATATACAGGTAAGCATGAAACAGTTTATTGGTGTGTATCTGGAGGCAAAAAGTCCTCTTCTGAGTTTCAAAATTAATCAGTTCAGCAGGATATCCAATAGTAGGTATAAATCCAAAAGCTAGGGGACGGCCGTTTCACATTCGTTTCTTCAGCCCCACATTGCATCATTCATTATGTAGTAAGTAAATTACATATACAAGTCCATTTCAATTCAAAGTTCTACAGCAGCACTGTCAACAGGTTCCCAATGGGATACTACACTTCTAAGGAGCAGGGCTGGGGAGAGGGTGCTGCAGACGGAGGGATCCCTCATCCAGGAAGGGGTGAGTTGGTCTGAGGCCTAGTACAAAGGTTGTCAGGTGCCTGTTAATAGTGGGTAATTGCCTGCCAGCTAGCAGGCTTGCCCACTGCCCCTCAGCTGGCCAGAGGTGAAACAGGAAAGCTAAAGAGTGGCATAATAATTTCCCTTTTGAGGTAAACCCGTAAGCGATGGGGACACTCTAGCACAGGGGTGGGGAACCTCTTTTCTGCCAAGGGCCATTTGGATATTTATAACATCATTTGCAAGCCATACAAAATTATCAACTTAAAAATTAGCCGACCAATACGTTTCTCCATGGCCCGGGTGGGACAGGGTTAACAGTTTCTTGGGCGGTCCTAGCAGCTCCATAGCTAGCGACTCTTCTGCAAGGGGGGGGGGGAAGGTTCCTTTTCTTGGCAAAACAAGCACACATCTGCCTTGAATAGAGGCTATTCCTGACCATGGGAGGGGGCGGATCACCAGTCTTAGATCCTTCTGAGTTAAGAGATCTGCCAGGACCCATGAAGGGCCAGATCAAATGATTTCGCGGGCCTTAAACAGCCCCCGGGCCTGACGTTCCCCACCCCTGCTCTAGCACATTCTTAAAACAAATCTCTGTGGAGACCAGTTTTGGGAGGAATATGGTGGTGTCACCATCACGTCTATGGCAGTGGTTCTCAACCTTTTTTGCCCCATTCCCCCCTTTCACCATTGTTCAGAATATAACTCCCCCCTTCCCAAGACAGTCGAACTAAAAACAAACAAACTACAATTTTACAGATTGCACATAATCTACAGGACATCACATTTTGCTGAATAGTGGTTCCAATTCCCCCTGGAGGGAATTTCCCCTTTGGAAACCATAGAGCATGGGTTCTCAACATAGCTTTTTAAGGATGTGCTACAGTGTCCCCATTTTCAGGTTTACCTCCAGAAGGAACATTACTGCATGCTTGTAAATCAGCACCCCCCCAACCAAATCTTCCACTGATGGCAAGGGGGGACCTGGCAACCCTATTCCCCCCCCCTTGTTCTATGTTACTCTCATTATTTGGGGGGGGGCAACCTACTGTTTATTCCAGGCACTATGGGTCAAATTAAGCGTCATCTGGAGTTTTTAAGGGTTTTATTGTTTAATTTTAGAATTATTACTTTTATTGTTAATGTTTGATATGCTGATGACGTTCCCCACCCTGAGCCTGGTCTTGGCCGGGGAGGGCGGGGTATAAATTGAACAAACAAATCCTACCTAGTGCCAGAAGGCAGCTTGGCACAGTAATGATAGATGCGTTAGGGTTTTTATTTGTTCGTTCACTAGCCTTTACTGATCTCACCATCTTATATGTTGCTTGAGTTATTGTTGTTATTCAACTTATTTAATAAGCTGTTCGTTACTCTGCCTGAGTCCTCATGCCTCATCTGGTCACCCAGAAGGTATACCCAGATGGGAGAAGCAGCAGCCAGGGGCAAGGAGGGAGCTCTGGTTTATACCCATACCAGAGTGGCGGCAGCTGATCAAGATTCTATATTTCCCCTCCTGTGACAGTTTCAAAGAACACCATTCCAACTGCAAGCTTACATTCATCTGGGTAGGAAACATCTGCGAGTAAGCTCTCTCTCACTAGATTTCAAAACTGTTTCTTGCAGGTCTTCTAAATTTAGAAGCCCACCAGCCCCAACAGGACTCAGTGCCAAGAACCACAGTTCAAGAAAGGCTCCTGAACAGCTGCAGGCACAGAGGATTGAAAGTTAATTAGCCTAGTTATTGCAGATAATTATGCATATTATTATAATTGAGGGAGCATCCCCTTTTATGGTTGCAACCCTGTTTCCCCAAGCCTCAAGGTTGATTGGAGGGTTCTGGTAGAAGCATGGAGAAATCCGTGTGAAATAATTATGCATATGCTTTTGATTTCTGAAGTTCTCCTAGCTAACCTTCAGAGACCAAAACTAGCACATTTATGCATCGCTCTTCTTTCCAATGACATGCTTAAATGTTGCAGATACACCTCCTTCGAAACGGGGAATACTACGCAACTGAAATGAAGAACCTACCCTCTGCCATGCCAACTCACTCAGAGACCTTGGGCAAGTCACACCCTCTCAGCTTAACCTACCTCAAAGGGTTGTGGTGAGGATAAAAGGGAACGGAGGCCAATGGTGTAAGCTGCATTGGATCCTCACCGGGGATAAAAGCAGTGCATGAACCTACAAATTAGTAAATCTTGTATACAAGCAGGCCTAGTGGTGAGCTCAACAGCAGCCCCTTCTGTGTCCGCTGCACCTGGGTAGAATCACCTGAAGAGTTGGTTTATATACCCCGCTTTTCTCTACCTTTAAGGAGTCTCAAAGCGGCTTACAATTGCCTTCCCTTCCCCTCTCCACAACAGGCACCTTGTGAAGTAGGTAGGGCTGAGAGAGTTCAGAGACAGCTATGACTAGCCCAAGGTCACCCAAGCAGGCTTCACCTGGGGGAGTGGGGAAACAAACCCGGTTCACCAGATTAGTCCTCCACGCATGTGGAGGAGTGGGGAATCAAGCCCAGCTCTCCAGATTAGAGTCAGCCACTCTTAACTGCCACGCTGGCTCTCATTTGAAGCAACTGCTCACTTCAAGGAAGAAGGCCACTAATGTGATTTGTCCAAGACCAGTAGACATTTCCACCTACTCTGTAGAGCAGCAGTGAGGAACCTTTTTTCCGCCAATGGCCATTTGGATATTTATAACATCATTCGCGGGCCACACAAAATTATCAACCAAGCAGGCAGCTGACCCAGATGACTCCCCCACCTGGTAGCACAGGATGGTCTGTTGCACCAGCCAGGCGTAGCTGTCCAGCCACATACCGGAGTTTTTCCTGCTCCGCAGGGTCAGGGCCAGATTCTTCAGCCACCTCCTGCTACCTCTGCCTACAGGGATGAAATGAGGACACACTGGCTAAGAACTCGCCCCTCGCATTCTGGCCCTGCCCCCTTTAACCCCTCCATTGTTGCCACTTCTGCCCCCAGTTCTCTTGTAGTACAGAGGGAATACGTTTCTCCATGGCCCAGGTGGGAAAGGGTTAACAGTTTCTTGGGTGGTTCTAGCAGCTCCATAGCTAACGACTCTTCTGCCAAGGGAGGGGAAGGTTCCTTTTTGCGACAAAACAAACCTTGATTAGAGACTATACCTGTCCGTGGGAGGAGGGGGATCGCCAGTCTTAGATCTTTCTGAGCTAGAGATCTGCCAGTCCAAATGATTTTGTGGGCCTTAAACTGGGCCTGACATTCCCCACCCCTGCTGTAGAGGGAAAGCTTCCCGCTAGTTTGAACACACAATCTATAGAGCAACTTCAAGAGAAATGGTTACCATGGTACTTATATGTCTCTAAATATTTAGATTAAGTTGAATTTTTCTTGAATTGAGTAAACGCTTTTTTTCTTCTATATGCATCTATGAATATATTTGATTCTTTCAAACAAGTAACTAAGAGAAATGGTAATTCATTATAATGTTATTTCTTTCTATGTGTGCATTTATTTTATACGCTTAAAAATATATCTGACTTACTTATACACAACCTTCTAATTGAATAAGACTAAGATAGTAGACAGTTTGTTAAACTAACCATAAAAAGTATGGAAACTCATTTTATGAGTGTATAATATTGACTAAAGAGAACATTATCTATTGCAGACAGAAGTGAAATTTTTCCTTTCCCTTTTTCCTTCTGTACCCAACAAAAATACAATAAAAATATTATTAAAAAATAGATTGAACCTTGGCTTTCAAGCTTGTTTTGAAAAGGTCAAGAAAAACCCAGGATAATCCTGACATATTTACATTCCTAAACAGCATACTATATTTACGGTCACCTGTTATTCCATTCTGACAGCAATTTCAGCTGCAGTTGCTGTTAAAGAACCAACATTGAAAAATAAAATTTTATGCTGTTTCTCTAAGTGTAAAAAAAAAAAAGCTGACTGTTTAGAACTCCCCCAGATCTAATTTTTTTTGTGCTCATAATTTCCAGAGGTTAAACACAAATGGCCAATTCAAAACATTAGCTTGCAAGCTTTCTGCCCTTTATTCCTAAACAACAGCAGTCGTCCTTTTGATAGCTGAAGGTTTCAAATAGGAAAACAAATAAAATTACCAACGAGGGAAAGAAAGAATTTCAGACAAGCAAACCCTTTAAAGAAAGTTACCAACCCACTTGAACCAGCAGTGGAAACATTCAGATGCCTGAATGTGCTTATTATGCTGGGTTTACCTGTAAAAGAAAGGAACAATTAAACCTATAAATAAAAGGGGGGAAGGAGAGGAAGACAGAGAAGACATTTTGTCTCTGTAAGGTTTTTTCATATACCACGGGCTAAATGTTTGTTGCCAAACACAGGCACAATGTGCCCCCTACTTTCCTCCCCCCATCTCTTCAACCTACTTTTCCCCACACTGCGAAAAGAACGTACCATATTTTTCCATGTATAAGACATTTTTTTATTTAAAATATTGCCCCAAAATTGGGGGTTGTCTTACACACGGAAGACGACCCCTATTTTTTAAATTTTGGGTAAAAAAAGGGAGGGGCTTATTATACATGGGGGCATCTTACAGACGGAAAAATACGGTATATCGAAGCAGTGCCTGGAGAAAGTATGACTTAATGAGAAGTCTCCAGGAAAACAGGTTGAGGGTTAAGCACTCCTTTTTCCACCCACCCATCCTTCGCTTCAAATCTCCTCCCCCCTACCTGCCTTTTTCATTTTTTTTACAATTGTGCAGCAATAACAGGGGGTGGGTTCTGGACACACTGTTGCTTCTACGTGCCTAGTGAAGGTTATGGAACACAACCATTCACCAGGAAGTCCAGTCTATGAAACAAAGCTTTGTCCTTTTGCACAGCCATGCTTTAGCAGAGTGTTTCCATAGGAGAACTTATAGGCACGGCCTGAGTTGTAAGCAATTTAAGGCATCTTCTTGGCTTCCCAGCAGGAAACTGTTTTCTAGTAAAAAGGCTGCTTCCACAATACGAAGCTTTCCGCCACTGGAAAGTCTTTGCAGTTGGGTATCTACATGTTACAGAGTTCCATACAGATTTTTTAAAATGAAAAGCTGCCTTAAGGCTGCTATCTATAGAGAAGGAAGGGAAAGGGGGGGATACTCAACCCTTTAACTGCCAGCTCCTTTTTTCTCAAAAATTACCACCCCTGACATGGGGGGTGAGAACAGAGATCCTTGGAAGCTGCTTGAAAACAAGAGATTTTTGAGTAGAGAAAAAAGCCAGCAAGGAAATAAACCAGCACACACACACACACCTTTCCTCTACTTGTTGCTTTTCATTTTGGGGTAGGGAAGAAAAATTCAGCAGAACTCCAAGTGAAATGTAGTTTGGCCCCAGCTCTAAGAGAAGCTTAAAATCCTGTTACGTGAACATACCATGCAGGTTTGTTAACCTTTGCCACGGTTTCCCACAATTAATTCTGCTTTGAATTCCTGGCCTGCGCTCCTTAGCTCCTGTAAACCTATCAGTGCTTAGCTCCTGTAAATCTATCAGTACGACAAATAGTCTGACAGGCATGAAAGTAGCAACGGCAAGTTGGCCATTTGCACCGTTAACCAAAGAAAATAAAATGAATTGAAGACACATAGTAGCATAGTAAATCTTCCCAGGCTTTGTTGCGGCCAAGCCGAAGAAGCAACAGAAAAATCAACTGCGCATACTCGGTGCAAATTAAAAGACACAGGGCTGGTTTTAATGCTGTTCGGTTCCTCTCCACAATGGTCAACAAACCGTGGAGAGACGTTAATAAATCGCAGAAAATGGCTGCCAGTTCTTCATATATAAAGCCTGATCTCCATTAAACTCTCTATGTAGTTGTGTGTCCCCCATACATGATCACATGGAAGAACCTATGTGAACCAATCTAGTATTCAGAGCAAGTCGAAAAATTTCACCCTGGTGCTTTCAAGCTAAAGTCAAATCATCTGTTGCTGTTCAGCTTGGATAATCAAATGCAACTGCCTCTTGGTGATTGTAGTGTTCAGGTCCCAGAGAAATTCCAACAGCAACCCTTTCAGAAGATTTTCCATTGGCACAAACTGCAAGATCTGCTGTTGAGAGTCTGAGTCCAGCAAGGAGTTCATGAGCTTATTCATATGCTGCAGGTATTGGAAAACAGGGTCTGGGAGATCCTGATAGCCAGCGCACAAGAGAATGGTGCTAGTCCTTAAAGGTTGTGATGATGTGGGGCAAACAAATGAGATGCGCTGGAAGCAGCTGTGCAGTATGAACACTAGCCCCGCCATGAAGCGAGTAAAACAGGACAGAATGGGCAGAACCAGAGCGTCTCCCTTCTGAAGCTGGGGAAGCGAACGCAGAAGGCATTCCAGGAACTGCTGCTGGTATTTTGGCTCTCCATCGTGGAGCAGAGAGCAGCTGAAAGTCAACAGAGATGCCACCTCAAGAAGTTCAACTTCCAAGACACACTGGCTGTCGGCATCACAAAGCGCCGGGAAACCCACAACCAAACACTTGGTTCGGCCAAGGCAGTTTTCATCAGGAGCCTCTTCAGGATACCCCATAAGGTGCGACAATTCAGACAGTACCAATGACTGTGTAAGAACACAAGACTGGCACTCTGGCTGAGTCCATCTCACGAGGGAGTCAAGACTCGCTCTACCGACAAAAGACTTCTCAAGTGCTTCGTTGAGGGCTTTTAGAACCTCACCATCACAGAAGGGAGAACATTTTACTCCTGGCAACCTCTGGCCTTCCAAGATGTACCATAAGTGACAATCCAGGTCACATGATGCCCCTTCCAAAATGCAGTTTTCCCCAGCATTAGTGAGTGAGTGTTCTTCGGCCCATTGATTGAGGCAGCCCTTGGCCACTTTGTCTTCCCACGACAGTGATTCCAGCCACTTCCTTTCATTGTATGTGCAAAAATATTTGCTCCTCTGTCCACACCATTTGGTATTCGTGCTGCAGCCAACACGAGGCCTCTTCACTATCCAGTTATTTCTGGCAAGGGGTTTCATCTGGAACCTCTTCAAGAAGAAGTCCACAGCACAATCCCGTAATAGATTTAGCCTTGCCTGCTCTGCCTCGCCTATGCCCTCAAACAGTCGGAGGTTCTCAGATATGGTCTCGATCTGATGCCTGTGAAAGAAGGAACAGCATTCCTCGTGGACCTTAAGGAAAGATTCTGGAATTAAGTGCTGTGGGAAGAGGGCTTTCTTGACCATTTCTGTCCCGAAGTTCTGCATCATCTTGGATAAGAGTGAATGGATAGCCTCTCTGCCGAGATAGCGGAGGCAAACGACGTAGACTTCAGAGTTGCCAGCTTTGCTTGTGGCTGGTTTAAAAACGTGGACCTCTTCGAACGAGCAGTTCAGGAGAAATAGCAAATTGACAGAACAGTGCTCAAACAAAGTGAACATCTTCAGGACAAAGGAGCCCCCGAGGCTGAGAGTCATTAAAGCAGTGACAGTTTCACAGTAGTGTAAAGAAGAAACAAGTGCTTCTTGTTCACCGGGATTTCCTTGGCAATCAAAGCTCCCATCGGCAGTGACCAAGTGAATGGCAGCCATGTTGCTTATGAAGCGTTGCAGCCCTGTAAGATGTTGCAGCGTCATAACGTCCCCGGTGTCATCAGGACCAAAATACCACCAGGGCAAGGTGTTGGCAATAAGCCTGTCGTCTGTAATCATTGTGAGGGTATCATTAGCTTCATGGTACGGGTTCAGCGTATTGGCGACCCAGCTCCAGTCACAAGGGATACGGTGGGACTTGAGGTAGTGGTTGAGGCTGGCTATAAATGCCCCAGGAGCTTCACACAGATGGAGAGAGTTGAGCTCTCCGTTCTGAAGAGCGTCGCTCGGGAGCAGGGGAAAGCTGCCTAGGATCTCGTGGAATTTGCACCAAGCTTGGGTGCACAACTCAGCATTTGCGGATTTCTTGATATAATTGATGATTTTGCCGGCTTTGTTGGTAAAGGAGGTGTGCTGATGCCATTGGTCCAACTTCTTGTCACTCAGCAGGTTCTTGACTTCATTCATGGAGTCCTTCAGGGCAACGAGGGAGCTGAACTCCTTGTGATCGCAGGTGAACGCCTGGTTGGGATCCGGCAGCTGCCATTCATTGTTGGGTGGTTTGCTGTACAGGAACTTCTTTTCAAACAGCTTTGCTGTTACAGCAACGACATCAGGGCTGAACTGGTCAAGGTTTGCAATTTGCTCGACGTATATCATCTTCTGTTTGTTCATTCTCAGACTGGGGGTGGGGGGAGAGAATGAGAAGAAGGAAAAGCATGAAAACCAACAGCCTAAAACGATGTATTTAAAACATTTATCAGCTTATAGGAACTCAAGGCAGCTTATAAAGTAAATAATAATAAAATACGTACAATACATAAAAACCACGAGTTAAAATCAATAATTTAAAACTGCAAGTAGGCAGATGAACCAAATGTTGTTGTGAATAAAACTGTCTTCAGCTGCCTCTTAAAGGTCAAGAGTGAGGGGGCCAAGTCCCCCAAAAAACCCTCACTCGTACACCTATCAGACAAATGCCTGCGGGGAACTATGGTCTTCAGCCTACAGGCTGGGCCCCCCAGGTAGGTCAGACTTGTAGAGGACCCCCCATAGTACCAAGGTGCCCCAAGATACTTCATTTTTTGCCACAACAGACTAATGCATTTACCCTCTAATGGGGAAGGACCATGGATCAGTGGTAGAGCATCTGCTTGGCATGCAGAAAGTTGAGTCCCGAGCATCTCCAGTTGAAAGGATCAGGGAGTGAGTGACATGAAAGACCTTTGTCTGAGACGTTGGAGAGCCGCCACCAGTCTGAGTACACAATACTGACTTTGAAGGACCAAAGGTCTGATTCAGTATAAGGCGGCTTCATGCATTCTTCATGCGTACCCCCTCTGGATATATTTATTATGTACGTAAGTAGGGTATAGTCACAGCCAACTTATGGCAACCCTAGCAAGGCAAGTGAGAAGTAGAGGCGGCTTGCCATTGCCTTCCTCTGCAGGGCCCATCCAAGAATCAACTCCGCTCAGCTTTCAAGACCTGACAACATCAACCTATCCCACACCGCTTCCTTCCCATGATGTATTTAGTAATGCATTTAAAAAAATACTATAAAAGCAGCCAAAAAAAAGTGTATTCATGGAAGATACTAAAAGTTTCTAATTCCTAGCCAGAAGCAGCGCACACACTGGATCTTTCAATACAGCATTCAAGACCTGGTGACAAACTATAAATCAGAGGAAGGCAATTTCCCATATATGTGCCAACAGTGGCCAAGCAGACCACTTTGCTTAGCATCCTGAGCCAGCAACCAAGGCACCTGAAACACCACAGTGGCCAGCAATGCAAGAAAAGACTGCAAACATGGTTTATGCCTATCATTGCTTCCTAGGTCATAGCTAGCTGCCAATCCCATAGCAAATCACCAAAATGCCGGCAGTGACTCTGGGGATTGGCTTGCTCTAAGGGCATCTGGCCAAGTACAATGCTAATATCTTCACATTGTGTTTTTTCCAGCACTTAAGACAAAGAGATTGCTTGCCCTCATTACAGCCCTTCCATTTCTGGACATCCCTTCATGCAAACATCCCCATCTACAACTACGACTATGACACCCCAAATGGGGTTGCAGTCTTAAGGGGCATCTTGCTTACCTATCAGAGGTCATGCAAAGATTCCTGTTGGCAGTTCTTTTGCACATGCTGTAGATGGGCCCGATCCCACCTTATTATAGCGATGGAGTCCAGCATTTCTACAAGAGACATATATTAAAACATTTCAGTTTACAGCGCTTATCCCTGTGGCAGTAGTTTTCAGACTATGTTTTAGGGAACCCTGGGCGTCATATGACATCAGAAATGAGACACAACCTTTCCTGAAGGATTGGGCTACCACCACTACTAAACTTCAAGCCATGTGCAACATTGTGCATACACAATCTCATTTTATGCAAGGCAACTTCCTGTACCCAACAAACATTGATCCCTGGAACATTTTCCCATTCCCATAATCCTATATAGCAGGCAGGCAGACCAGGGGGTTCAATGCAGGATTCCTTGAGGTGGTTCCATGGAACATTAGCCTGTTGCACCAAAATTAAACAGAAGATCACTGGTACCTTAAAGCTTTACAAAATTTAATCCAGCATAAATACTGGTGAGCCAGAGTTTGTTTTATTTGTATACAATTTTTATTCATATGCATTTCAAGACAAATAAACATTTCTTACATGCTTAGTTCTTCAACTTTTAACTGAATATGCTCCATAATTTTAAGCCACTCAGACCCTGGATCACACTGGGTAGCCGTGTTAGTTTGTCTGTAGCAGTAGAAAAGAGCAAGAGTCCAGTGGCACCTTAAAGACTAACAAAATTTCTGGCAGGGTAGGAGCTTTCGTGAGTAGCCAGAAGTGAGCAATGACTACTCACGAAAGCTTCTACCCTGCCAGAAATTCTGTTATTCTTTAAGGTGCCACTGGACTCTTGCTCTACCGCTCAGACCTTAGTAAATCAAAGTTCTCATTCCAGTGGAGAGATGTAAGTTTTAGCATAAGAAAAACCTCCTTCACTTTATTGAGCCATTCACTAACTTCGGGCATCTTGCTTGATTTCCAACAACATGCAAAAGTTAAGACGTGCTGCAGCAATTAAATACAAAACTATATTTCACAACCTAATCGGAACTCTTGGCACATAATTCAACTACAGGCATTCTGGATTATTTTCTATGGTCCAGAGTTTAAAGTGCCACTGAGCGATCCGGTTTAACTTTCCGCGGGGGTAAGAAACTTTTGCATAAAAAGTGAAACGACCAACCCTCTGGGATGACAGGCCTCGCTGCACCGCAGGCGCCTCTTGCACGTTTGTTCTGTGCACACACAAAACACGCATTTAAAACACCCCCTCCCACACTCCACCCACAAACATGCACTTAAAGAGGGAGAAAGAAAAACTCCACCTTGGCCATAGCTACAAACGGCGTTCGATGGAAGAACTAAGCGAAAGATAATTCGCATGTATAAAATCAACCTTAAGCAGACGCTCCGCGGAGGTAGACGCAATGCAACCGCT
The DNA here is from genome assembly GCF_029931775.1 of Euleptes europaea. Taxonomy (NCBI): domain Eukaryota; kingdom Metazoa; phylum Chordata; class Lepidosauria; order Squamata; family Sphaerodactylidae; genus Euleptes; species Euleptes europaea. The sequence continues at coordinate 12,518,924 of NC_079323.1, forward strand.
GCGCGTGCGCGTTTGCCGCCCTCGCGCTAGGGGCAAGCAATGCGCGGGCTTTGCGCATGCGTACATCCTTTTCTCCGCTTCAGGGCGGGGCCGCCGCCGCTCTTTTCATTTCCTCGTGGGGCGGGCGGGTCGAGATTTCCCGCATGCGCAGTTTGGCCTCTGTCCTCCAACGCGTGAGTGGGAAAGAAGGTCGGCGCTCGGGCGAGCGCGGCTCGCTTAGGGCTCCGACAGCCGCGCCTGCGCAATGTCGTCCTCTGTCGCCTGAGCCCGCCTGGCTTCCCGCTCGTTCTTCGGCCGCGAGAGCTGTGCGCGCGCGCGCAGAGGCGGGCGGTTTGAAGGGGCGGATGTGACGTCAGGAGCGGTCGCCTGAGGCAGCGGCGGTTTGAAGCGGCGGGGATGGCGGACGGTAAGCTCGGGCTCTTCTTTTTGGTGTGGGCAGTCGAGGCCTTGTCGGCTCAGTTCTTTGTCTGTACTGGGCGGAGGTTTGCTGGGGTTCCTCCGCCCCTTAAGGGATAAATTAATAAGGACTCCACCTTATTTTTAAAACTGCCTTATCCTCATTGGCATGCTCCATAGGTAAAGCGCTGCTGGATATTCGGGAGGTTGCCTGCAGTGTCTCTGTATGTCATTGGCTCGGGTTTCGCTAGAAGTAGAATGAGGCGTTAGCGCTCTGAGGAGGGGCTGCCCCGCGTGCAGCAAGGAGCGGAGGAAATCACATTTTGAAGCGACATTTTGAAGCGTTTCCCTGTGTAAAAAAACTACTTGAAGGTAATTCACAGTGGGTAGCCGTGTTAGTCTGTCTGCTGTAGTAGAAAAGGGCAAGAGTCCAGTAGCACCTTCCAGACTAACAAACATATTTTCTGGCAGGGTCTGAGCTTTCCTGAGCCACAGCTCACTTCTTCAGATACAGCTAGAATGTGAATCCATTCACAAGACAGATGGATTCACATTCTAGCTGTATCTAAAGAAGTGAGCTGTGGCTCGCAAAGCTCATAACCCTGCCAGAAAATATTTTTGTTAGTCTTTAAGGTGCTACTGGACTCTTGCCCTTTTCTACTACTTGAAGGTAGATAATGTAGCACAAAAGCAGGTTAGAATCCAGCCTTTTCCTTTGGGGAGGGGCTGTGGCTCAGTGCTAGTCTCTGCTTGGCATGCAGAAGGTCCCAAGATCAGTCCCCGGCATCTCCAGTTAAAAGGACTAGGTGAGTAGGTGATGTGAAAGACCTCTCTCTGCCTGAGATCCTGGAGAGCCACTGCCGGTCTGAGTAGACAATACTGACTTTGCTGGGCCAAGGGTCTGATTCGGTAGAAGGCAGCTTCATGTGTTCTCCAGTGTGCTGACCTTTGTACTTTTTGGGAGTTCTTCAAATGGGGGCAATGCAGAAAGGTGGTATTGCGACTTCAGCCTGCATTTTATCAACTTGGGATTCTTCCACCTCATTCTGTGGTTTGTGTAGACATTAGTGAGCCGCCCTGCTGGGTCAGACCAGTGGTCACCTGTAGTACTGTGTCCTTTTTTGTGCAAGGGCTGGGGCCAGCCAGTTACCATGGAAGGCCAACAAGCAGGCATAGTGGTGGAGGTCTGATGTTGCCTCTTAGCGCTGGTATTCAGCAGCATACTGCCTCTGGATGAGGAGATCCCTTTTAGTCATCATGGCTTCATGCTTTGCACAAAATTCATGCTAGCTAATTTTGGTGGGCAACACATTGTAGGTAGTAGAAAAGAGCAAGAGTCCAGTAGCACCTTGAAGACTAACAGAATTTCTGGCAGGGTATGAGCTTTTGTGAGTGTCAGCTCACTTCTGAGTAAATGGAGAAGTGAACTGTGACTCACAAAAGCTCAGAGTCATACCCTGCCACAAATGTTGTTAGTCTTTGAGGTGTTGCTGGACTATTGCTCTTTTCTACTGCTGCAGACAGAGTAACACAGGTTCCCATTGTTATCTGTGTACATAGTAGGTAGAAGTTCATGCAAAAGCATGAATCAGCATGGTTGTGAAGCCGAGTTTCTAACATCCAAATCTACTGCTGTTCCAGGTGCATTTTTACACTGGGTACCATTCAGAATGGGGTGGGTCTAGTAGTGGTTCCTATTTAACAAGAAGCTCAGCGCTTACCCCGAAAATGAATCCTATCGATTTCAGCAGTTGCAAGCGTATTTTGAAGTTGCTTCACTTTCGATTTTATGGGACTGCTTTTTCTTGTAGTAGCAGTTTCATACCCTGTAGAAAAGACAATGCCTTGTATTTATTCTGGCTGATTGTGCTTCCTAGGTGCATATATTTCCCTTTCAAAAGTGCTGTTGTACTGCTGTGAAAATTCATGAGACCAACTTTTTTTCTGTAGTGTTTGAAGTGGCTCTTCACTGTTGTTCTCAAAAGGACTGCTAAAGGCAGCCTTGGCGAGCCTGTTGCTGTTTCCCCTGAAAAATACTTGAAAGCCTGTCTTTGAACTATTTACAGATGTTGGCTAGAGCAGGTCTTGACAAATTTTCTTTGGCTCTTGGAGCCAGACTCATTTTTCAGCCTTCAGCATTTTGTATTTTAATGACCATTTTTTCTAATTACTGCTACCACAAAACTTAGTCCTAAACTCTTCATCGTCTCTCATAATTTACTACGCTATGACAAGTTTTGTAGCATATACAGGAATATGGGGTAATTCTGTTTGTCATAATATCATGAAGCTAACCGTAACCCCATTTTCTCATAATCTCATTGTTGCTGCAAAAAGGTGTGTTTAATTGAATATAGAATCATAGAGTTGGAAGGGACCACCAGGGTCATCTAGTTCAACCCCCTGCACAATGCAGGAAATTCCAAACTACTAGAAAGCAGCTGGGATTTGTTGAGCCCTGGGTTAGGGTCAGTTAATTGTTAATTCATTTTTTCCTACAATTGAGTTTTAGTTCCTTGGGGAAGTAAAAAGGGTGTATTTTGCCTAAATGCATCAAAGCAAGAAATATATATACATATTGGCTGATGTTGATTATATATGGAGTGTCACCTCAAGTTGAAAATCTCTGTTTGGGTGTTTTAAAACAATAAGCTGAGGTTAGAGAACATCAAGCTAGCCTTATCTCAATGCACTGTGTTAAAGATACCTGTTAATTGTTCCCGACTTAGATGTATATTAAAATATCTATTGCCTTTTACCTTCCTAATGCAGCATAGGAATATTAAATATTTCAAAAGATGAAAAGGAAAGTGGCCAAAGCTGGAAGGTTTAGACTGAGTCCTAATGAAGAAGCTTTGCTGTTGAAAGAAGAATATGAGCGAAGGAGAAAACTAAGGCTGCAGCAGGTATTTTTTGTTGTTGTTGATGGTGTTCTGTTAGGCAGTTTAATTTAGACTTCTAACTTTGGAGATGAAAGCACGCAGGATTTTTACCGAAGAAATAGTTGGGGCTCCCACCCCAATCCGGGCAGGTAGCTTAATAAAATATTAGGAGCACTACTGTCTTTTTGGAAAGTCACTCTGGAAAGATCAGAACGATACTACTGATGTTTTATTAAAACTTATCATGCCTTCCCAAATCTCCCATGCAGAATTAAAGCGGGGGAGGGAGAGAAAGGAAGGGAGCATTGGGAGATTGTCGGAGCATTGTCCCTTTAAACTTAACAGGAATATTTTTTTCCTGTAGGAATGGACCTGGCTTCTGGAGGCCAGGTGTACTGCATAGGAAATAATGGCCCTTGAAAGGGCCTGAGTACCACTAATCAGCTGTTGAATGCTGAAAAAGATGGATAGTAGACCTGACCTCTGGACTGTGGAAGCCAGGTCTGCAGTCCATAGGAAAATGTCTGGAACGAACCTTGGCTTGCCTGTCGAGCGAAAGCCCACCTTTGATTTTCAGCGTGTTTATGGCCCCACTGGTGGCTCCAGACCTTCATTCCTTCCTGCCCCTTTAGAAGCCCACTCGCAGTGTCATGCCTGTTGGGATGGCAAATTAACTTGCGAGAGTGCCATCCATCTGACCTAGACCCGTTAACCACAAACTGTTCAGAATGTGATGTGCAAACCAGCCTGCTAGCTGTATCTGTGTCTCTCCCCCCGCCCCCAGCTTCTTACTGCTTGCCTATATTCTGCGAATACCGGAGCTATATGCTAAGCAGCGAAAGGCTTGCTAGTAAACCAAGTATATGATAGGTTCTGTGTTAAGTAGTGACACCAGTGAACTTGACCAAATTAGGAAGCAGGTCGGGCCCTTCCACAATATAAAACCGTGGACAAATTGAATTTTGTTTCCAGGTTAGAGAGCAGCAGAGGAACATTGCTTTGCAGATAAGGCAAGGTGTGAAGCAACGAAGAGATGAGCAGCTGCATCAGTTGTCAGAGGAACTAAAGGAAGAGTGGCGGAAAGCACAAGAGGAGAAGATTAAAGCCTTGGAAAAGCTTTATCTGGCAAGCCTGAGAGCTATAGGAGAAGGGCATAGACAGGCAAAAGAAAACGTAAGCAGATGACTGGTTTGATACTGTCATGATTGAGCCTGATAATTTCTGAACTAAAATCCTAATGCAATGTGAGAAATGTGCTGATAAAAGATGTGAAGCAACAGTAATATTTTACTAAATCAGTGCATATCTGGGAAATCAGACTTTTCTGAAAGAAATTTTATATGCCCAGTGTTTCCTGACCAATGTTTTAATTGTTTTCATTTCTTTGTACGTATTCTAATTCTGGTTTCAATCGTTTTAAAATCTGATTTTTCTCATGTCTGTTTTAATTTGTTGGCCTAGCTATTGTGAGAGCAGAAAGGCAGGATATAAATTTTGTAAAAACTAAACAAGTGTATGCAGTAATATGGCTAGTTGATCAGTAAAACAAGACCAGTGTGTCATAGTGGGCAGGTGTAAAAGTGGCAGGAGATTGTGTTGTGTTACATACTTCTGTTCTTTGCAAGGGTTGTACTTAATCTGGTGACAGAAGTATTTTAAATCCTAGGAGAAGTTGGACTAGTAACATGTGAAAGATTTGTACCATGCAAAGTGGAAGCTGCTTATTACATTTTTAAAAGTGATAATTGTTACAAACCTAGGAAGAGAGAAGATGGAAAAAAAGGCTTGGAGCACTGAGGTTTGGACCGGAAAACATAACTTTGTTAAGTAACCTGTTAGAAGTATTGTTTGTTGCTGTTAGAAATAATATGGCTCTGTGTCAACTAAGCATAGATTATGTTTTGTTTTGAAGAAACCTGATCCGGAGGCTGAAGCCAAGCAAAAGGAAAGGAAACAAAGAGCAGAAAGGAGGCATAAAGAAGCCCTGAAGGAGCAGAAGAACCAGAAACAGAAGTTACTGAAGGAGCAAACATGGTAACTGTTGTAGCCACACATAAAATGACTCTTCACTATTCTAACTACCAGAAAGGACTCTTGGCCTTACTGCATCCTTAACAAATATTAGGGATTATGTATTCTGAAAAGTATTAGTTTTATTAACTTCAGGGACTTCTTCGTGTAAATTAGTACAGAATACCAGGAGTATTATGAAGACTTGCACTGCAGTCTTAAGCATTGTTACATCTTTCTAAGCCCATAAGTCCCACTGTCTTCAGTGGTATTTACTCCCAAGTTGGTGTTTATAAGTCTGTTGTACTGCTGGTATTTTCTCTTTTACATTTGTCTAAAGGTCACAGCTTTCCATTTTCATAAGGAATTAGATTATTTCCTGACACGTCCCGGTAACTCGCTAGATGTTTTTGAAGCTATACTAAGCAATGTCCTCCACTCCATAATCCATTATTTAACATTTGTTTTCCAGCTAAACATGATATAGTGCTGGATGCTAAAGTTTATTCTGCTTGAAATTCAGTAACGGAGATGAGTAAATATATTGATAATGTTTTATTTAAATTAATTTTACTGTTTGTTTGACTTGGCCCTATGCAAAATCCTGTTTGAATGTTTTATCTTTTGCCGCCTCTCTTCAAACAAGGAGGGCAAATGCGCGGAAACATGCATTAGAAGTAGAAAAAGAGAGAGCAGCGAAAATTGCAAGCCTGCCTCCGCCTCCACCCCATCCTTTCGAAGTGAGTATTCTTTCCAGAAACGTATAAGATCTCAATTATTTAGCTGATTAAAATGGACTCTTTTAAATAGAGATGAATGCCAGCATCTTACAAAATTTGTCTACAGATAGGCTAGAAGTGGGTGATCAGTATTTCAGTGTTTAGCTGAGGGAACTTTGGATTTTAAAATATGTAACCATGAGGAAAAGAAGGGGATAATTCTTTAGTAAAGTAATAAGTATATTAAATCAATAGGACAATAAATGGAATTTGGTATGTTAAAGGTAAAGGTAATCCCCTTGTAAGCACCGGGTCATTTATTTATTGTTCTGTTCGGTATGCCGTGGAAGTCTTACCATCGTAACAGCTGTTTGTTCTTTGTATATTTTAGAATATTGAGCTGAAGAGTGTGCCTTCAGTGAAAGTCTCAGATGGGGACAGTTTTGCAGTTAGTCGTCACCACTTCTTTGAGCCATACGTGGATAGAGAAATGGACATAGAACAGGTGATTGTTTTTGGATTTGCATGTATAATCTCTACTGTAGCAATAGCCAGTGAGGCATGTTCTCCCTAGGTTTCTGCTGTCAGCTGCAGAAAACCAATGATTTGCATAAGTTCGGTGTGAACATGGTTCTCTGTCTTCTATAAGTAATCATGGGTAAAAGGTAAAGGTAGTCCCCTGGGCAAGCACCAGGTCATTCCTGACCCATGGGGTGATGTCACATCACAATGTTTAGTAGGTAGACTATGTTTACAGGGTAGTTTGCCATTTCCTTCCCCAGTCATCTACACTTTACCCCCAGCAAGCTGGGTACTCATTTGACCGACCTCGGAAGGATGGAAGGCTGAGCCAACCTTGAGCCGGTTACCTGAAAGCGACTTTCGTTGGGATCGAACTCAGGGCGAGCAGAGCTGGGACTGCAGTACTGCAGCTTACCACTCTGTGCCATGGGGCTCATGTGACCTCCATATATTTCTGGATCTTGATCCGTATATCATTTATGAATTTCTGTCGCAAGCATGTTAAAGTACTTCTTTGCAGATTTCTTTCTGCTTCAAGCGTCTAAGCTCCTAAGCTGTTGATATGGCACAGTTTCACTTAAAAACTCCTCTGTTCCTCTTTTGTGTGTGCTTATGGTGGGCAAAGTCATAGGACCAGAGGTTCACAAATGTGTTCTCAGCTGGACAAATTATACGATAATGGGGCTTGTTCAAAGTCTTATAAGTAGCAGCTGCTTTTGTGTGTGTGCAGTAAGATCAGATTACTTAATGGAACCAGAAGACATTTTTCTAACCAGCATCTGGTTGAGGTTGATTTCAGGGACAGTTGGTGTTTTTGGTGCAGTTATTGAACGAGCAGTTTGAGCCTGTTTGACTCGATAGGGACCAAACTGCTTGCCTGTTGTTGCCTTGTTTTCGAGGCTCCCTAGACATTGGGGCTGCTAACCTGTTGTCGGTTCACCGCCAGCCAGATGCTCGGCTGCTTGCCGAAGAGGAAGCCAAACGGCAGGAAGGACTACAGAACGAAGAAGAAAGGGAAAAGAGAGAACAGCTGGAGAAAGCTCATCTGAGAGGCAAGCAGGCCTTGAAGATGGTTCGTCTGGCACGAGTAAGTAGTGTGGAAATGTTGCACCTTAACTTGAAATGTGAAATGAAAAATAATAGCATTGTTCATTGTGGTTTAGTGGTTAATAGCGGTAGTTTGAAGTGGCGGAGTCTGATCTGGAGAACTGGGTTTGATTCCCCACTCCTCCACGTGAGCGGCGGAGGCTAATCTGATGAACCGGGTTTGTTTCCCCACTCCTGCACACAAAGCCAGCTGGGTGACCTTGGGCTAGTCACAGCTCTCTTAGAGCTCTCTCAGCCCCACCTGCCTCACAGGGTGTCTGTTAAGGGGAAGGGAAGGTGATTGTAAGCCGGTTTGATTCTGCCTTAAGTGGTGGAGAAATTCGACATATAAAAACCAACTCTTCTTCTACGTTAAGAGCACAAGAAAAGCTCTGTGGAATCTTGCTTTAAGTCTGCTTAGTCATTCTTTTCGTCACGTCTGTTGATGTCATACACATCCTGAAATGCTGGATGCTTCTTACAAGGTGTGAGCCATGTTTTAAGACACATGGACTAAATATTTTTTATATAAAGGCACACAGAAGAATAGGCTTTTATATTTTTTTTTACCTTGTATTACGAGGTAATTTACGTCTGGGTAAATGTCAGGATGTGTATGGTAAAATTATGCACATCTGACCGCTGAAGGCCTTTAAAGGGCCGAAACACATCTGGTCTTATTTTGGTCATTGTATGTATTAACATCAACTGTGTCTGTGTTGATAATATTTGTAAATATGTCTGTGCATTTTAGGAAGCCTTATTTTAGCTCCTATGTTTTTTAAATACAATTGTTCACAATATAAATGTATTTTTTTTGTTATAGTAGATAGTGTTTAGCTCAACCCCTTTGGTTTCCTCTAACTTTGAGGTTGAGTTTGTTTTCCCCTTTTTTCTTCAGTTGGTCTGCTTAGTCAACATCTCGTTTCTTACGGTTCTAGCCTATGTTTTGGAAAATCCACAAGCAGGAAACCACAATAGTGACTTTTTTCTGCTGTCCCCCATGCTGCGTCTGAATGTGGAGATTCTATTTAATTCTTACAGCTAATAGCCACAAGTAGATCGTCTATCAGTGTGCTTCATCCCCTTTCAAATCCCCTGTGTTAGCTGGTGGCCATCACTGCATCTTAAGATGCCAGACTGCCACAACTTAATTTACTTGTTGTAATTCCATTTCCCTGGGCTGAATCTACTGCCATCAGCACAATTGGGTGGGGCCACCCCACCTTCCCATGCATGATTTTGTAAATCTTTATTGTACCTTCTCCATCATCTTCTGCTTTTCTCCTGAAAGCCCCAAATGTGAATTTCCTGCATTGTGCAGGGGTTGGACTAGATCAAAGCTTCTTGAACTGTGGATCGCAACCCCATATGGGGTCACGTAACTCTATATGGGGGTCACAGAAAAATTTGGCAACAGTATAAATTCCTTTATGATTTATTATCCTTAAGTGTTTGATTTGTATGCCTATTTTATATACCTATATACCCCGGGGTCGCGTAAAAATTTCTTGGGTGAAAACGGGTCGCGAGTGGAAAACGTTTAATAAGCCCTGGACTCGGTGACCCTGGAGGTCCCTTCCAGCTCTGTGATTCTACATTGGTACTACAATTTCATGATGAATTCGATTGCCTTCGTCTTCACCTTTTCCATATTGAAAGGTGGAATGATCAGAACTGTATTGCACCATAGATGGGTAGGGGCTGTGGCTCAGTAGTAGAGCATCTGCTTGGCATGCAGAAAGTCCCAGCTTCAATCCGCGGCATCTCCAGTTAAAGGGACTAGGCAAGTAGGTGATGTGAAAGGCCTCCGCCTAAGCCCCTGGAGAGCCCCTGCCGGTCTGACTTTTGATGGACCGAGGGTCTGATTCAGTATAAGGCAGCTTCATGTGTTCATGTGACTTATATAAAGGCATTATGATACTGATCTCTTTCTTAGTGATCCCTGAGTGTCCCGAAGCCCAGTATAACACTGAATGGTCATAAGGGAGCCTTCCTCCCTTTTTTGTCATTAGAACAGCTGATGGGATCACTCTCTGCAGTGTCTGATGCATTGGAGTCAATCCTAGAAGAGTGTAGGCAGCCATAAATTTGTTTTTCTTTAAAATGCGGCATGACTCTTCTTTTGGTTAAGAAGAACCGCCTTTGCTTGCAATGGACTCTTACATGCTAAACCACAACAAGTCCAGTGCTTGTTCTCACTACTCTGTAGTTTCCTTAAATGTGTATATGTTAAACATTTTGCTGCTTCCTGCATTAGGGATTCATTTTTATGGCACTTTACTAATTCAACAGAAGCTATAAAGCTGAGCTATTAAGGGAGAATAATGTGGCCTTCTCTTCCCAGAATACTTAATGTTGTTGCAACATACCTGATGCTGTGGAGGAGGAAACTATTAATATTTCATTTTAAGTAGCAATTAACAAACTGTATCTTCTGAAACCGTATAGGAAAATCTTCAAAACTGAAGCCAGTGTTTCATAATGATGTATGACTTAATAAAAGGTCCTTAGACAATAAACCATGCTGAAAAATGGCCCAGAACCCTTTTTAAAGGGAACTGAAGATTACTTTAAAGCTGTTTATTTAGAAGAGAACTCAAACTCGTTTTATACATAATGAAACAGATAATTTGGATGCATGTATGTATACATACATCATTGATCTTGCTACCCAATAGAACCTTCAAATACACACACACACACAAAAAAACTATTAATATGCCCCACTGAATTTGTTTAATGTTACCTTTTTCCTACGGAGTACCCTCTTTAAACATCCAGCGTGGTGTGGTTAAGAGTGGTGGTTTGGAGTGGTAGAGTCTGATCTGGAGAACCGGGTTTGATTCCCCACTCTTCCACATGAGAAGTGGAAGCTAATCTGGTGAACTGGATTTGTTTCCCCATCTTACACACGATGCCAGCTGGGTAACCTTAGACTAGTCACCCCCTCTCAGCCTCATCTACCTCACAGGGTGTCTGTTGTGGGGAGGGGAAGGGAAGGTGGTTGTAAGCCAGTTTGAGTCTCCCTTAAGTGGTAGAGAAAGTCGGCATATAAAAGCCAACTCTTCTTCATAATGCACAAATAGTGGGATTGGTTACATCAAATAAATGGCTTCCTATTGGTTGATTTTTCTGCCATTTTAGGACAGGGAAAAGCTGATGCAAGAGCTTGAGCAGATGCAGAGTATGGACCTGGCACGCAGAAGACAGATTGTTGCCCAGATGCCACCACAGCTGTTTGAACCAGGCTACAGACGTGAGGAAATCAAGGAAGAGCGGCAGAGAGAGTTGGAGTGTGCCTTTGAAGACATGTACACTGGAGACCGGAGTAAGGTTTTATTTGTGTGTGTGTGTAAAGTGCCATCAAGTCATAGCCGACTTATGGCAATCCCCTATGAATTTTTTCAAGGCAAGAGACTAACAGGTGGTTTGCCATTCCCTTCCCCTTCATAGTTGGTATTACTTGGCAGTCTCCCATCCAAAGAGTAACCAGGGCCGGCCCTGCTTAGCTTCCAAGATCTGATGCGATCAGGCTAGCCTAGGCCACCCAGATCAGGGCAAAGTTTTATTTAGAACAGTTTTTTCCTCCCAGCTATAGCTGTGGAGAGCCTGGGGTTCCCTGGAAATTTGTTGAGGTTCCTCAGTGAGGAGGAACATAATGGCAGGTGAGTGAGCTTTTAGTTAGTCTGTGATTAGCAGCCAAATACTGCGGCAGCATGCCAGTGTAAGTGGGTGTAGGGCACCTTCTGTATTATGCTTGATTCATGCAAGGCAGGGGTGAGATCTCACACACCCGGGCCAGTGCCCCGTGTAAACTAAGTGCCACCCTTTAGGTAGTGCCCCAGAATTTCTGCAATGGGCTATTTTTTCTCCCCCCCCCCATCCCCCATAGCAAGTGTTCAGGGACAGCTCAGGGGACAAGGCGAAGTAGAGCTGCTTTTCCATTGAACACCTCATTATGTGAACAAATACAGGTTTTTAAAAGTTTTTTTTAATAGCATATCTTCTGACTATTCAGAATTGGCTGTACAGTCTCTTGCGTGTCAATTTCACATGGGTTAATTCCTCCGCCTAGGAATGAGAGGAGACCTCATTCTGCACCTTGACCCACAGCCTTTGCCGACTTTCTCTGATCGCTCTCAAGATGATGAGCTGGATCTTTCCCAAGAGCCAGGAGAAGTGCTGTCAAAACCGGGAGATGCACAGGACACAGAGCCAGGTAGTAACAGGCATTTCTAAACTGGGTTCTTCTAGGCCGACGTTAACTCACAAGCGCTGTGGCTGTGTGCAGTAGTGAAAGTTTTGCAAGGAATGTTTCCGTAGATTCTAAACAAATGTTGATGCACAGCTTACTTAAAAAAATCGTACATAAATGTCTTCAGCTTATGACCTCAGTGGGTAGTGTGGAAGGGCAATGGGTAGGGTGGCCAGGTCCCTCTTCGCCACTGGCGGGAGGTTTGGGGGTGGAGCCTGAGGAGGGTGGGGTTTGGGGAGGGAAGGGATTTCAGTGCCACAGAGTCCAATGGCCAAAGCGGCCATTTTCTCCAGGTGAACTGATCTCTATTGGCTGGAGATCAGTTGTAATAGCAGGAGGTCTCCAGCTACTACTTGGAGGTTGGCAACCCTAGCAATGGGGCAGTAAGATCCAGGGTAAGCATGTCAGTGAGCGAGGATGACTACTTTGGGGGATGTATTTTACGCCCTGGTAGAAATTTTTTTTCTTAATTGCATGTCCAAAAGATGGGTCTGCATTTGTAAATATTTAGTGTAAAACCGTCAGCCCGTTTGGTGGCTATGGTCTGAAATTTTGTAAGTCTCTAATCATATATCAATTTCCCCAAGTAGATCATTCACACTGGCAAATGATATGGCATGGCCTCTTCAGTAACCTAACCCGTTGCCTCTGGAGAGGGGAGCAGTTTAGCAGAACCTGCTGTGAGAGGCAAATTCACATAGGCAGAAACCCCAAATGTTTATATATGTTTAAAATCTTCATTCTGCCCTTTAGTCATAAAGCTCCTAAGGCAGAAAATGCTCCATGTACCATTTTAAAGGTGGTAGTAGTTGTTTTTACTGCTGAACTCAATTTTAGGTGAAATGCTTGCATAGCCTTAGGTAGTGCATTTTACCTTGCATGTTTTCTTGTGCGTTTTTCTTTTAGAGGTTGAAGTAGAAAAGCCACCCGAGACCCATTCAAAATTAGCTTTAACAAAATTGCTAAGCAAGATCAGGAACCAAAAAGACCACTGGACATCAAGATGTGAGCCGGCAGCTTCAAGTGAGACTGAGACTATTGAGTCAGGAACTATTTCTAGTAAAGAGAGAAGATTATGTGAATCGGAATATGAGGATGAACCAAACCGTGATCGTGCTTCTGAAGCAGAGGGTATGCTTTGTCTGATTTTCTGCATTCAGGAGTTGAAGGTGATTGTAATGATGTACAGGATCTAAACAACCATAAAACCAACCCTGTAAACGAATGGGGCCAGATCCTTTTCCACCAATGGTGATGCCTTCTGGTGGTGGAAACATAACTGCTAGAGGAATGTGTTCATAGAGTTTAGTCCAAGGAAGCGTAAGGCTTGCTGGGGAGGGGGATTGTTTTGCCAAACAGGCTTATGATATAACATGGGGGGTGGGGGGGAAAGAGCTGTTAAAAATTCCAGTTTCACCAGAATGGTGCAAGCCACTCACATGAGCCTTAACAGCCTTTGGATGCCAGATCTGAATAGTGAACATATTTGCTATGTGGTAGTGTTAGAAAGATCAGTGTTATATGACCAAACCTGTCAATCTGGGCCTCCCAAATCCAACAGACTAGCCACTACATCACAGTTGCAAGGATAAGAATATCCTGGAACTGGACCTTTACAAACACAGAATTTTCCTTTCAACAAACAGTATATTGGGCTCAGGGAATCACCTGAATAGTGTCTTAATTGGAAGTGGCTCTGTTCTTACCCAAAAAACTGATGGCTATTAAAGTTGATGTACAAGATAAAAATGTTCAGTGGGTTTCCCTTAACAAGAGCCATGGGCAGAATTCATGAGAGATATCTGTTGCCACATTCTCCATCAGGGCTCAGGAATCTCTGCTCCTATTTGTATCTGACAAAGGGAACTTTTCCTCTCAAAAGCTTATACCAGTAGGGTCTAACATAAGGCCCACAGACCGGATCCGGCCTCTTGAGAGCTCCTAACCAGCCGACGAGGCAGCCCCCCCCCCGTCCAGTCTGTGCTGGCAAGCATGGCCCAGCCTGACCACGTGACATTTATGTCATATCTGACCCTCGTAACAGCTGAGTTCGACGCCCTTGGCTTATACCCTGGAAATCTTGTTGGTCTGTACAGTGCTACTGGACTTGAATCTTGCTCTTCTACTGCAGTCTGTCATGGCTACCCATCTGAAACATTTTCTATTTTGAAATCCTTCACATCCATTTTTCCTTCAATATTCTAAACTTCTACTCATGTACATGCCGCTTAATCATTTCAGCCTCAAATTAATTTATTATAGACAGAAAATATTGCCTTGCAATTGGTTATAACATAGGTTACATACTTTAATCTACTTTTTGTATTTTAGAGGTGCCAGAAATGTTGGACCAAACTGTTGTCGGTGGAAATGCAGTTGTAAGTCTCTCACAAAAGCAATCAGCCAACATTGGAAAGGAAGCAGAAAGGCAAAAACAGGTATCCATATTTATTTTTTTCTCCCAGTCTTGGCATTTTGCGTAGTAGTAGTAGTGATATCAGCAGTAATGATTCAGTAGTTTGTCATACACGCTTACATCAAGGAAATCTTTATGTCAACTTTCAAACATTTGCCTTTATTTTAAGGCTAAAAATGTCAGCCTTGGCCACCATTTAAACACTATTTTGAGAATTAATCTCAGTCTTCCTGATTTTGCATTAACTTCCCATTCGAGCTGATTCTCCCTTCTTGTTTTTCCTGAGGGTCCCCCAACCCTTAGGCATGGTCTTAGGGGGCATACAAGGGGCTGCACTTGACAAACATCTTCCTTGAGATTGCAGTTGGTAGGAGGATTGGATCCACCCTGGAGAATTCCTTTGTCCTTAACGCACCAATGTTCTTTTGGTCTCTAGATGGAGCAGCTGGAGCACCAAAAACAGCTGCAGCTGGACTTGCTTCAGCAAATCGAAGAGCAGAGGATTCAGCTGGAGGTTGACTTGCTGAGGGCCCAAATGCGGGACCTGGAAGGAGAGGTTGAGAGAGAGCAGGAAAAGAGACCGCAACAGTCTCAAACCATTCAGATGAATGATGGGGACCTGGCTATGAACCAGCAGCAGGAAACAGAACTGAAGGTAAACCCCCCGCCAAAAAAAAACACCTTGCTTAAAGTGATGACAGAGTTGATTCAGCATGAGCCAGCCGGGTGTAGTGATTAAGAAGGGTGGACTCTGATTTGGAGAACCAGGTTTGATTCCCCCCTCCTCCACATGAACGGCAGAGGCTAATCTGGTGAACTGGATTTGTTTCCCCACTCCTACACAGGAAGACAGCTGGGTGACCTTGGGCTAGTCATACTCTCTCAGCCCTACCTACCTCACAGGGTGTCTGGGGGAGGGGAAGGTGATTGTAAGCTGGTTTGAGTCTCCCTTAAGTGGTAGAGAAGGTCGGCATATAAAAAACAACTCTTCTTCATGCCGGAAGGGATGTGAAACTGCATAATCAACCACAGTACTGGGCTGGATTTTCTAATTTATTGACTGAATGGAGGTAGAAAATAATTAAGTCAATGGTCAGGGACACTTCCTTATTTATTTATTTACTTAGAGCAGCAGTTCATGCACAAATAGGCTGCTTTACAGTTAAACAACTTGATGTTTTACACGCACACAAAAATAAAGTTCTTGTAGGTTATCTAGGCTGTGTAACCGTGGTCTTGACACTGTCTCTGACACTGTCCTTCAGTGTTACTCCTCTGAAGATGCCTGCCACAACTGCTGGCAAAACGTCAGGAAAGAAAATACCAAGACCACGGTTACACAGCCCGGATAACCTACAAGAACCAATGAACTCTGACCGTGAAAGCCTTCGACAATAAAAATAAAGTTGTTTGACTAATCTGTGCAGTGATCCATAATTCCCTTCTATGGGAAATGCATACAAGCCAGAAAGCAATCTAGAACGCATATCTTTGGCAGCGAAGTGGCCCCAAAATTGCTAAAATTGTATGAAACATTGGAGGGTCTACCTCTGATTAACCCTGGTATGCTGTGACTTGCAGACTGTGAAACAGGAATTAGTGTGCCTTCCAGAACTACCACAGGGAATAATTTCTTTGTGTAGCCTCTGACAAATTTACTCAATTTCTTATTAGTTTGAAACTGCCGCAGGAACGCAGGTGGCCAGCAGTTCTAGAGAGGATGATCATATACGGGTGATTCGTGACTATCAGCAGCGTCTTCTTATGCAAAACAGGTATTTATCTGTCAAAATTAAGATGGTGGGGTTAACATGACTTTAACAATTGAAAGGTTATTTGGCTCCTGGAAAGTGTTTGTCATCCCTTGTGATAATGAGGAAATACATAATTAATTAATTTTCTTTTAGGATGCAGAAAGAGTCAGTTGACGAGGCCCGAAAACATTTACAGGAGTATCAGAACAAGCTAAAACAGAGATACCCATCGGTTTCTGCTGCATTGTTTGGTCCTCCTGCGGCAGGTCTTCCTCACCTGAACTCTGTCCCTGCACCATCACTGCTGTTGCATGGATCTGATGCCTCTCAGAGAGCTGGTCAAACAGCACATTTGCAGTCGAAGTATGTTTCCGTACAAGAGTTTGCGCAACCAGTTGGGTATTCAGAATGTCCCTGGAGGTTGGAAGAGCCCTCGGAGCAGAAAGACGCAGAGCAAAGGTTTGATGTGGGCGGTTGGGGGCGCGTCCAAATGACGGATGCCCAGGTGGAGCAAAGACCTCTTGAGTCGTTCCAGGTTTCTGGTCCATGCCAAGAGAGAGAAAAAGCTAACCTCGTCGGGACACCTGCCACACAGGTGTTTGATTTCCAAGGGGTTCCAGGAGTGTTTGTGCTCAAGACACAGGATACCTCTGCTAAAACACAGCCTGTGCGGCAGGTCCAGTTCACTTTGCCCACAGACACATCTCTTGGGTCCTCTAAAAGCGTCCATCCATACAAATCAGAAACTTGTGCAGCTCCGGCAGAAAAGACTCAATTGCCAAATATCTTAATACCCATGCTGGCAGAGAACAGAGCAACGTTTGACCATACTTGCCACCCTCCTGTTCAGCCTTTGCCTTTCTCTGCAGCTAGCGAAGCTGGGGGGCTCCAGGAATTAAAAAATGGAAGTGGATCCTTGTCAGGTTATTCCGATATCGTGGAATTAAGGAACAGGATTCTGGCGTCCTCCGAGAGCATACAGGCTCAGCAGGAGCACTTGAGAGAATTACAGGAGCAGCTGGATGAGCAGAGGGAGGCGCTTCTTTCTCGACAGAGGGTGCAGGAGGACTCGCTCATGCGCAAGCATGCTCAGTTGAAAAATCAGATGGAGCAGCAGCAAGAGGCTTTAAGGGTCTTCCTTCAGCAGGTATGCCTTCTGAGTGTGTGGCGAGGACCCGGGCCCTGCGGGACCAGGCTCAGTTTCTCGGGGCCTTTAAGACGGAGATGTTCCATCAGGCATTTGGTTGAGGACAGCGACAGTCCATAATAGGCTGGCCTCCCTCCCCCCTGTCCCTCTTTCTTTTCCTTCCCATTCCTCTTTTTTCCCTTTTCCCTCTTTTTTTTCTTTTTGGACCCACACACAAACCAATCAATGTGGCCCCTGTCGTTCATTTTTGGGTTTCCCATCTTTGTCCCTTTTGCAGTTGACATAGGGGCGCCGTACTTTTATGGCAAGAAGGAACAAAATTCTAGAATTTTAATTGAACTGATTTCATATTAACTAAAATGTGATTTTATTATTATTGATTGTATTATGGGTTGTAGTATGTTGGAGGCCTCTCTGGGCCTGGCTTCGCAAGGTGAGGGTGGGGTACAAACGGAATAAAATAAATCCTTCAGTTTAATTCATAAGAGCTCCCACCTGCTGCATTAATGTGGCACTTAAGTCCTGCAGGGCTGTTTTCAGGACGGCTTCTGGATCCTTCCTATTAATGGCCACGCTTTCCTTAGGCAAGAGGTGCGAGGAGCTTTCTCTTCTGGTGCGAGAGACTAGATAGTGATAGAGCCAGCGTAGTGTAGTGGTAAGATGGTTGATCGTGGCTCCGGGAGGTGTAGGTTCAAATCCCCAATCTGCCACTAAAGCTTGCTTAGGTAACATTAGGTCAGTCACTTCAATGGATCAGCTGCAGGACAGAAGCAGAAGAGTTGGTTTTTATATGCCAACTTTCTCTACCACTTAAGGAAGAATCAAACCGGCTTACAATCTCCTTCCCTTCCCCTCCCCACAACAGACACCTTGTGAGATAGGTGGGGCTGAGAGAGTTCTGAGAGAACTATGACTAGCCCAAGGTCACCTAGCTGGCTTCATGTGTAGGAGTGGGGAAACCAACCCAGTTCACTAGATTAGCCCCCCCACTCATGTGGAAGAGTGGGGAATCAAACCCGGTTCTCCGGATCAGAGTCCACAGCTCCAAACCACCGCTCTTAACCACTACACCATGTTGGCTCTCTAAAATTTCAATTATAACTATATTAATAATTCCACAGTCTTCTTGCTGTACAGCCATATACAAATAGGGGAAACGCAATTGTGTTTACAACAAAATTAAGTTATTCCAATTAATTAGGCTCTCTATATACACAGAAGGTGCAAGGCAGTTCCTATCCTGCTACGTATGTGACAAATACTGTTAAAACAAACAAAACCCTAATGGTGTCTGTCGGCTACTTCTAATCCCATTTTATAGCCAGGGCAGTCCAGCACGTATGGAGAGATGACTCCCCAGGCACGAGAGCCTCACACCTTCGATCTGCTGGCAACGCTTGCTAAAGAAGCAGACTCCGGCAACCAAGAGGAGGATGAGTGGGGTCCTACAAGCAGCCCCTCTGAAAGTAAGTTTTTGTTTCCAGGCATTGATTCATTGGAGCAGATCGGTAAGGCCCTTTCTGCCATCGTGAACAATGGCCTGCTTTCTGGTGTGGTTGGGTGGAGCGGAGTTTGGTTGGGCCGTATCTGGAGTATTGTGTGCAGTTCTGGAGGCCTCACTTTAAAAAGGATGTGGACGGAATCGAGCCGGGTGCAGAGGAGAACTCCTAGAATGATCAGGGGCCTGGAGACCAAGCCCTATGAAGAAAGGCTGAGGGTGTTGGGAATGTTCAGTCTAGAAAAAAGGAGGTTGAGGGGGGATTTGAAAGGTTGTCACTTAGAGAAGGGCAGGGAGCTGTTCCTGTTGGCAGTAGAGGATAAGACTCACAATAATGATTTAAATTATGGGTGGAAAGGTACTGGCTGGATATTTGGGGTGTGTGACGGATAAGGGGTTAATCTGCAGCAAGAGCTGACAGGCCAAGAGTGGCGGAGCCAGAGAGCTGACACTGAGCTCTGAGAGACAGAAAGCATTTGAATCCCACCGCTGACACCAATTATAGGACGCACCCCCTCTTTCAACCACTTCAATATCCCACTCACTCAGCCCGGCTGTATATGCTGAGAGAAAAGCGTTGGCCTGAGTATATTTGTGAGGAGATTATTTTCCTTCTCCTCCAGTTCCACACCAGTATTTACCTCAGAGAGAAATATGACACGAGGCTTCTTTTTAACTTAGACAAAACAGGGAAGTTTATTGAACAGAACTCACAGAGATTGATTTTTAAGGAAAAGGCAGAAATTGGAGGGAAAACTCAGTCAGGTTTATCTACATAAGATTACTTCAGAGAGATATCTTAGATGTTTTCTTCACTCAAGTTCCTTCAGTTCTTAGTTTCATGCTTAGTTCTATCCCTCAGAACTGTTACTCAGATTCAGACTCTCAGACTCTGTCCCCAGCCTAGCTCACTCTGACTACCCCACCTCAGTGGCTGTAATCCTCCACATCTCCCTGCTACTGGAATAGCTCTACCTCAGAGACTAATTCCCCTTTGTGACCTGAGAATGGGCCCTCTCTAACCCAATTGTCACTCCTGTCACTGCCACAGGTTGTGTGTTTCAATAGCTTTGGCTTTAACAGAACCCTCAGGTTCACAGAGTACAGTCTGGCTTCCTCTCAGTCTCGCTATCAAGCTTCCAATCTATCACAGCCTCTTCTCAGGCTGGGTCCCAAGCTTCGAATACTTTCACAGCCTTCTATCCAGGCTGGGTCCCAAGCTTCGAATGCTTCTGTCTCTCAGAGCTCAGAATGTCAGCTCTCTGGCTCTGCCCACTCTTGGTCTGTCAGCTCTTGCTGCAGATTAACCCCTTATCTGTCACGGGGATTTTTACAGTAAGAGTAGTTCAGTAGTGGAATCAGCTGCCTAGGGTGATGGCGAGCTCCCATCTCTGGCAGTCTTTAAGCAGCGGCTGGATGAAAACTTGTCAGGGATGCTCTAGGCTGATCCTGCATTGATCAGGGGGTTGGACCAGATGGCCTGTATGGCCCCTCCCAACTCTATGATTCCTTCTTCCTTTCAACCTAAGGGTGGAAGATTTTTAGGGTATTAAGCAAAAACGTAATGGGCTGGATTTGTTTGGTTTACGGGTGGTCCTTTTCTCCGCTGAGGATGAAAGGGTCTCTCTGTAGCCTTTTAAGTCGTCAGAAGGCTTCCTTGTGCCAGAGGAAAGCTCTTATTGTCAGTGGAGCAGATCTGTGGAATCTCACCTTGTAATTCTACTTCATGTAGACTCGTTGGAATCCAAAGGACCGTACAACTAAATCTGCATATTTAGGGACTGCATTTGACTGATTTAGTTTTAATTTATTAGCGGTCCTAATTGGAGTTCTTAAATTGTGACCTTTTATATGCTTTTATAATTGTTTTATTCATCTTGGTTTTTTAAAAATAATTGTTTTATTTACACTGTAAGCCACCATGACTTCCACAATGGAAAATGGTGGCTAATAAATGTTTTAAATAAATACATCCAGGATCCTACACATCAAGCTGCTTTTGAAATCCAAAAGGACTTTTAAAACAGCTTGTGATAAAACATGATGTTAATAAAGGAAATAAAAAGTCCTGCTGGCTATCCTTAAGCCCTTGGGAATGCCTACAGTGGGTTTTTGGATCTCTACAGAATTTCATTGGCCTTGATGGGGCTCCCTGTACGGTGCGCCACATATTTCCATATTTGAAGGTGGAAGGGGGTTTGAGGCAGAGAGAATGGCTTGCCTAAGGCAAAGGCAGAGGCCAGACTTGAACCAGGAATTTCCTGGTTCGTAGCTCAGGTCTCCTTGCTATTGTGCTGCTGCTGTTCCAGGCAGCCTGAACCTTACGTTTACCTCACAGAGCCATTTCAACGTACTTGGGAAAGGGAACCAAAATGGAGACCTTCAAAACCCCCTTTGGCAAAAGTCAGACTGGGCCTTGATTTGGAGCAGCATGAACTGAGTGCTATACCAGAGCTCGACACGCCAAGGAGCAGCTGGCTTTCTGGTACAGGTAAACTGTTGAAAACATAGCTATCTGTGAAGGGATCTGTCATGATTAGTGGCAATTAACGATGCATTTGGGGGAAATGGGAAAGAATTAAAAAGGAAAAAAATTAAATAAAAAATGATACATTTGAAATTACAGTGTGTCACTTGAACATAACCATCTCAAGCTCCTCAGTTGTTATTGTGTTACAAACCACACTCCTGTTACAACGCTTTTCTGACTTGGCTTTTAAATCCCCCCCAAAAGAGACAAATAAAAAAACATTTTAAAGTTGTCCTTCAAAAAAGCCTCTCACGTTTCCTATATTTTTGACCTTTTATAGAAAATAAGGGATCCGTCATAATTAATGGCAATGGTGTCATAATAAGTTATAAGTCAACAGAGATAGTGAGGGTCGGTGTGTGTGTGAGAACAAAACCAAATAACATTAAAAGAGGAGTTCCGTCATACTAATTTTTCTTGGCATCTGGGTGACACTGCCTTCCCCTTGCTTGCTAGCTGACACTGAGCCACAAGATCCCTAAACCATCTACAGTTCATAAGCCAGTTAGATGCATTTTAATTGTAGGGACATGTCGTTTTAAGGGAGTGGTTGGAAAGTTCAGCCAATACACAGCTTTCTTTGGTTTTCCTGCCCTGCTCTCCTTTGTCTCTCTCCCGTCCCATCATCTGCCTGCCTGCCGAATAGAGTCTGTTGCCTCATACCCAGTTCTGTTACCAGGATGATCAATAATCCTTTTCCCAGGCTGTCAGCTTGGCCTTGTGGGTTGGTTTGCATATCAGCTGTGCGCGTTTTGTTGAGTTCTCATCACTTTCCCCCCCTCCACTTCTCTTGAATGTCTTGTGCAGAACTGGTGCTCTGATTTGTGGGAGTAAGAGAAACTTGCTTTCTGGCATGGCAAAAAGGCCAAACTTGGGGTGGGGGGCGGGGGGGAGTACCTATGCCACTCCGCTGTTTTTTCTCTGTGTAGTTCCACTGGCCAAATTCATTGCTGACTGTTAATGTCCCAGCAGCAGACAAGGAGCTATAAGATTTTTTTTTCATATACTAAGTTTGTGCATTCACAAAAAAGATATTGTGATTTAGTGCCAGATATGGGTATTAAAAAACACTGGCGCTTGTGAAACGATAACATTACAAGCCATCTAAAAATAGTGTCTGAAATCAATGATAAAAAGCCAATGGCCTCATTTTTAGATAGTTTCTTAGAACAGAGAAAAACATCGAAAGTGTGATAACACTTCAGGAGCTGAGGAACGAGGTTACTTTTTTTAAAAAAAGGATCCCCCCTTTTTTTGTTAATTCCACCCAGAAAATGAACTGACACAAACTATCTTCTAAAGAAAAATTCTTTGATAGATTTTGCTTTTTTGAGAAGTTCCTGCTTCTAGAACCATCTGTGACATTTGCAGGTTACAGAGAATCTCTTACCGGAGACCCTTCCTTCACATCGCATGCTGGCGAGCTCCAGTCCACCAGTCACCCAGATGAATCCCTCCACGAAGAAACTGATATATTAAGAATTACAGCTGATGCCAAAGAACAAAGTTCTAGCGAAACTCCCCGGAGCCAATCATGGCAGGAGAAGTGGCTGACAGATGCAAGTAGTTTGCATGACCCAGGTGAGAAACACCTACCTTCAGAATGGTAGACATCAGATTGGATCCTAGTGTCATAAACAGTGCTTGGAGAGCATAGTTTTCCTTCCGCTGCCTCCTGAAATGCAGCCCCTGGAGCTTGGTGGGCCCCAAGCAGGGGGGTTTGCAGTTGGGGGATAAATAAGGGCTTGCTGATTATCGTGTCCTGCCCTGAGTAAGCCAGCTTCATTCTTTATTTTTTGTTCTTTTTCTTTTGGTCCCCAGTTCACTCAAGAGAACGTTTTCTCACGGATCAAGGTTTACTAACTTACGCAGCTGATATTGGAAGGCAGCTGGCTCTGTATCCTGGTTCATCATTCGGACCAAATAGCACGGTTAGTCACGCTGGAGATTTAACACATTATGGTGCATTTTAAAAGAAACCTGTTTCCCTTAATTCCTGACATATGTGTTCTTAAATGCGGTCAATTGGAAATGTTCATTTGAAAGTTTCCCGTCAATGTAAGAGCCGTTCACTGTTAATAGTACTTTATGGTGTGAAAGAAGGGCTGGATGGGTTTAACCCCTGCATTCTCACTCTGAGAGAGGGGCATCTTCAGCTTGGGTTATTTACCATTCCATATCTGGGAGGCAGGAACTAAAATTATATCAAGACTTCCTGTATCCCAGGGGAAATGACCCCTCCCTTCTAAAAGAGTCAGTTTAGTTTCCTGCCTTGACGGGAGAGCATCTTCGTTAGTGCTCTGCTAATCTGCTCTGCAGAAAATTACTTGAATTTCTTTGTTCTTTGTTAGTCCTTGTCTTATTCCTCTGTACTTTGTCCTCCCTACTCCTCTTGTCGGACAGGCTATTTTGCCGCTGGCTCAGACCAGGCTATAGCTGCCGCCTTTTTTCCCGCCTAAAAAAAAAAGGCGGCTGCGGCTTCTAATGACGAATATATTTCGTCTCAGGACTTAGATCCCAGCCTGTTGCTTGCTTCTAATAGCAGCTCTACCGGCCAACAAGCCCATAAGGGGCTTCAGCCTGGCGCCAAACGCAAGAACCACCCCGATAGCTCGAGGAAGAATGCCAAGAAAAAGAAGGGAGAGGAAAAGAAAAGTGGCACGGCTCCTAGCCGATCGCCAAGGTGCAGCGGCGCGGCTCCTAGCCATTTTATAGCGCCCTGGCCGATTCCTCCGCACAGTCGGAGCAGCCCGCCAGAGCCACCCCCGCCCCCGCAGAGCCTTCAATTTCGGCTGTTTCTAAACTTACCATAAGTTTCTAATGGCCATAACCTCAGCACGCAGGGTCTCCGAATTGGGAGCCCTCTCAATTAGGCCCGGATTATGCGAGTTCCACAAAGATAAGGTGGTCTTACGACCTGACCCAAAGTGAATTCATGTTTTCATCGACAACAGGAGTTAGTACTACCTACCTTCAGTCCCGATCCAGCCAGACCAAGAGATAAGAAGTGGCGTGTACAAATCCAGTGGCCTACCCGCTCCCCAAGGGATCACGGCCCACTCAGTCAGAAGTGCGGCCACCTCCGAGGCCCTATACCATCGTGCCTCGGTGGAAGAGATATGTAAGGCGGCCACCTGGTCTTCTATCTCCACCTTTGTTCGCCATTATAAACTTGATCTCATTTCTTCGGCGGACACTGCCTTTGGCAGAAGGGTGCTGCAATGCATAACTGACACTTAGTTCAACCCACCCAGTTAGGACAAGCTCTTGTATGTCCCGAGCTGGAGATGCCCCTCTCTCTGAGTGAGAATGAGCCTTGATTACTTACCGTGGAGGCTCCTTCTGCTCTGAAGAGACAAGGGGCATCTTCCCCTCCCGGCTTACTTGCAGCACAAATAGTAATAACACGACAACCAGTGGTGGGGAAAATTGTTTATTCACAGTTCCAATTACAATATCTGTTTGTTATCCTAGAACTTAATACTCACCTTCGAGAGAACCTCCTTCCTGGTCCATTTATCCGTTGGTGGAACCTTTCTTTCCAAAATTCCTACAGTTCTACAATTCTTGCAGAGCCAACTTAGTTCATAAGTTACACACCAGTTTTAACCTGTTTAGAAAGGGAATACATAAGCAGTTTTTTCCATTTTAATTGTTATGGTGTACTGTTAAATCTTCCTGTTTAGTACTATCTGTTTCAGCTTGCAAATTACTGACTCTCTGAGAAGGGAGGGGTCATTTCCCCCAGGATACAGGAAGTCTTGATATAATTTTAGTTCCTGCCTCCCAGATATGAAATGGTAAATAACCCGAGCTGAAGATGCCCCTCATCTCTTCAGAGCAGAAGGAGCCATCACGGTAAGTATTCAAGGCTCATTTCCGCCCCATATGTTTTCTGCTACATTTTGGTCATATTTACTTTGTTTTTGAAAGGTGTCGGCGTGAGCAATGCAGCATTAGTTAATAGCACCAGGTAACACGGGGGGCAGGGGTTTGGTTGGCGTTGCTGTGGGGCCTCGGGGTGGATTCGGTGGCCTTGTGAGCCCAGTAAGTGTTTCGTGTGCTTTACTTGTGGTGACTGAATACTGTGAACTGGCAGTGTGGAGGTATTGCTGTGCTGCCCCTCTGAGAACCTCTGCTTCACGGGGCTCTGTGATGAGAAATAGCCAAATCTGAGCACCAAAAAGGCCAGCAGGTCTCTATATGTGGTGCATGATCTAGAACACTGTTCTGGGAAGCAATACAAATCTGAATGAGAATGTAGTGGGTTAGTGAGGTATGGAGTGTCTGAATGAGTGGAATTGGGGTGGGTTGGGGGGGCTGTGTGCATGCGTATACCTGTGTGTACCTGTGTGTGTGTGTGTGTGTTGTAGAGAGACTGTTCTGAGCAGTGATGACTCTGAAACGTGTACTGACAGTCAAAACCATGGAGGTGTCTACACTTGAGCTGAGCTCAGAACAAAACATTGTAAGCTTGAAAGCAGACTTCAGTAATGTGGAGAGCTAGCATGGTGTAGTGGTTTGGAGCTGTGGACTCTGATCTGGAGAACCGGGTTTGATTCCCCACTCCTCCACATAAGCAGCGGATGCTAATCTGGTGAACTGGATTTGTTTCCCCACTCCTCCATATGAAGCCAGCTGGGTGACCTTGGGCTAGTCACGCTCTCTCAGCCTCGCCCACCTCACAGGGTGCCTGTTTTGGGGAGGGAAGGTGATTGTAAGCCGGTTTGATTCTTCCTTAAGTGGTAGAGAAAGTCGGCATATAAAAACCGACTCGTCTTTTTCCCCCCAATGCATTCTTTCCCTAGGTAGCGCTGAATACAGTAAGATTCCTTGGTTCGAGTACATCAAGTCCCCAGACTCATGCACAAGAGGCAGCTTGTAGCTCTTTGTCTTCATCTGCTATTTCCGCTGCCAGCTTTATAACCAACGAAAAGCCATCCCGAAGCTTTGCCATCACAGGTACATTTCCCCACAGGCCAAAAACATAATTTGAATAGTGGTGTGGTTCTTCTGTACATTTAATGCGATGAAATTTTGATGCTTTTGTTCCACAACCTTCTGGGATGTGACCAGAAGCATATTAATTTTCTTAAGCTGATTGAACCAGATTCCTTGTGGTGTATTTTTCAGGGTTGTCTTCATCTAGAGAACAGTCTGGGCATTTTAGCTCTCCTGTGAAACAGATGGCAAAAACCGCTTGGAACCCTTCAGTTTCTTCGCTGTATAAGCAGGATGATGCTTCCGAAGCTCCAGATTCTCATTTTTCTTTGGGAGAAAGGCTTCGCTCAAACAGTAGAATCCAGCAGATCATAGACAAATATACAAGAGATTTGAGCTGGTCTCTAAGCAACACATCGTCTCACGGTAATGTTTCCAGAACACAGAGAACAGTACAGCTCAGAGGGAGTAACTGCATGTTTTAGATTGTTTTCATATCTTGTGTATTTTCTGTGTTCAACAGCTGGAGGGTAGAGAATACTGATCTTCTCCCTCTGGCAACAGGCAAGTGGCTGGGGAAAACTGAGTCTGTTCCTTCTGCATCCCTTGAGGTGTGCATTAGTAAAGGGAAAAGAAGACCGGAAGTGGCTCACAAGATTCTCCTCTTCCAGTTTATCCTCACAGCAACCTTGTGAGGTAGGTTAGGCTGAGAGGAGAATGTGTGACTGGCCCAAGGTCACCCAGCAAGCTTCCAGGGCAGAGTGGGGATTTGAACCTGGATTTCCCAAATTCTAGTCCGACACTCTGTCCCCTACACCTCATTGGAACAGGGTGCTGTAGTACAAAAGAAGAAGAGGAGTTGGTTTTTAAATGCCGACTTTCTCTACCACTTCAGGAAGAATCAAACCGGCTTACAGTCACCTTCCCTTCCCCTCCCTGCAACAGACACCCTGCGAGGTAGGTGGGGCCGAGAGAGCACTAAGAGAGCTGTGACTAGCCCAAGGTCACCCAGCTGGCTTTGTGTGGAGGAGTGGGGAAACCAACCCGGTTCACCAGATCAGACTCCACCGCTCCAAACCCCACTCTTAACCACTACACCACACTGGTTCTCAAAATGGCCTCAGATTGCCAAGTACTGGGATTGTGCTTGATATGCTGGGAAAAGGTGAAATCAGGGGACTCTAATGTATTGTCATGAATTCATACTGTAGGCTCAAGGTGGTAAATTCCATGGGCTTCATCCAGCACACGGGAGCTTGGAAACAGGAGGGGCTGCCACCCATCTCAAGAGTTTTGTAGCTGTTGTCTGTCCAGGCTTGTTGATCTGAATGATGCTTTTACTGGAAGACTAGGCATCCACAAATAGTGGCCGGGCATAGTAACTGTCGCTAGGCAGCTGTAAAATCTAATCCCACTGTGATATTGCTTTAAAAATTTCTAGATTGATAAGACCATTATACCTAGCTGTGAAAAGGAAGCTTATCCTTTAAATGTCAGAAATTAAACACGGCATCTTTACATACTCACTTTAGTTTACCTTATCTGCATGAACAAAGCCATGAAATTATTTTTTACTTTTAAACTGTTGTAATTTTTGGTTTCTTTGCCATTTCAAATTCCTCAGTGGGACTTACTTCAGAGTGGCCATTGCTAGGCAACCCACAGTATTGCCAGCATTCAAGCCTTGGGTTCTGTCAGTAAAGGGCAGGGGGAAGGGACAGGCCCTGCTTACTAGAAATGAGTAGCAAATCTTGATTTGGCAAACTTGGAGTTGGGAACCCTAAATGGCACTGTGCTCTTGCTCTTCTTCACACTGAGGAAATATCAGCCAAAAATGGGAAGCTGAAAAGGATGTCAAAGACTGAGACACAGAAAAGCCTTTGTTGAAAATGAAATTAAATGATGGCCACAAGCCTCAGGCTGTGAAGCTCTTAAAGATGCATTACAGAAAATTTGTTTGCCTGAAAGGTTAAGGTGGTCCCCGTGCAAGCACTGGGTCAATTACTGACCCACGGGGTGACAACGACGTTTACTAGGCAGACTGCATTTATGGGTTAGTTTGCCATCGCCTTTCCCAGTGGTCTACATTTCACCCCCAGCAAGCTGGGTACTCATTTTACCGACCTCAGAAGCATGGCAGGCTGAGTCAACCCTGAGCCAGCTACCTGAAACCGACTTCCTTTGGGATCAAACTCCGGTCGTGAGCAGAGCTTTTGACTGCAATACTGCAGCTTACCACTTTGCGCCACAGGGCTGCTGTTTGCGTTAAAGGGGTAAAAAAATTGTTCCTACTGTTGATCCTTTGTGGAAGACAATCTTAAAGATGGCAGCTGTCCAAAGCACTGAGAGGGTTTTTGGCCTTTTCTTTACCAAGGCATATGCCATATTATTGCCAAACTGCAAAAATTTATTGCCCTAATCTTGTAAATATTTTGACAGGCCTGTAAGTTTTTAAAAATCTTTTTATTTTTTAGATCTAGCAGTCGGAGTTGATGTTTTTAATACTGAGAGGAATTCCCCTGTTGAACTTTTTCAGCCTTTGGAACCCCATCCAGACTTCGATAACTTTTCACCCCTTTCTGAACACCGGCTCTCTCACGAGAGCAAGAACCTCAGCAAGGTATTTCAAAAGTGATGGAAATTATTCCTTTGTGCGTACAGTGCTAAGGTAATAAACTGGTGTAAAACAAGGATGGTTTATTCCCTTGTAAAAACAGTTCTAGTGCGAAAACCTTCTTTTCGTCCTTGATATTCATGTGAAGTTCCAAGTAAGGTTCTCAGCCAACTAAACATAAATGAATGTGTAAAGTTTGTTCTTGCATGGGCGGGGTGAGATGCCATTTCATAGAAGTGTTCATCAAAAACAAGGGTAGAATGTCTTGATTATTAACGTTTTCATGATAACACCTCTAATGTTTTTCCACATACTTTTTTATCCCAAGAGTTCAGATTTATCTGGGAGCCGCGAATTACCACTTTTGAACTCGGGAGAAAGAAGTCTCAGCCTTTCTTTCCTTGCTGCAGGAAAACAAAGCAATACTCTGCAAACAAAAGAGGCTGATGAGACAAAAGAGCATATTGAAGGTAAATCCTTAGAAGCACTGACTTTTGTAGGGAGAAATTCGGTTCTGGTCGTTTGATAAAGATCCTGCCACTACACTAACAGGTTTGTTGTTCTTGAGATAAGAACCTGCCTTGCTGATATGAATCTCATAAATTCAGGCTCCAGAGGTTTATATGATTTGTGATCTTCTGCTTTCAGTGAAACTATATTAATTGTTTTTCCTCTTGGCGATTCAGATTGTGAAGATACAATAATGGTAAATAG
The DNA here is from genome assembly GCF_029931775.1 of Euleptes europaea. Classification (NCBI taxonomy): domain Eukaryota; kingdom Metazoa; phylum Chordata; class Lepidosauria; order Squamata; family Sphaerodactylidae; genus Euleptes; species Euleptes europaea. Next base: position 12,548,411 of record NC_079323.1, read on the forward strand.
CTCTTATGCAGTCAGAATGAGTCTTAGGCAACACGGCTGACATTTATCTCTGTGTGGCCTTTCCTGGAGGCGTAGCATGCTTTCCACAACTTTGCACCTAGTACTTCGGAAACTGTCTTGCTGTCTGACTAATCAGTCTCCATGTTCTTAGTTGAGTGAATGAATGAATTTTCGTAGGCTACATGCCAACAATTTATTGTCGAAGGCTTTCATGGTTAGAGTTCATTGGTTCTTGTAGGTTATCCAGGCTGTGTGACCGTGGTCTTGGTATTTTCTTTCCTGACGTTTTGCCAGCAGCTGTGGCAGGCATCTTCAGAGGAGTAACACTGAAGGACAGTGTCTCTCAGTGTCAAGTGTGTAGGAAGAGGAATATATAGTCAGAAAGGGGTTGGGTTTGAGCTGAATCATTGTCCTGCAAAAAGTATCAAAGGTAATGTGCTAATCATTGTCCTGTAAGTATCAAGATAATGTGCTAATGAGGGTGTGGTATGTTAATATGGAACCATTGTATCCTGAAGTGATCTATTCATGTGTGAAATCCAAAGCTAATCTGCAGTCCACAATAGCCATGCGGAGTAGCTTTGGATTTCACACATTAACAGATCACTTTAGGATACAATGGTTCCATATTAACATACCACACCCTCATTAGCACATTACCTTGATACTTACAGGACAATGATTAGCACATTACCTTTGATACTTTTTGCAGGACAATGATTCAGCTCAAACCCAACCCCTTTCTGACTATATATTACTCTTCCTACACACTTGACACTGAGAGACGCTGTCCTTCAGTGTTACTCCTCTGAAGATGCCTGCCACAGCTGCTGGCGAAACATCAGGAAAGAAAATACCAAGACCACGGTCAAACAGCCCGGATAACCTACAAGAACCAATGTCAACAATTACCTCTAATAGTTACAAATATACATAATAAAAAGGCAAATATTCTAAATTAGTAAAATGCAAAACTGTTAGTGAAATTAGTAAAATGCAAAATAATGTTAACTAAAAGTTGCAACAAAATCCCGGCAAACCAGTAATCAGCTCACAGGATCAACTCTCTTAGCAGCTATGTTGGACCTTATTTTCTTTGCTGCCAAGGCAAACAGGAAAGTCTTACAGGAAACAAACCCATCAGAGTCGGTTAACAAAAATATTAATTTCTCAACACTAGAGCTAGTATTTAAACCAGAAACTAATTTGGCAAGGAATTTAGCCCTAGGTTCCGCATACAGAGGGCAGTTGAGTATATAATGGTGTAAATGCTCCAGAGCAGGCAATCTGCAAGTACAAAACTGTTGATAATTTGGCATCCAACATTAGCCCCTGGCCAATTCTGCTGTTGGCATTGATTGAAAGTGTAGGGACATAAAAGTTGCTCTAAGTTTTGGATTTGAAATGTTGACTAAGTGGAGAGCTCTAAGGTGGTCAGTCTTAAAACCATGTTCTTAGTTAAAAGAATTGAAAAGCTTGTTGGTGGAATTAGTGACAAATGCCTGTTTCCTTTTTTGCATGATCGCTTTGACCAGAACTTTCTAGCATAAGAATGGACGCTTCAGTGTTTCAGCCACGTGTTGACAGCTTTTTCAAACCCCTGCTCGCAAAAGCTGCTTCACTCGAGCTTAGCCGGAGTGCTGATGAACCTGCGGACCTCACCGCTATGTCTGAACACGATACATTTGAGCAAATGAGAAAATCTTTGGAGAATATGTATATTTCACCTGAATGTGTACAACCTGAGGTACTGGAAGGAGGCGAGGCGAAGGTCAGTCCCCTTTCTCCCATCGAAAACTTTCGTAGCCCGAGTCCCATAGAAGATTGCGGCTCGTTTTATCAGCTCATTCCCAATTATGGGTTGCTGAAAAATGCTCTTGGAACGACCCCTTCCGTAAAAGTGGATGTGGTATCCAGAGAAGAGAACCTGTGTTTTGTCGAACTGCCTGTTGCTTCAACTGACCCAAAGCATGAGACAGTACCAGAAACTGTAATTATGAACGAAGACAGAGAAATGGATTGCTTCCAGTGTGCTTCATATACTGTGGGGCAACAGAGATCTCTACCAACAGAGACACTGCTGAGTTCAACTCAAGAAGCAAGCTCTGAAATCTCAGCCAGTCCTGGGCACAATTCTGCGCAGCAAAGTGGCTGTGTGCTGGATACATTTCAATGTTCATATCCAAGTGCTGCTCGTGTTAAAAGCTTCGATTCCTGTTTGTCGCAGAATAATGTCCCCGTGTGGGTGAGTGAACCGAGAACAAAGCGTGGCATGTAAGAAATCAATTGGTCCTCTTAGAGCTTGTTGTAAGTAGCCATTAAGAAACCTTTCATCATCTGAAACTTTCCCCAAATTTTGCCTTTCTTTGGTGCATTGATGGCAGCAGGGCATTGAACTTGAAGGATCACAGAGGGCAACAAAGGACTTTGCTATGAACCTTTAAAACTGCCTTTGTTCCGGCTGTGTTAGAGAAGAATTTGTGAGATGGTCTATTGACATAACTTTCTAACATATTGTTTGGGGTGGTTATGTGTTTTCTTCCACTTTTTGTTTTTAAAGGGATTTAAATTAGAGTGGAAAGTTCTCTCAGAACTTTCTAAGTCCCACCTACCTCTCAAGGTGCCTGTTGTTGGGAGGGGGAAGGGAAGACGATTATAAGCCGCTTTGTAACTCCTTAAAGGTAGAGAAAAGTGGGGTATAAAAACCAACTATTCTCTTCTCCATCTGGGCTGTACATCAGCCCTCTCGCTCCTCCCAAGCTGCCTCCATTCTTCAGGCCCAGCAGCATCTCGGGGGTTGGGGGGTCAGCCAAGTCCCCTGCCAGCTGAGAATGGCCCATTCAACCCAAGCCCAGGTGAGCGTATGCCTCCCTTCTGCCACGGCCAAAGCTGCCACCCAGCCACCTGTACCAGCCTTCCCCAGGTGCTTGCAGGTCCTCCAGACAGCATGTTGTAGTGGTTAAGAGCGGTGGTTTGGAGCGGTGGACTTTAATCTGATGAACCGGGTTGGTTTCCCCACTGCTACACATGAAGCCAGCTGGGTGACCTTGGGCTAATCACACTCTCAGCCCCACCTACCTCACGGGGTGTCTGTTGTGGGGAGGGGAAGGGAAGTTGATTGTAAGCCAGTTTGATTCTGCCTTAAGTGGCAGAGAAAATCGGCATATAAAAAACCAACTCCTCTTCTCTTCCTCTGCTGAGGCCCGGGCAAGATGGGGCTGAAGCAAAGGTTCCCACTCGTCAGTGGGGTGCCGTGCAGTAGACATTTCAAATACATTTGTGTCTTCCAGGAGCGGCAGATGGGGAGAGGCATTATGGAGGAGCCTGAATTGACTCTAACCAGCTCCAACGACATCAGCATTGCAGGCTCAGACTGGGAACCTCTTAACCAAGCAGACGCCAGAACGGAAGAAACTGAATGCCTGCCACGTGGTAGCCGTCCTGAAGCCAAAAGCTGTTCAGAGGTACACCTTTTTTTAATAGAGCTTTTTCAGATGTGAGAATCATGTCACCAGCTTAGAATGCTTTGCAGAATCAAAGCCATCAATTGTGAAACCTTTATTTTTATTTTTATTGTTTGGTATCTGGCAAACTAAATTTTTTTAAAAAGGAATGAAAATGTGCATAGCATCTTCTCTGCTGTTATAGGCGATGTGGCTCATGAAGTCAGATTTTAGTTTTCACCCCTGAAAAAGAAATAGATAGAAGGGAGGCAGGCCGTGGCATTTGGCCTAAAAGGTTCAGGTGGAAGAAGAGTTGGTTTTTATACCCCGCTTTCCTCTACCTTGAGGAGTCTCAAAGCACTTTACAATTACCTTCCCTTCCCTCCCCCACACAACAGGCACTTTTTGGGGTAAGTGGGGCTGAGAGAGTTCTGAGAGAATGGTGACTGGCCCAAGGTCACCCAGCAGGCTTCATTCAGATTTAAAGTCCACCGCTCTTAACTACTACACCATGCTGGCTCTAAAGTCACACACATAGAAATCATTCAAACAAAGCAGTTACACTTCCCAAACTAGAGTGCTGGGGCACGATCTCCACAGATCTCACGTGGATCCAGGAGGCCCTCTACATTCAACCCTTCTAGTCTGCTCAGGACCCTCTCTCTTTGTAACGTTCCATCCTCCCTCGCAGGTGTTCTGTACTCGCATCCTACTGTTTGGGAAACACTGCTGTACAATATCTAGCACAGCAATGCTGCAATATATGCTGCAGGTTCTGGGTATCTCTGGTTTGGGGATTGGACGCCATGCGCCGTGCAGTCAGTCCACTAGAAAACCACGTTAACTTCAGTTGTTTGGGCCTCTCCCCTTTTCTTACTATGCTGTTCCTGTTTGAAGGGTGGCTTCTAACCACACACTCTTTTCTAATCTCAGATTTCCAGAGCATTCCACTGAAGTGGTTTATCTGTATCTTTTTTTCTTTTGCATCTGTATTAATGCTGGAATAGGATTTTGGAGTGACCCCTTGACTTCTTCTACTGCACCTGCCTCAGATTATATAGACAGCACACTGTTTATTCTAGCCAATTATTCTTTTGACAGAGCAGAAGGTTTTTACCTTTAAAGGCAGAAGTGAATGATTCCACTTCCGCTCAGCCCAACAACTGTCCTTCAGTAGCTCAAAGTACCGAAGAGGATTGGTGTCAGAACCACAAGCCAAAAAGTAAGTAACTTCAGAGTAAACACCAAGAGCTAAGGCAGAATGGTTTGGATCCGACGGCTGTTCCACTAATGGCAGGGCTTTCACCCAGCATGGGAGGTTCTTGCCTTGATGGAAGAACACAACTGCTCTCAGTGGGATGACGTTGCAGAATCCAGCGCACTATTACTAAGGCTCCATAGCAACTTTACAAACTGTTTGGCTGAGACAAAGTAATGGAGATCTTGCTATTGATCTATCCAGGTCTTTGTGATTACATGCTAGGTCTTGTGCAGACCACAAAGCTGCCTTTGAATGTAACTATATTTGCCGTCTTCAAAAAAAGCCATTCCTGTCAATCTCCAGACCTCTTGCACTTTTGTATGCATGTCCATCAATAAAATTCTCTTTTTTCAGAACCCAAACGCACAAGAAAACCAGACACAGGAAAAATGCTTATAAAGTGTAGCTAACTCACAACTGAAAATGAATCATAACTAAAAATGGAATCATATCATCTAACAAATATAGCCATTATTTAATGCATCATCATAAACATATTAAACTACATACAGATTCACACCACTATGGGCTTTCACGTAAATCCCTGTTTTTTACAAGCCTGCCTTTTGGCCTATTAGTTTGAAACACCCAGCGTTTAATCCAATTCAGTAACTGATGGAAGGAATCTAAATGGCATGCAGTTGTGTTCTTAACGATTGGCTTCCATCTTTATGACAAGCCATCCAGTTGGGTGCTCCAATCGGTCTGCTCCCCAAAAGGTACTGCAAGGACAAAATCCTACACCAGAGGTGTGCAGTACTGTAATTCCGTATTTATCAGTGGATTCGTGAAAGCGTTTTGTTTCCTCCTGTCAATTGGATTGTATTCAAAACAGGATTGCATTACAGCACTGGTTATTAACCTTTAAATTAATGATGGTTGTTACCCGCCCTGAGCCTGGTTCGCTGGGAGTGAGGACGGGCTATAAATTTGAAAAATAAATAAATATAAAATAAATAAATCCACTAATGGCTGCCAAGAACGCAATGTTATCATCAAATGTCCTCTAAGCCACAATTAAAAAAAACTAGGACATGAAAACATACATTCCAGACAATACAATGATGGTTTGCAGAAAAGAGCCAATTTTAATTTGAACTTAAAGGAACCTTTCTGGGGAACCCATTTCTCCCTTGTCTGTCTTGCTATTAAGAGTGCCCCCTCTCTTGTTGTCTTTCTGAAACCTCATCATGTAGAAAGGCTCGTGGACGTGGGAGTATTTTGTTGTTGTCCTTGTTTACCCCAATCCAGGGAGAGGGTGTTCCTGCATCTTCTTACAGTGTACTGCTTTTTTAAGGTATGGGAAAGAAAACTAGGATCTTGGATTTTACCTTCTAAGTGAGATGAGGAGTGTAAAACTCTCCTCTGCTGGCAGTCAGAAGCTACTGCACGTGTGACTATAAAAATGTGCCGCCAAGTCCCAACCGACTCATGGCAACCCCGTCCACAGGGTGTTCCAGGCAAAAGATGAGCAGAGGTGGCTTGCCATTGCCTTCCTGTGCCCAGCACCCTCGCCTTCCTCAGTGGTCTCCCATCCATGTACTAACCGTGGCCATCCTTTTTAGCTTCCAAGTTCTGGCAAGCTTGGTCTAAACTGGGGGTGAGGGGCTGCCTAAAATCCCCAAAGTTTTGAATCCCCCCCATTTCAGGTGGTCCCCATTAAGAATCACTTCAGTACAGCTATCTTAAAGAATTGTCATCTATCATCTTATGGTTTTCTCTGTAATTGCATTATTGTACATGATATGAAACATTTTTTTCTTTTGGTTCAGAACCCACCAAGCTAGTTTTAGCCCCCGATCTGTGAATCGGCCTCTCTGTGGCTGCAGAGTGGAAGTAGCAGAACTGGGACTCGTTTTCTTTGCTTCCCTCCCACCATCCTTGTCCAGCTTCAGTATTTGCGTGCGAGTCCACCCCTTGAGTTTAAATCCATTTGCTGTGTTACCAATTTGGAAGCCTCTGGAAGACACTTGTCATTTTTCACTCCATTATTTTATGGACACAAAGGGTTATGTACTGTGCATGGACTGTAGTTACCAAGGGAACTTTCAAGTCAGATTACAGTTTAATTAGTTCTAATTACTGTGCGTTGCGGTTTGTTGAGGATTAGTGATAATAGTAAAGCTGTTTTGTGTTTTTTATTAAAAGCGCTATCAAGTAAAGGTTGATAAATCTGGCCACTTTCTCCCCTCCCCCTCAGCAATGTTCTTAGAGTTTCTGCCTGCCCATGGCAGCTTACAAGAATCGTTTTTCAACCACAAGAAAAAATTCATTGAGGAATCTTCTAAAAGACTGGAGAAAATTAAAAGTAGACAGCAGCGTTCTACAAAGCCTCAAGTGAAAGGACCCCCACAGAGAACAACAAAACTTCACAAAGCAAAAGAGAACTCACCCTCCTCTGGTAATTTTTATTAATTTAATTTTTATCCCACCCATTCCCAATTGAGGTCGGGCTCAGGGCTGCTTTCATCCAACAATATATTCACAGTGTTCTCATATATCATAACAATAGAACAAGCAAAATAAAAATCTATAGCATCTAAAAATGGAACAATTTAAAACCAGAGGAATCCAAAAAAGCCCAGATCAATCCAAATGGCACCTATCCTACCAGCAGCAGTGATAAAACAGAAAGAAGGCGAGGAGCCCCCGTGGCGCAGAGTAGTAAGCTGCAGTACTGCAGTCCAAGCTCTGCTCACGACCTGACTTCGATCTCGACGGAAGTCGGTTTCTGGTAGTTGGCTCAAGGTTGACTCAGCCTTCTGTCCTTCCAAGGTCGGTAAAATGAGGACCCAGCTTGCTGGGGGTAAAGGGAAGATGACTGGGGATGGCACTGGCAAACCACCCCGTAAACAAAAGTCTGCCTAGGAAATGTTGGGATGTGACGTCACCCCATGGGTCAGGAATGACCTGGTGCTTGCACAGGGGACCTTTATTTTTTTTTTAAGAAAGAGGGCAGGCATAAATAAAGATAAACCAGAGATGGAACAGGGAGGCCATTTTATGGTGGAACTGTCGCTGCCCTCAACCATAAGTCTGGCCGCACATCTCCGTCTTGCAGGCCCTGTGGAATTGATGGTGCTGCTGCAGTCGTCTTGTTTGTGGGCTTCCTAGAGGCACCTGATTGGCCACTGTGTGAACAGACTGCTGGACTTGATGGGCCTTGGTCTGATCCAGCAGGGCTTTTCTTATGTTCTTATGTAACTAAGTTCAGCAGGGCTTGGGTCTCATTTGACTGAGAGTTCCACCAGGTCGAGGCCAGAGCCAAGAAAGCCCTGGCCCTAGTTGAGGACAGCTGAATACTATTTGGGCCGGGACCACTAATAGGTTGTTGTTAGATGAGCGTAAAGCTCTTTGAGGGGTGTAATGGGAGAAGCATTCCCGTAGGTTTGCTCATTTTCATTAGCAAACAACCAACAAAATAAGCTAGCACCTTTCCCCCCCTGCTTCCAGTAGTTGCCACCGAGCCTTGTTTTGAGATGCTGAAATGCTTTAGAGTTGCTTTATGAAAGGTCATCTGGCAACAACCTATTGGTGAAAACGTTTAGAGCAATCCGGAAAACATTCCCTGCATATCTGCATATTTTCCTGGCTCTGAGACAACCAAGAAATTCTTCTGGACATGGTCTACTTACAGCCCTCAAACTGGCTGTTGAAAAGTGTTGAAATCTAAGATATTGGACCAAGTGCCATTTATACTTTGAATGGACTTTTAAGTTTTGATTCTTTGGGTTATTGGGTTATTTGGTTGTATATTTTCACTTTTTGGATGATAGGTGTTGGTTTTTTTACACATAGTTGTTATATAGTGGTTACATAGTTTCTTAGATAAAATTTTTGATATATTGAGTGTATATTATTGAGCCTATTTGCTGGTCATTGTTATGAAAGGTTATGGCTTATCCTGAGCCCAGGGGAAGTAGATACAGGTAAAACCAAAATATGAACAGAGCACTAATGTTGTGTAGTGGTTAGAGTAAGGGCTGGGTTATGATCTCTGCTCGGCCCTGAAGCTCATTTGGTGATCTTGAGCCAGTCTGCCTCTCAGTGTAGCCTACCTCACAGGGTACCTCAGGTGAAGCGAGGGAGAGAACATGGGACACCGCCCCAAGGTAGCTGGAGGAAAGATGGGATAAAAATGTGAACAAAAGAATATAGTTGTTTGCCACGTAATGCAAGTATTTAGTAGCACAAAAGCCAGTTGCTGCTTCACGGAGAATCTCACGTGTCAACAGTGGCTCAAGTAGAATCTTTTGAGTGTAGGCAGTGGCTTGGACCCCCTCAAATCTGCCAGCAGAGCAGGGTTGATAGAGCAGGACTTCTTTTGCCTTCCATGGCAGGGCACAGAGCCCTTTCCTGATCCTGGGTTTAGAGGTTCCTCAGTAATAGCATGGGACAAACGGGGGTCTGCAGTGGAAGAAGGAAATAGCCCTACCCCCCCCCCCACTGTTGTCAGAACCAGGCTACAGGATCCAAAGCCATCTCTCTTGCATTCACAGCTGGGTAGCTAGTGTGGTGCAGTGGTTAAGAGGTCGGACTAGGGCCTAAGAAACCCAGGTTCGAATCCTGACTCGCACCGTGGAAGCTTGCAGGGTGACCTTGGGCACACTCAGCCCTGGCTAATATTTGGATGGGAGACCTCCAAGGAAGTCCAGAGTCGTGATGCAGAGACAGGCAATGGCAAACCACCTCTGAACGTCTCTTGCCTTGAAAACCCCACCAGGGGTCGCCATAAGTCAGCTGTGACTTGACGGCAAAAAAAAGAAAAGAAAAAGCACATGCTTGTTGCTCTGGATAGCTGTCCTAGTGCCTATTGAACCTAGTCTTACAGCTTGGTTATGTTTGTTGTGTTGTGACTGAATTCAAGGAGCAGCTGTGAGTCATTTGAAGAAAGTGGTGGAAGTGAAAGTGTGGTCTGCAGAGGACAGAAAGGTGGCAGATGTGGAAATGCACCAGCGCACTTCAAGGTAGTGTGTGACCCCCCTGCTCAGCAGAAATTGAACTGATGTGCTTTCTTTTCTGAAGTCAATTGCATTTTTTTCTGAGCTGACACTCTTTTTCTCTGAGGGGGGTGGGGTGCAGTTTGTAAAAACGGTAGTTTCGGTCATCCTGATTCATCCCTTTTGATATCAGATCACATCTGCTATGCTGTTGCCCGGTCACCCAGCACAGAGAGATTCTTTTGGACCGTTCGCTGGGTTAACATCAACACTTCTTGTTTGGTTGTTTGGTTGTTTGTTTTTGCTGGTCAGTGACACTTCTTTGCCTCTTGGCAGATTGTATAATAATCTCACCGAAGTGAAAATCCGCAAGGACGAGAGAGAGAGACGAGAAACATACGCCAAAAACCGGGAAAAGGCAAAGGAATTTCAGAAGGTAAACTGCAGGCAACATGCAGAAAAGAGCAACCAAAATGATTAGGGAAGTAGAGCAACTGTCCTATGGGGAGCGGTTAAGACACTTACGGCTGTTTAGCTTGGAAAGAAGGCGGCTGAGGGGAGACATGATAGAGGTCTATAAAATTATGCATGGTTTGGAGAGAGTGGACAGGGAGAAGTTTTCCCCGCTCTGAACGAAGGTCATCTTGCAGCGTTGGGTGTTTCTCGTCCCATTTGCTAGGAGAGGCAGGACTAATTTTAAAACAGCTTCCTGTCTCGGGGCGAGGAACGCCCACCTACTATCCAGTTTTTCTCCTGCCTTTGACGGAGAGAGGACATACCCAGCCATAGCTGGGACCTAGATAGGAGTTTTTCTGAGGAGATTAATTCCTTGTGGACCTTCCAACTATCTTCCCTCTTGTCCTTCCTTTTGTGTCGCGTCCGCGTTATTGTTTTAGTCTCCCTTTTGCCCTTTTTTGGCGGCTTCTGACGGCTGCTGCGAACAGGGAAAGAGCGGGAAGGGCACGCGCACGTAAAATGGCTGCCGCCGCTGCTTCACATCAGGAAGAAGTGGAGCTCCTCTCCGACAACGACGTGGCTTTCAGTAATCAGCCCTGAGCCAGCCCCCCTGTCAGCCGCCCCGGCGGTCTTTCAGATGGGGAACCACCAAAAGCCCCGTTGCCTTCTCAATCGACCGATAAGGACGGAGGAAAAAAGGGAGCGGAGAAGGCGGGTGCGAATGGCGGCAAAAAGAGCGGGAAAAGAACAAACCGCCGGCGCCATAACAAGCTGAGTGCCGCCTCAACCTCCAAGGTCCCTGCCAATTCCTCGGATCGCCACAGCTCCAAGCGCTCTACCAACACTCCAGAGGGTAAAGTAACCCCACCATCGGCAGAGAGTGGGGCCCCTTCCCAAACCCTAACTGAGGAAAAGGTGAATGCCTTAATTGAGCACACCTTCTCTAGCCACTTCCAAAAACTACAAGCCTTGGTTTTATCCATCCAGAATCGGGGGGAGGGGAGTCCCTTGCCTCAGAAACCTCTTCCCTTTCTTTTGGAGATCCCTGCTGCTCCCAGTTCATAAGGAATAAACAGTGGTTAACAAAGGCTGCCTTAAAAGCTGTTCCCAATAGGCATGACCTAGACTTGGGAGATGATGCAGCTGTAGGCAACGGGCTCTGTGGCTGACGATTTAGAAGGAGAATTCATATCCGATGAAGAACTCCCAGTAGTTCAGGAACAACAACCCAGGTTGTTCAATCCTGATGATTACCTGTCTTTTCTGGCTAAGGCTCTCTTTGCCCTAGACCTCCTAGATGAGCCCGATCCCTCTGAGGAACCTAAAGCAAAACGTAGGGGATCAAAGGATTATTTTCCCCAAGGGGATTCCCATGTACTGAAGGTTCCTATGCCAGAACACTTTGAGAACCTTATCAGAACCGAACGGGACAAACCCTTACACAATAAACAGGCCTCAGGCTTAGCCAAAAAGCTGTACGACATGCCTCCTGAAGCCATGGCCATGCTACAATTGCCAGTGGTGGATGCTCCCATCACCGCACTGCAGTCCACTGACTTTTTCACAGAGGATGGGGGGGTTCTATTAAATACATGCTTGCTAGAAAAATGGACTCCCTTTCTAGAAAGGTCCACGAAGTCTCGGCCTTGTCCATCCAGGCCTCCATTGCTATTGCTCTCATTGCTAGAGCTACAAATGCCTGGACCGAGAAAATCATAAAACTACTTCCCAAAGCAGATAAAAGAGTTGCTGAAGGCCTGTACAGGGTATTGCAGACGTCATCCTTCATAGCAGATGCCTCCCTGGATACAATAACTTTTGTCTCCAGGGCTGTGGCCTCCAACACCGCCATCAGATGAGCCCTTTGGCTGAGACCATGGCAAGTTGATTATCATTCTAAGGCCATTCTCTTAGCCCATCCCTTCAAAGGGGGAAAACTCTATGGGGAAAGATTGGACCAGATGTTAACTGACACCAAAGACAAAAATAAATACATGCTCAGGAATCAAAGAAAGGTTTTTAAAAACAACCACTTTCCCCAAACCTTTTGTTCCTCACATACACTATCTCGCTTCAGACAGGACCAAAGGCGCCCCTCTTGGTCATCCCAACGAGGATCCTTTCGTAGATTCAACAAATTTGCCCCCCCCCCCAATCCCAGCCCTTCAGAGGGGACAAATTTGATAAATTTGACAAGTTCCCCAAGGGGAACAAACAGTGACGCCATACCTATGGCGGTGGGGGGAAGACTTCAGCACTTTCTCCCACAATGGCGCAGTTCCCAAGTGGATGCCTGGGTTCTACAGTCCATCAAACAAGGCTACTTAATAGAGTTTCGACATCTACCACCAGATCGATTCATGTCATCCCCAAGGTATCCCACCATTACCAAGCACAAAATAACCATGGAGGCCATCTCACATCTCATAACCATAGGAGCCATAGAGGAGGTTCCCTTCAAAGAGCAGTCTACCGGAGTTTACTCCGTATTTTTTACGGTGCCAAAAAAGAACGGGCAATGGAGAGCGATTTTGGACTTAAAATTCCTCAATCGTTTCCTCTTAAAGAAGCACTTTCGGATGGAGACCATCAGGTCAGTCATAGAGGCCCCTCGCCCGGGCACATACATGACATCCATCGATCTCACGGAGGCATACCTTTATGTCCCCATTCATCCATCGCACTGACGCTTCCTCCGGTTGCATTACGCGGACTTGCACTTCCAATACAGAGCCCTGCCCTTCGGCCTCACATCCGCCCCCGCGTCTTTTCCAAAATCCTGGTGACGTTAGTAGCATCGTTGAGGAGGATGGGCATCCAACTCCACCCCTACCTCAACAATCTGCTCATATGCGCTCCGTCTCCGGCGCTTGCAACAGCACATACCAATCAAGTAATCCAGACATTACAAGCTCATGGCTATCTCATCAATCGAGCAAAAAGCTCTCTTTCTCCAGCACAACAGATTGTCCACCTAGGAGCTGTCATCGACTCCAGTCAAAACAGGGTCTCGCTTCCCCTGTCCAAGGCCCTGAAGCTTGCCGCAGTAGCCAGGTCGGCCCTTAGATCAAATCAGCATCGACTCATGGCATGACAAGACTGCTTGGTTTAAAGATCTCTTGCATCAGCTTGGGTCCCTGGATGCGATTCCACTCCAGGCCCCTTCAGACAGCACTTCAACCCTTTCAACTCTTAATATCACACAAGATAGACAAACTCATTATCTTACAGCCCAAGGTCCGAACCAGTCTATCTTGGTGGACCAAGACAGCCAACCTAACATCGGGCCATCCGAACCAGTCTATCTTGGTGGACCAAGACAGCCAACCTAACATCGGGCCAGCTCTATCTTCACGAGGATCCAATTCAGGTCTTCACAGACTTCAGCCTCGAAGGTTGGGGCGCGACAGCCCCAGGAATATTCGCCCAAGGATCATGGACTCCTGCGGAAGCCAAGCTTCACATCAATCTGCTCAAGTTGAAAGCAATAGGACTAGCACTGCTCAAGTTCCAGCACATACTACGGAATCATCACGTACTAATTCGAACAGACAACGTGGCCTACATCAACAGGCAAGGAGGGTCCAGATCAAAAGCCTTGAGTCAGGAGGCCAACATCATCCTGACATGGGCGGAAAGACACCTACTCTCCTTGAAGGCGGAACACATAAGAGGCATTCACAACCTAGAGGCGGATTGGCTGAGCTGACAATCGATCCAAGAAGGGGAATGGTCACTCAACCCACTGACATTTCGAGCACTGACGGACCGATTCGGAGTTCCGGAGGTGGATCTCTTTGCTTCGGCACAGAACTGCCAAGTACCTCTCTTCTTCTCCAGATTCTACCACCAGAGAGCCAAGCAAGTGGACGCCCTCTTGGCCCATTGGCCCCGGGGCCTTCTCTACGCCTTCCCTCCTCTACCGACCCTTCGGAACGAGAGAGCAGACATCATCCTGATCGCTCCAAACTGACTCCGCAGGCCTTGGTTTCCAGTCCTAATGGAAATGTCCATTTCCCCACCGTGGCATTTACCAACACGACCAGATCTACTTCATCAAGGGCCCATCATTCATCCAGACCCGGCCTGGTTCCAATTGACCGCCTGGAGATTGAGAGGGCAAGGCTACTAGACCTTGGTCTGTCCCAGGACGTCACTGCCACTAACAGAAAGCCATCCACTAACAGAATTTACGACTATACATGGAAGACCTTTACACGCTGGTGTGCAAGAAAGGCAGCCAATCCAATCGTTCCATCGTTGTCACAACTCTTGGAATTTCTGCAGGATGGAGTTTGTCAGAACCTCAGAGCATCCACTCTCAAGAAACAGATAGTGGCCATAGCATCAGTTTGTCCAGTAGTGGAAGGGACTGTCATCTCGTCTCACCCACAGGTCAAGGCTTTTATCAAAGGGGTAACTCAATCCACACCCCGTGTGTTACGTCGCTTCCCTACCTGGAGGCTGAATACAGTCCTAGTGGGCCTTACCAAGAAACGGTTCGAGCCTATGAGAGAGATCTCCCTCAAGTACCTTTGAATGAAAACATTATTTCTAATAGCCATCACCTCTGCTCGCCGGGTGTCGGAACTGGGCGCTCTGTCACTTCGTAAGGATTTATGCATTTTCCATAAAGACAGAGTGGTCTTTGGACAGATCCTTCATTCACTCCCAAGGTTTGTTCATCCTTTCATCAATCTCAAGTAATCAACTTACCTTCCTTTTGCCCTAATCAAACGGGACCCAAGGAATGCACTTGGCATAATTTGGACATATGCAGGGCCCTGCGCATCTACATCTCAAGGACTGCCGCCATTAGAAAGACGGAGCGGTTGTTTATTGCCATAACGAACCCCAATAAGGGTATGCCAATGTCCCATCAGTCCATTAGCTCCACAATTAGAGGATGCATTAGGGAGGCATACATTGTCAGTGGCATCACACCTCCAACAGTAATCACGGCCCATTCCCTACGCAGCACGGCCACATCGGCCGCCTTTTTCAAGCAAGCCTCTACAGAAGACATCTGCCGAGCGGCCACATGGTCTAATCCTTCCACCTTCATCAGGCACTACCGCATCAATACTATAGCTTCGGCGGAAGCCGCATTTGGACGCCATGTCTTGCAACACGTGGTGGAAGATGACGACTCTGATTCCCACCCAAATGAATAGCTCTTGGACATCCCAACTCTGCAAGATGACCTTTGTTCAGAGCGGGAAAGGTACATTGATTACTTACCGAGAAGGTCCTTTCCGCTCTGAAGAAGGTCATCTTGCCCCACCCGGAGATGCCAGTCATCTTCCAAGGGTGGCAGACGGTGCTGCAACCACACTGCAGTGACTATGGTTCATCCAATCTAGGGATGAGTTTTGAATTCAAAAATTCAGTTAGTTTAGTTCACCCAGTTGTTGAATTTGTTCGTGAATTGTTTGTTAACCTGAGCTGTTGTTTCCTGTCATTATAAGCTTGTCAAAGAACTGGAAGTAGGTGGGCGTTCCTTGCCCCGAGACAGGAAGCTGTTTTAAAATTAGTCCTGCCTCTCTTAGCAAATGGGACGAGAAACACCCAACGCTGCAAGATGACCTTTTTCAGAGCAGAAAGGACCTTCTCGGTAAGTAAACAATGTACCTTTCTCCCTCTTCCATAATACTAGAACATGGGGTCATCTGTTAAAGCTGGGGGGTGAGAGATTCAAAACAGATAAAAGGAAGTATTTTTTCACACAACACATAGTTAAATTGTGGAACTCCCTGCCCCAGGATGTGGGGATGGCTGCCAGCTTGGAAGGCTTTAAGAGGAGAGTGGACATATTCATGGAGGGGTATTCATGGCTGTTAGTTAGAATGGATACTAGTCATGATGCAGACCTATTCTCTCTAGTATCAGAGGAGCATGCCTATTATTTTGGGTGCTGTGGAATACAGGCAGGATGGTGCTGCTGCACTCGTCTTGTTAGTGGCTTCCTAGAGGCACCTGATTGGCCACTGTATGAACAGACTGCTGGACTTGATGGGCCTTGGTCTGATCCAGCAGGGCCGTTCTTGTTCTTACCCTATATCACCTCCTCCTAAACCCCACTTGTGTGGCCCTATAGTACAGTTCATGGCCGAGACATTTGCTTAAAGGGTGTTTTGTACCTCTGACCTGCTCATAGCTAAAGTGGCTGTGAGTTTGAACAACTTATTTGCTGGCTTAGACCAAAGCCCATCAAGTCCAGCAGTCTGTTCACACAGTGGCCAACCAGGTGCCTCTAGGAAGCCCACAAGCAAGATGACTGCAGCAGCAGCATCCTGCCTGTGTTCCACAGCACCTAATAGAATAGGCATGCTCCTCTGACTTCGCCCCTCTCATTCTCTCTGCAGAAAACACTGGAAATGCTACGAGCTAAAAAAACACATTGAAGTACTCTTCAGAAAGCATCTTGGTAATGGAAGTTCAGTACAGGATAAAAAGACGAGGTCAACTTTGTGGTAATATAATTATGTACAATTAAATGCCAGGTTTTGATATTTATAATTTAAAATCAGTTTGCATAATAGGGCAATACAACCAGATCAGTTCAGACTGATTTGTTTTCAGTTTGCTTCAATTATGGCTTTTTAACCAGACTGTATATAGGTTTTTTTTAAACGTAGCACATGCTTTTTACCTCATTTTAATAAAAACTAACATTTGGAATTTGTTTGTCTTGGGTCAACAGATTAACGACAGTGTCCAAACTACACCAGTTACTTCCCTGAAACTCTAGTTTTACTTCTGATTCACAATATGGAGACATGCTAACAGGTAGAATACCTGTTATCCTGCAAGTTATGATAAATCCTACAGCTCGGTTTCCTCTAGGTTGTGAATACCATGATAGGTATTGTCCAAAGGCTTCTTCCAGAAGCAGAAAGTATCACAAATGTAACCCATCTGTTCAAGGCAAAGGCAGAGAGGCCAGTATGTCTAAGCCCCACTCAGAAGGTGTGATCTAGTGGTTCTCAGACTTTTTTGCTCCATTCCCCCCTTTCCCCATTGTTCAAAATATAATTCCCCCTTCCCAAGGTAGCCTAACTAAAAAAAAAACCCTACAATTTTACAGATTGTACTTAATCTACAGGACATCACACTTTGCTAAATAGTGGTCCCAATTCCCCCCTTGTTGAGAACCCATGGTTTACACCTTAGTAGTGCAAATTTTTATAACAGAAAAGATGTAATAGGAACAGGGCCAGATGCTAGAATGTACCCCCAGTCCACAATACAAAGACCATGCCCCAGCATCTGGTTCACAGGTGACCTTAGTTTACTTGTTTAACATATTTGTGCTACCTTTCCACCCAAATAGGGTTTGCAAGGTAGCAAACATCAAAAAGTGTGTGGGTGTGTGGAGAGCTGCCGCCGGTCCGAGTAGACAATACTGACTTTGATGGACCGAGGTTCTGATTCAGTATAAGGCAGCTTCATTTGTCCATGGGTTCAACTGTTCAGTGTTACAGCTAGTTTCTAAAAAGCAGTTAAATGTAAGATTTTTAACTGGTTAGATTTTTTTTAAAAAAACGATCCAACTCAGCAAATTTTCACACTGATTTATTCAGGCTTCTATCTGAGAGAAAACCAGGGCTGTGTTTCTTTGTGGCAAATACAGCATTGTTCTGAGTGTATGGGAGAGATACTGTGCTCCATTCCTGTTTTCCCCACAATAACCCAAGCTGGTAGGTGAACAGCATTTGCACTTCCGTGGCAATAGATGCCATCTGCTGTTCACCTTAAACTGTGTGTGTCAATTGAGTTTTGAGCTGAGGCTGCAGCTCTTCTATGTGTAACTATTCAAATCAAGTTGAGCCACACTGACAGGTCAGGCGCTAAGCGGATCCAGGCTCAAATCTCCCTCCCCCACTCCCACCTTGCTGGGCAACTGTGAGTCAGTCAGCTTCAGCCCAATCTACTTCACAGAACTGTTGTGAGAAAAAAGGTAAAGGTCCCCTGTGCAAGCACCAGGTCATTCCTGACCCATGGGGAGACGTCACATCCCGACATTTTCTAAGCAGACTTTGTTTGTGGGGTGGTTTGCCAGTGCTTTCCCCAGTCATCTTCCCTTTACCCCCACCGACCTCGGAAGGATGGAAGGCTGAGTCAACCTTGAGCCGGCTACCTGAAACCGACTTCGTCAGGATCGAACTCAGGTCGTGAGCAGAGCTTTTGACTGCAGTACTGCAGCTTAACACTCTGCACCACGGGGCTCCTAACAGGAGAAAGGCAGGGTAGAAATCAAGCAAGTAGTCCCTGTATCTTCATTATCACACTCCTATTCCGATTACACGGGCCCATTAAACCATAAAGATAAAAGCTTTTTTTTACAACTTGTGCTTCTGTTTGAAATGGATTTTTCAACGGGGATAAAGCCAGCAGTGTCTCAAACAGTAAAAACTGACACAATGCTGTTCAAGGATTTAAGTCTCTTCTCCCCCTTCCCCCATGAACTCCAGTGGAAGATGAATTTATACACTCACCCTGACCTGGGTGGCCCCAGGCTAGCCTGATCTCATCAGATCTCAGAAGCTGAGCAGGGGCAGCCCTGGTTAGTACTTGGATGGGCGGCCACCAAAGAATAACCTGGGTCTCCATACAGAGGCAGGCAATGGCAAACCACTTCTGAACGTCTCTTGACTTCAAAACTCTATGGGGTCACTGTAAATTAGCTGCAATTTGACAGCGCTTTACACATACACTTTTCAGTTGCAGGCTGGTTAGAACAGATGAGCAGTGGGGGAGAAGCTGGAGTAAACGTTGGCTGATTAAGGAAGCAAGATATATATACACCAGCAAAGTTGTTTATTAAACAGGTCTTGTGACTTGTCCAACATAGAGAACTTTTTAAATTACGCAAGCAACTAGGCTGTGCTACATTGGTTTAAAACATTAGCAGCCTCCCTTTCTTACAGAGCTCAACACAGCTTAGTGTAAATACAATACATAAAACTAAAGTTTAAAGCAGTTTAGGACTGCTTTAATCAAATGCAGTCCAAAATAACACCATCCTCAGATGCCTCCTAAAGATAAAAAAGTGAAGAGGAAGTAATAATTGTGGGGCTGCCATTGGAAAGGCCCTCTCTCATGTATCCGCCTCTCCCTGTGATCTTAATTTCAAGGCAGGAACATATGGGAGAAGACAGTCCTCCAGATACTCCAGTCCCAAGCCATGTAGGGGCTTTAAAGGTCAAAACCAACACCTTCAAATTCGGATCGGGAACTAATTGGTAGCCAGTGTGACTGTTGTAGTATCAGAGTCGCATTTTCCCCTGACCAACAGTCTAGCTCATGGGTCGCAAAAGTGCGGCTCCCGAGCCGTATGCGGCTCTTTCCACAGTAGGGGGACGAAGGCCTGGCCTCCCTCCTGTTGAGCATTGTTCCGCGTCGCCGGTTGCCGGGCGAGACGCCAAGGTTACAACCCCCAGCCCGGCTCCTCCGCCTGCTCTCTCCACGCGCCCTTCGGTGGCTTTTGCAGGTAGGCTGGCCGGGGAGAGGCGAGGGAGGTCCGGCGCGCCCTGCCAAACCCCACCGGAGCCTTCTGCCTGGCATGCAGGGCGCTCGTGGAGGGCCAGGCAGCCCCTCAACAGTTGCGCATCCGCCAGAGAAAGGCCTGCCATCCCCCGCCGTCCTCCCCCTCCCCCTTCTCCCCCCTCTTCTTTCTTCCTTCCATCCTTTCTTCCCCAGTTCCTTCCTTCTCTTTCCTTCCCAGTTCCTTCCTTCCTCTTTCTTTCTCTGTCCCTCCCCCACTCTTCCTTCCTTCCTTCTTCCCTTTCATCCTTTCTTCCCCAATTCCTTCCTTCTTTCCTTTCCCAGTTCTTTCTTTCTTTCTTTCTTCTCCGCCCCTCCCCCTTCCTTCCTTCCTTCCCCAGTTTCCTTTCCCAGTTCCTTACTTTCTCCATCCCTCCCACCTCCCTTCCTCTACTAGGGTTGCCAATCTCCAGGTGGTGGCTGGAGACCTGGCAACCCTAGCATCTCCCCCCAGTGTACCTACAGTTTAATTAAGACTTAAAACTTTAATTAAAGTTTATTAAGTTAATAAACAGTGTACCTACCTATACAGTTTAAGTTTAAGAAATTTGGCTCTCAAAAGAAATCTCAATCGTGGTACTGTTGATATTTGGCTCTTTTGACTAATGAGTTTGCCGACCCCTGGTCTAGCTGCAGCATTCTGCACTAGCTGCTGTTCCAAATACTCTTCAAGGGTAGCCCCAAGCAGGGCAATAGCCCAGTCTAGATGTAACGAAGTATGGATCACTATTGCTAGATCTGACTGAGCCAAGAATGGATGCAGCTGACGCACTGGCTAAAGATGGGCAAAGGCACTTCAGACCACCGCAGCCACCTGATTTTCTAAGGTGACTGCCGTGTCACAGGTAGCGCCCTGAAGCCACTGCGAACCTTGCTTCCAAAGGGAGTATAATCTGATCCAAGACAGGAGATCTGAAGTCCCTGGCGTGCCTTTCTACTAACTCAGCGAACCTCTGTCTTGTCAGAGACAAGTTATTAGACAAACCAGTCAATCCATTCAATGTCAAGTTCTCAAAACAGGTTCACATGGCAGGTGTGAGAGTTATCAAAGCCTGTTCCAAGTTCTTCCAGCTTTTTCATGGAGAGTTGGAAACCTAAACACAGAAGACATAAGCTAATTAAGCCATTGTAATTTGACTACTGACCTGGAGCAGTCATCTTCATGGGAAATCCTCACCCTACAGAGCATGGGTGGGTTGGATTGGGGGGGGGGGCTGGCTGTTTGTGTGTATTTGACAGACCAGCAAAGGTACCCCTACCTTTTTGAGAGGAGCAACAGAAGGCCAAGTCAGGTTCAGAGGACCCCCCACCCAAAAAAATGTTGGTTCTTTCCTACCAATGAGGTCACAACTCAGGTTCCTCTTTTTTGTGTAACCTGATTCATATAACCTCCAGGTTTTAAGAAGCCCCGCACTGTGGGGAGTGGGAGAATAAGAGTGGGTCCTGGGCCTAGAATGACTGAAGACATCTGCCCTAGAAATACATTAACAGCTACTCCAACAGTAAAATCTAAGACTCAAGAACACAATCCACAGAACTTATTAGGATTAACCATATGTGGACTGAGTTCTTGATTCTGTCAAGAGAAAGACATCCTTACATGAACAGATCAAGGATTAGTGAGAAGAGCTGGCCTGACCAAATGGTGGTGTGGAACCCACTTCTATAAGACAGGCAGAGTGAACAAAAAAATGCATGCTGACTGAGGCGTGCCCGCACACACACCCCTCCTGAGACTGTGCTTGAAAGTGAGTATTAGGAATTGGATTCTGTTATTTTACTGCACCAACTTACTTTAATAATGTTTGTACCTGGGCCTTTTATAGTGAAATAAAGCCTAAAGCTTTGACAGGGGTGGTTTTATTGTCTGCAAGGCTCCGGACCCAGACCTGGCTACGACTACCTTAAAAGGGGGATTTAATTCCAGGGTCCAGGCAAGGGATACGGGAATCAAAATCACCCAGGCTGCTGAGGTACTACCAGCAAGGTTTTGACACCACCCATTCCAATCCCGAGATGTGTGAACCATTCAAAGACTGCCCCATAGCATACTGCCAGGTATTATATACTCAGGAAGTTTAAATTCTCCTAAGCTCTCCCCCAAGAAGAGATGCATGCCTTCAGTTTAGCTCTTAAGAGGCCCAAACTCCCTCAACCAAGTAGCCATCAGAATATTTCAGGTTCGAAATGTGTCTCCTCTGGCATAGATCAAAGAGCACACCCAGCGCTCCTGATATCCTGCAGAGGATTTCTATATAAGGTCATCGCGTTAAGAGCCGTCGGTTCAACCCCACACAGCCCTCTTTGAAGTGACCTTCGCCAAGCAGCACAAGTCCTTTCCCTTTAGTACTGACCTGGAGCCATCCTTGTTCCACAAGAGCCTCCTTAGACAGCATGGGGGATTTTCTAGCAGTGGTAACATCCGATTCTGGAAAACAGTATTAGTAGTCGTTTATTGCTCATTAAAGTCATAAGTATAAACATATAACACATAGATGCCTAAAATGTATAAAATACATGAAGTGTGTAAAGCTTATAAAGCTTTCTGCCGCCGCGGAGAGAACAGAGCTTACTAGTTATTCCCTATAGTATCTGAGGTAAAATAGAGTCGCTACATTACCTTATTCAACTGAGGGAATAATTTTAATAAAGAAGAGTATTGAGACAAATAAAATGGCGCTGTTTAAAAAATGCAGCTCGTGCGGCACAAAAATGGCCTCAAATGACGAACACCAGGACTGCCTTCTATGTCTTGGAGAAGGTCATATAGTGGCATCATGTAGACCATGATCCTTGCTTACTGATAAGTGCCGCCGAGACCGCGCAAAGAAATTAAAAGCAGCATTATATGAAAAAGTCTTCCAGCCCGATACCGGGAAACCTATTAGCAACCCGCCGAATAAAAGAGCTAAAGAGGTTGCAAAAAACCCTGAAAGAGCCTCATCCGAACCTCCAGCGAAGAAACATAAAGAAAAAACTAAACATTTATCAAAGAACTCAGATGCGGTAAGAGGGGGCTCTATTCGTTCAGCACCGGTAGGGCCGGTTAAAAACGCTATAATGGAGGAAGGTTTAAGAGATAACTCAAGATCACCTTCCCCATCGACACGCTCACCGAGGCATCGGGAGCCATCCAGAAAAAACTCTAAGTCCCCAAGGGACAGATCCAACTCCCCCCAGAACATCACCCCTAGACAACGGGGGCGTAGCCCACATAAGAGCCTGCAGACTGCGGCAGCTACTGCATTAAGGCTCCCTCCTACCCCATCACCTTCGGGGGTGGAGATGCTCGACTCATCCTCGACTGAAGAGGAGTTAGAAGCACCCGATATATTAACAGCCGACTCAGAAGATCTACCTGAAGTGGAAACTCGGGGATGGGATCCTCGACCCCAATTCCAAGGCTGGAATCCGTGGGGGTTCTGCCCCCCACCGTGGTACGCACCATTTCCATACAGAGGCGATCCGTATGTCGGTGATTACGGGCACCATGACAACGACCTACGACGTCATGCCGGAGACGACGCCTATCGACGTCGTAACGCAGGCAAGGGCTACCGACGTCAGAGTGTCGACGCTGTTAGCTGTGGCGCGTCTCCCGGCAGCAGACAATCAGGCTCGAGAGCAAGAGGCCCACCGAAGCAGCGGCACCGAGAATCACAGCCCATGCCCGAATTGGGACGGGAAGTCCCTACACCATCGACGTCGACAGCAGCCGACGTCGGGGGAACGCATGTGCCAACTACACGGCCCAGGCAAGCCATCGAGGAAACAGATTCCTACGATGACAATGATTATGCATCAGAACTGGGGTCAGAGGACATGTGCCTTACTGCTTCTAGGGATACGGGGGGGGGGCACCTCAATATCCCCTACAGAGGATATAAAATTATTTTCGGAGCTCCTCCTCCGTATGACAAAAGCATTGGGATTGCTGACCTTGCAAACAGATCCCAAACCATCGGACCCCATTATGGGGGTATTGTTCAAATCTGAATCAGGCCCAGCTAGACTGCCACTGGTTCAGGGAATAAAGCAGACAGCTATGGCCACTTGGGTTAAACCAGCATCAGTAATAGCATCTATTAAAAAAAAGAGAATTTATATGGAGTGGATGAAGAGGAAGGTCAATTTTTATATAAACATCTTCCACCAAATTCAATTATTACGGATGTTTTAGCAGCTAGGTACAAATCTGGATCACACTCAACTCTCCTAGATAAAGAAGGACGCAAACTAGATGGTCTGGGGCGGAAGTTTTATTCCTCAGCCACCCTGGGGATTAGAATAGCTAACTTTAGTGCGCTGTCTGGCCGCTACCAAATGTCCTTATGGGATAAAGTATCAGAAGTAATGGAGGACCTGCCGGAGGAGAAAAAGGCCCTATTAATCTCTATACAAGAAGGGAAAAAGTTGGGAAAAACCCAAATTGCGGCTGCAAGACATATGGCAGATTGTTCAGGTAGAGCAATTGCCTCGAGTGTAGTGCTTAGACGCCACTCTTGGTTAAGGGCATCATCTTTAACACCTGATGTCAGAGCCAGAGTTGAAGACATGCCGTTTGATACAAAAGCCCTATTCTGTGAAAGCACTGATGAAGTGCTACATAACCTTCGGAAACAAAAGGCTACTGCCAAATCTTTGGGGGTTACCCAACACTCTGGCCCATCATATAGACCTCGACCTTACAATAGGCAATTTCAATCCTACTATAATGGCAGGTTTAATAGAAACCAGCCCTGGGGATACCAAAGGCAACAACAAACCCAACCACACTTCCAACCCAACCCTCAGCAAGGCAAAAGATATAACCCTAGAGGGAAGGGCAGAAAGGGGGGATACCCCCCCCCCCAGGAGCAAACTAATAAGAAAGGTTCAGCATGACTGTCAATTCTTCAGTTTATGATTGTTCTACAGTTCCAATGTTTGGTAACCGTCTTTCAAAATTTTACAGTAAATGGTCACAGATTTCAAAAGACTCATGGGTGTTGAATATAATACAGCAAGGGTACTTTATTGAATTTTCCTCTTTTCCTGTAAATATGTCTCAACCTATTGTAACAGGGAAACCACAACAAGAGTTGTTGGAGGAGGTCAACTCCCTCTTACAAACGGGAGCGATTCGAACCCTCACACCCACAGAGAATCAGATAGGATTCTATTCACGATATTTCTTGATCGACAAGAAAGGAGGGAAGAGACCCATCTTAGACTTGAGGGCCCTGAATAAATTTGTGAAAATACGCAGGTTTAGAATGTTGTCCTTACAACAGATCTTACCCCTACTGTCTCCAGATATGTGGTTTGCGGTTTTGGACTTAGAAGACGCATACTTCCACATTGCCATCCATGCAGCTTGTAGGAAATACTTGAGATTCTCATGCGGGGGAAATAATTACGAGTATGCAGTATTACCCTTTGGATTATCTCCAGCTCCTAGAGTGTTTACTAAGGTCATGGCGGAGGTGATAGGTTACCTAACACTACAGGGTTGCTGCATATTTCCATACCTGGATGACTGGTTAATGGTGGCTAGTTCACAAGAGGAACTATCTCGGTCAGTCAGAATCACAACTAATACTCTTACTGAATTGGGGTTGATCATCAATTTCCAAAAATCACGCCTCAACCCAACACGAGTCATAGATTTCATAGGTGCAGTGCTGCATGCAGATCTACAGGCTGCCTTCCTCCCTCTACCCAGGGTTAGATCAATACAGAAACTGGTGAAATATTTCACACAGCAGAGGTTTCAGAAGGCAGTGACAATCCAGAAACTCTTGGGTCTGATGTCTTCGACCACGGCTGTGGTCCCCCATGCGAGACTCCACGAGACCACTTCAGAACTGGTTTGTAAGAGCCTTTACAATGAATGTAGATCCTCAAGGGAAAAGATTATCTATCCCCAGAGTAGTTATTAAATCACTCAACTGGTGGTCAGAGGAGCGTAACCTCCTCAAAGGTGTGGAATTTGGGGTCAGTTCCCATGATGTCCAAATTTTTACTGACGCCTCGCTAGGAGGTTGGGGTGCCCATACTGAGTCCCTTACAGCTAAAGGACGATGGAGCCCAAGGGAGGCTAATCTGCATATTAACATATTAGAGATGAGAGCGATTAGATACGGCCTTTCTTCTTTTTCAGAATTCCTTACAAACAAGGCCGTTCTCATCGCAACCGACAACACAACGTCAAAAATTTATGTGAACAAGCAAGGGGGCACAAACTCATTAGCTCTCTGCAGAGAAGCCACCCTCATATAGGGATTGGGCAATCAAACAATGTATCCCTGTCAGCAATTCATATTGCGGGCCATTCCAATGGCATGGCAGATGCCCTGAGCAGGGACACGTCCGAGGAACACGAATGGTCCATTCCAATGCAATTTTTGCACCCTATCTTCCACCAATGGGGTTGGCCAGAAATAGACCTCTTTGCATCAAGCGAAAACACAAGATGCAAGCTGTTCTGCTCAAGGGCAGCGACAGAGAGGGGTTCCCTAGGGGACGCTTTCCAAATGCCCTGGTCAGGGAGACTATTGTACGCCTTCCCTCCCATCCCCTTAATACACAAGGTATTAGGAAAAGCCCTTCAGGACAAATCACATATGATACTAATAACACCCTTTTGGCCAAAGAGGCCCTGGTTTGCCATCCTCTGGAAGGTGACAGAACACAATTATATCAGACTTCCGAGCTCCCCACACCTCCTAACCAGAGGAGGAGTACTCCATCACAATCCATCCTCTCTACACCTAGTGGCCTGGAAAATCAAAGGATAGATGGTTGGTCGGATAGGGTAGCTCAGGTGTTAATCTCAGCACGTAAGCCATCTACCAGAAAGGCATACGCTCACAAATGGTCGAGATTCTCCAAATGGGCGATAGAACGAGGACTGGAACCGCAAAGTTGCACTTTGCAGGCAGTATTTGAATACCTTTTGTCCCTAAAGGACTCCGGCCTCTCGAATTCTTCGATCAAATGTCATTTAGCTGCAGTGTCGTCATGCCATGAAGGTGTAAATGGGGCCTCTTTATTTTCCAATAAATTATGTAAAAAGTTTTTAAAAGGATTGGAAAATTTATTTCCACAGGTGCAAATTCCTATTCATCAATGGAGTTTATCCTTGGTGTTATCGCATCTGACAACAAAACCTTTTGAACCCATGGTTTCTAGTGACATACCCATAGTGTCTTACAAGACGGCTTTTTTAGTAGCCATCACATCGGCCAGGAGGGTCAGCGACCTCAGAGCCCTGAGAGTAGACCCACCTTTTACAAAGTTTTTTCCCCAACAGAGTGGTCCTAAGACCTAGTTTGACTTACCTGCCTAAAGTGGTGTCCAAATTCCATCTTTCCCAAGATATTATCTTACCTGTATTTTTTCCTAATCCAGTTTCACCATCGGAGAGGCAGCTTCATTCACTAGATGTACGTAGGGCATTGCTTTTTTACTAAGAGAGGACCAGGGCATTCAGAAAGGATAACAACCTTTTTATTTGTTTTAGTGGCCCAAACAAGGGTAAGGTGGTGTCTACACAAACACTATCACGGTGGGTAGTTTCGGCCATTAAATTGGCATACCAAACAGCAGGGGTAGATTGCCCACTACAACTGCATGCACATTCAACAAGGGCTCAAGCGGCATCAGCAGCTTTCGCGTCTTCAAGGGACGTCGGGGAGATCTGCAAGGCTGCGACGTGGTCCACACCGATGACCTTCATCCAACATTATGCGGTAGATGTGGATTCCAGAGCCGACGCAGCTGTGGGGAAAGCAGTGCTGAATACATTATTTCGTTGAACATCACCCACCCACCTCCAAAGTGAGCTTGCTATTCTCCCATGTGGGACTGCACAGAAGCCACGAAAACGAAAAACAGTGTTGCACTTACCTGTAACTGTTGTTCGTTGAGTGGTCTTCTGTGCAGGCACACATCCCTCCCTCCTTCCCCGCTGTGGGATGCCACCGTATAGAGGTATTCCCGCGGCGGCAATTGGAGAACTGAGGGAAGAGTGCCCCCCCCCCCGTCAAATGGCAGTTGGACAGGGAACGGCCGTTGACACTTGGTCGTTGACGGGGGGAAAGGGGGGGGCGCTCCTAGGGAGCTAACTCTTCCATAAGCTTTTTAATCTCCGTGGCTGGCCTGCGCAGTCCCATGTGTGCCTGCACAGAAGACCACTCAACGAACAACAGTTACAGGTAAGTGCAACACTGTTTTTATACATGTTCAACAAAACCTCTTAGGCCAAATGCCAGTGTCATTTACCGGGATAATTTTAAAACCATAACTTGGGTTAAATATTTGGTGACCTGATGGATTTCCTCTCAATATCTACCTCTAAATCTGATCTGAGAAAGAGAACGATCCAGGGTTCAGAGGGAAGATTGTATAGGAGTGATCCACGTAGTTCTCTCCTTGTTCCAATTTTTGCAAAACAGAAGTGCCCTAAGGTTTCTTATTTCGCTGGGGATAACAGTACTGGCATACACTGCGTATGAAGTAATGCTAGAAAGTCTGTCTTTAGACACACGTAAGAGCAAAAAATAGGGTCCAACAGTGTGCCAGAAGGAGGTTTGGAAGTCGGCCCTAGAGCTGCTGCCAGGAGCCAGAGACCCTGGCATGGAGCACCCAAAAGATCTTGTAAGCCTGGATGGCATCTCCTTGTACTGCATACTGCATTCAAGGTTTTGCCAGGCTTGGTTGTTTCCAACAGGTCTGACGCTGCTGCCGCAGCAGCAGTTGGAAGGACCTGGAGGAGTTGCTGTGCGGCCACATCCACAGCGTACCAGAAATGGCATTTCATGGCAGCCTTGGTAAGTGACCAGGTGACGCAGGGCGACCCCTATGGTTTCAGGAAACGTTTTTGTAGCAGCATCCAGGAGGCCCAACAACCTCCGCAGAAGTCTGTGGCTGATGGCCACCAGCTTGGGTACAAAAGAATCAAGAGAAGATACGATTAAAAAGCAGTCCTCGCGAAAAGATGGAGGGCCTGGCTGTGGCAAATATACCTGCTGAATCTACTGAACACACTTGGAATAGGGACCAGGGAAGCACAAAGAATCAACATTTGAACCCTGAACTCCTTCAGAGGGGCAAGAGTGGTAAGCCAAGTATCCTCCCATTTGTGAGGTTACACAGAGTGACTGTGACACTTCACACGTGCCCCAACCTCACTCTTCCAAACCAAACCTATCTACTACACTACAGATGTGCCAGGTGATCACCATTCAATAGAAACCCACAGTCTAAAGAATTAGTAAGAATACTTGTCTTCCTATTATCAAACAAGGGGAGCTTCCTGGAAAAATGTGCCAAGTTACAAAGGTGATGGGGGGTACCAGCGCGGTGTAGGGGTTAGGAGCAGCGGACTCTAATCTGGTGAACCGGGTTTGATTCCCCGCTCCTCCACATGAAGCCTGCTGGGTGACCTTGGACAAGTCACAGTTCTCTTAGAGCTTTCTCAGTCCCACCTACCTCACAAGGTGACTGTTGTGGGGAGGGGAAGGTGACTGAAAGCTGGTTTGAGTCTCCTTCAAAGGTAGGGAAATCGGGGTATAAAAACCAACTCTTCTACTACTACTATTGCCTAGGCCACAAACCCTGTAACTAAGGACAGTTTTTTAAAGCTTATTTAAAACAATCTTCATGACACGCTCGCATTGGCAGGTTATCCTCACTCCACGATCCAGGAATGCTTCTTGTGCATTCTTTGGTGTTTTGGAAATTCTTACACAACGGGTATCAAGAATGAAGCATCATACCCAACAGCTATCTTAAAGGTAGTTAAGCCAAGATTTACCTTTTGGAGACGACTGTTTTCAGCTACACAGGCAGGATTTGGAGGAGCACCCGGGGCCTACAGAAAAACATGTTTTTAATACCTATTCCCAGAATGCAAGCTGGAACTACTTAACGGTAACTTTTGTCTTGTAGTTTTATCCCACAGAGCTAACACATAGCTCAGTGGGTAAAGCGAAACCACACGTTTGTTCTGCGAGGCATTTCCAACGATAAAGGCCTACAACAAGGCCCTATCGGGATAGGCCTCAATAATGAAACGGTAGCCATCCTTTTGGTACCCTAAGACTGAAGTGTTACAGACAGCCAATGTATTAGGTGTAACAGGACCCTATTCAGCTGTGCTACACAAGACCCCAATTCTAAACATTTACATTAGTAAGCTTGCAGAACGTATGCCTGTCATTTGGAAACACGTAGATTCTATTGGAACAATTTCAAAATGCCAAGAGCTAGAAGAACAGTCCATTTGAGGTCAGATGATTGCACCCAAGAGTTATGACTGTACACAACTGTTCTTAAAAACTGCTACGGTGTGCAGAAAAGGGAAGGGAAGACTCATTTTAGAAGGAACGTTTTCATACCTTATTCATCTTGGCTTAATTTCATATCGTTTCAGTCATACATCCTTCCTGAAGAGAGAGTCCTTAGTTAACAGCTGCATGAATACGCTTTAAGCTGCTGCTTCACACGGAGTCAGACCATTTGTCTACCAAGGTTAGTCTTGACCACTCTTGACAGTGGCTCTCCATCAGAGGTCTATCATTTCCTTTCTGATCCCGCTTGAGATGCCAGGGACCGAAGCTGCGATCTTCTGCATGCAAAGCAGAGGCTGTACCACTGAGCCACAGCTCCTCTCTGAATGAGCTCATGCACCCCCTGCCCCCCCACCAAAGCAAGAAGATCACAAAAGATGCTTCTGCATTATCAGTGACCTGGTAAGCATGCCAGTCCTGGCGAACCAGTTGCTGAAACCTTGCTTAAAGCACCTGGTATGGTCACGGGCCTCAAACTCCTTGCTAGATAGCAGAGCGGTCCAAAATAAAATAATGCCACAGTTGTAGGAAGGAACTGTTGACAAAACAACTGATCTGTAACAGGTCTGCTAGGCAATGTAAGAAACTAGGACATTTCCCCTTTGTTCACCAGCAGGCTGTTCAGGCAGATTGTTCAGAATGGCTATTTCTCATTCACTGTGTTCAGAGCAGTTGAACATCTTTTGCCAATCATCATAACAATTCCTCACCCCTTGACCCCTTTGGTTACAGTGGCCATTTCTTCCTTTCTTTTATACAAACAGCATATTTAAAGACCAGCCTCTCAGACAAAATGAGCAGATTATGTACAGAATTCCTCATGATGCCGTGAACGGGGCTTTTGCTATAGACTGCTGTTTCTCTAATTAGAGCCTTACTAATCTCCAAAGTTTCCCCTTTTAAGACTTTAGGATTCAGAAGCGATAACCTGTTTCTTACCAATTTAGGAGGCAAATGAACCACATGGATTCCTTTAAAAAAAAGCAGAAACAGAATTCACTAGAACACCTTGGTGGTTAAGTCAGTTGCCACAAGCATCATTCATCTCTATTTCATATAAAGCATGGCCACTGTCCAACTTCTGATTATCATCTTCCCATCACTGTGCAAAAGATAGTCTATGGGTAGTCAGCCTGTTGGACAGTCCTGTTTCAGTCAAGACTCATGGCTTTTGATCTTCCCCTGCTCCCATTACGTAAGGCGCCCTTCTGTTGAGCCTGAAATTGCCATTCAGTTTGCTTCTCAAATCTCACACAGATGGGCAGAGATGTGGGTTTTCCAGGAAACTTCCGAATGCCCTAAACACAATATTTACCAAATAAAAATCAACACAAAAAAAAGTGCTGAACAAAGTTTAATTGTTTCCAATGTTTGTATCCTCACAGCAACAAGTACGCGAACTAGAATTTGATTTATTCTTTTCCTAATCCAGTGCATTAAAACATGGTATCTAAGCAACCTCAAAACTTAAGAACTTTTAGTGGATTAATTTTTAAAAATATAATGTACTTCCCTTACATGCTTTTTTCTTCACTTAAAAAAGGCACAGAAGACACATTAATTTTAGCACACCCAGACAACTGTGTGTGATAAACTTCCAAGCTTGCCTAGTACTAACAACCCTGTTAAGATAACCATGTATAATTGACAGGGTTTTATTCCAGCACAAGGTTTTCATGGGCTCCCTCAAAGGGTGCTGTAGGTCATTGAAAGCTTATGTTAATAAAAACGTGTAATAAAAATCCTGTTGATTATACATCACTACCATTCTTCAGCAGATATTACAGGCCTCATTGTCACCACTGTAATTTATCTCACAATGATGGAAGCTTAGCCTGTGTTTTCTGTGGCCTCGTTGCTAAGTTCAGGCACAAAAGGAGGTGTGTGCCTGTTCTTGCTGTACCAACAAGGCAGATATTTTAGAACTAGCCAGGATCTCTCTGGCTCTTCTCTTATGGTCGGAACAGAATCCTGCAAAGTTACCTTAATCTGTTGCTTCCAAGCATAGTAGTTGTGTAAAGGAAACCATCTCGCCTGGCACTCTTGAAAAAAGGACAAATACACAATTGTAAGTTTTTCATAAGGAGCCTCGTGGCACAGAGTGGTAAGCTGCAGTACTGCAGTCAAAAGCTCTGCTCACGACCTGAGTTCGATCCCAAAGGAAGTCGGTTTCAGGTAGCCTGCTCAAGGTTGGCCCAGCCTTCCATCTTTCCGAGGCCGGTAAAAAAAAGAGTACCCAGCTTGCTGGGAGTAAAGTGTAGTTGACCGGGGAAGGCAAAGGAAAACCACCCCGTATACACAGTCTGCCTAGTAAATATCAGGATGTGACGTCACACCATGGGCCAATAATGACCCACGTTTTTCATGGACATATCTACACCCGAGGTCCCACCCTTGTTTTGGAATTTCAAGATAAGGTGGGCAAGCATAGCCTCAAAATGGTTGGTGGGGGTGTGTGTGTGCAATGTTTCCCCAAATGTTGGGTGATTCCAAGTCATGGTCCTCTGATGGAAACAGCTGCTTCCCTAGGAATGCTTTTCAGAAGCACTTTCTGCTCCAGCAAGGAGGATGAAATCAGGACTGGTTCTTTATTTTGGGGAAGCAGCAAGTGGGCATCAGAAAACACCCTGGTGGGCATGACTGCTCCAGACTACCTACTGATCATGCCTATCAAGGCTAGACTTTTTAAAATAAATGACATTCATGGGAACATTACTACATAGTGGACCTTATTTGCATGGAAAGACATAAAAATGCTTTATAATCCTGCTCAAAGCATAAATTTCTATAAAATATTGGGATAATCCATTCTAAAGGTATTGTTTTTCTTCTTGAATGCACTTTGGGTCTTTTGAATAAAGTCCTTCCACAGGAGCAAAAGTTACACTGGAACCGAGCCACTCTGCTTTCTGCCACCTTCCAAGTGACAGGTCTTACTTGTTTCAGCAAAAATACCAGGTTGAACAAGCACAGCCGCCTGAAAACCAACGATGCCACATACTGAATTGTTATTGCACTGTTTTTTTGAACATGCCACCAGGAGCACGCTGTTGGATGCAGATACCATACAGTGCCAGATCAGCTACACGCTTCTCCCCACTGAAATATCTGAAGACGAGACACCCAACTTACCTCTTCCCTGGACCAACTCAGAAGACCCCCCTCTGAAGGAATGCTGAAAGCAAGAACAAATTGGAAAATAAAAATCCTTACATCTCAGAGATATGGGCTTTATTCAATATTGCAGTCTTAAATAATGTAAGGCACTAATCCACTCTGGCGAGAGCTTGACGAGCAATTACTGGAGAAAAGAACCATTACACAGACTACTGTAAGCAGGCTAAGGAGTCTATCCCATAATTTTAGAGGCCTTCTTTTGGGGACAAAGCTCTCTTCCAAGCATCTCATGTACATCACAAATTCTGGGAGGGTCCAGGGTGGGAGAAGGGGGCCTTCAAAGGGAGAATAAGCTGGCTTAGGGGGTTCCGCTGCAAGCCTCATGCGATTCCAGAAACTCCCTCCCCAAGCAGACAGTTACATTGACAAGAGCTGGCCAGCGCGGTATTTACAAACTGCTAGGGCTCTGTCCAAATGTTCCTTCCTGTAAGTAACACAACCAATACAAATCGGCTGTGGGTTGCAAAGGAAGGTTTTGGTCTCAGCACTCTGCTCCGTGGGTTTTTGTCTATGGGACTAGCCAAATCCTGAAGCTGTGCTTAAATAAGCTCACGGACATCTTCCTTACGCAAACCCATGACTGATAAACAATGAAGCCACACCAAATACCTTACAAACTTGCGGAAAGTACCCAACATCCAAGCTTGCCCTGGACACCCCAGATAAGGTTGAGCTACCTGTGTTTTAAAAAATGCTCTTTTGCCTCAGCAGGCACCCATCCTGGCTTTGCACTGGGCCCCTCCAATGCGCAGGGACACCATCTCATGGCCATGGGATAAACTGAAGTCACTTCCAGTGCCAGCAAATGGCAAGCCAAGCTGTTTAATCTCCTGCAAGACTGCTACCTTGCCATGATCCTACAAGCTACATCAGTCCGTATACTGGTGGAATTTCCAGATGTGCACCACACCAAGACTACAGACTTATTAAACCTGCTAACCCCTTGGTTTTCTGTAGTTCTGAGGTGAGAGCCAGAGTGATGTAGCGGTTAGTGGGGGTCCCCAATGTGGCACCTGTGGGCACCATGGCACCCACCTACACCTTTCCTGGTGCCTGCCTAGTGTTTTTAAAATGTGGATGGGGCCAGGTTGGGCTCCTGATTGGCTGTGCAGGTTAAAACAATATTGTTTTGGTGACAGCTGCCTCTTATGGTGTGGTTTTGCTCTCCATCACTCCCCTTTCCCAGTACACATGAACACCTGAAGCTGCCTTATGCTGAATCAGACCCTTGGTCCATCGAAGTCAGTATTGTCTACTCAGACCAGCAACAGCTCTCCAGGATCTCAGGCAGAGATCTTTCACATCACCTACTACTCCTCTTGTCCCCTGCACTTAGGCTTTTTCTGTGTGTATGTGTGGCCACCTCCTACAGCGGACATTTTGTTGTTGTGCCCACCCGCCTGCATCAGAAAATCCAAAGGTGCCCACAGGCTCAAAAAGGTTGGGGATCCCTGGGCTAGAGTGTCAGATGAGGATCTGGGAGATTCAGGCTTGAATCCCTCACTCAGACATGGGATCTTGCTGGGGGACCTTGGGCCGGCCACACACTCTCAACCTAACCTACTTCAAATATCTGAACAAGCGTCTAGCCTGCTTATGCACAGCTAGCAATGTATCCCTTAAAATCAAAAACAACTTACATCTTGCACACCAGCCAACTCAATCTGCCTTTCTCCAGAAGGAGGCGAGGCACTGTGAAAAGGAAGGTCAGGACAGAAGCACTGGCCACAACACACCATGCCGTACAGTGTTTTCAAGAAGCTTTCTTTATTCCATTCAATGCGCAGAGCTCTCTCTTGTAAGCAGACAGGTCCCATTCTTGGAGGGTGCACACAATTACCAGCTCCATTCAAAATGAAAGTAGGCCCACCTAGTGCATGGTGGGTAGCAAAGCTTGAAAAGAATACTCCTTCAGAAAATACTGGGGAATAAGGACCTCGAACAGGGCCCCAACTTTGTGCCTCTCCAGGGATGCGCTTGGCTAACAAAGTCTGGTCCGAGTTCAAGAGAAGTTTCTTCTTGCCTTCCCATGCCACTGTACTGTCAGCTGAGATTTGAAGAGTGAAATGAATGCTTCACTAGACAAGAACCCTGTCCTGGCTAAGCTAGACAGCCATCTTGTTGCTTTTAATTTCACCATGTCGAGCTCAAACATGTTCTCTCCAAGTAAGAAAAGAAAAAGAAGCAGTGGCTGCAACCTGAATTTCAGCAGATCCGAGGAGAGAGCCTGGAGCCAGAGCATACAGCTCATGTCTTCAAGCCCTTTGTGTGATATAAGACCAATCAGTACACTGTTCAATTCTTTCATGAGCCTATGGAGGAATGTTGCTCCAATGTTGTTATAGAGACTTGACGCCATCAGTAAAACTTGCAGAGTAGCAGCTGTGGACTTGAACTGAAAGGCAACACAGGATGTCAGGTATGCAACAACATAGCTGGTATGTTTATAAAGGCCCTTTGAGCACAGAAGTGTTCAGATGCATACATTCCGTTCTCATAGCTTCTACGGACTTATGGGAGTGAGCCCCAACATGCACACTTAGTTTCCATGGTGCCTGCTTCCTTGTGCCCTAAAGCAGAAGAGCCAATCCTTGCTTCCCTATACCTTCCTGCAACAGGACATGCTTTGGAATAGCCCTGGAGGAATCATCCTTGTGGTGTGCAGGGGACCATCTACTCAAAAATAGCTCCCCCCATTCAAGGATACTTGGCTTGCAACCTCCAGGCATTCTGTGACTGGCCCCAGTCTCTAAGGGAGCTGTTTTATTTAGGGTTTTTAACCTGCCTTCAATCCCCGGCCAAGGCTGGGCTCAGGGCAGCTAACAATGTTAATACAATAAAATTTTGTAAAATACTGTAAGGTCACAATATAAATTAAACAATTTAACTATCTTGACAGATCAAAAAATAATAAAATAGATGGCACACATTTTAGGGAGTAGAGACCTCTGTAAGGCCTGGAAGCAGTCAGGACGCCCACATTTAGTTGGAACAATTTATAAACAGTAGAGAGGAAAGGGGTAGGGGGCCAATACTGATGGTTGAGCCCCTCCCATAGCAGCCGTTTTGTGCAGAAGAAGAGTTGGTTATTATATGCCAACTTTCTCTTATCACTTAAGGAAGAATCAAACCAGCTTACAATCACCTTCCCTTCTCCTCCCCTGTGAGGTAGGTGGGGCTGAGAGAGCTGTGACTAGCCCAAGGTCACCCAGCTGGCTTCATGTGCAGGGGTGGGGAATCAAACCCAGTTCTCCAGATCAGAGTTCACTGCTCTAAACCACCGCTCTTAACCACTACACCATGCAGGCTCTCTGTAGTGGCACCCACTACCTATTTTCAACCTAGGAAGAGCCTCCACAAGATTGAGGACCCATTTTATCTTAAGAGTTGCTTTCATGTACCCTAAAACTAATATTTCAACCATGCTGGAAGCGATACCCTTACAATGCACTCAGTTCAGGTCAGAATGTTAGTTTAGTTCATTTCTGAATCAC
Source organism: Euleptes europaea (assembly GCF_029931775.1). NCBI lineage: Eukaryota > Metazoa > Chordata > Lepidosauria > Squamata > Sphaerodactylidae > Euleptes > Euleptes europaea. Next base: position 12,585,062 of record NC_079323.1, read on the forward strand.
TCAGCAGTTGAACAGAACAATCATCACATGAACTGCTGTGCAGGAGTCTGGACGGACTCATCCAAGCTGCTGTTTAAGGCAGAAGAGCCTATTCCCAGAAGCAATGAATAAAATAAAAAATTTAGGTGAAGCAATCCAACACTGAAATTAACAAAGATTATTTAATGGCTACTTGGCTCAGTGTGGTTTTTCCACACACACACACACGATAGGCTAGCACCAAAGACAAGGAACAAAATCTCCAACATGGCTGAGAGCAACAAAATAGGGATATCTTTCGGTACAGTCAAGGGAGCAAAACACTTACCTGAACAAGACCTGATGGCACAATCTAGAACTTGCAAAACCACCACAATTGTTCCCGTTCTCTTGCTAGTACTTTTAAAAAATTGGAACCTGCTTTTCTCCCACAAAGCAGATTACAACATTGAGTGCCGGTCCATTAACACTTAGAATTAGGATCTGCAAAAAAACAACAACCATCAATTTAAATTTAAAGTATGAAACAAAGAGGGACTAAATATTGGCGAAGGCTTTCACAGTCAGAGTTCATTGGTTCTTGCAGATTATCCGGGCTGTGTGACCGTGGTCTTGGTATTTTCTTTCCTGACGTTTCGCCAGCAGCTGTGGCAGGCATCTTCAGAGGAGTAACACTGAAGGACAGTGTCTCACTGAAGGACAGTGTAGAGACACTGTCCTTCAGTATTACTCCTCTGAAGATGCCTGCCACAACTGCTGGCGAAACGTCAGGAAAGAAAATACCAAGACCATGGTCACACAGCCCGGATAACCTACAAGAACCAAAGAGGGACTACATACATAAATCAACCCTAATAAAACTCTGATATTTACATTTGTGGTACGTTTGTCTCAACAAGCAAAGCATTAAAATATCGAAGTGATCATCTTCATTTTACATGCATGAAGTACATCCCGTTCCTACCACCCTCTACACCGGGGCTTCCAAGTTTCTTCAATAGTGGGCAAGGTGATTTGAAATCTATTATGTGTGCTGGCCGCATGAATTTTTAAATTGTTAACAATGGTGTACATCCATTGTTCCATTTTAAGGAATATAGTCCAAAGAACAATTTAATCAAATTTATTTGTACAAAAGGGCGCAAGTTACAGAGCGAGTGCTGGCCACTGGGTAATTCTGATCCACTCAATGAGAACACTGTTATTTAACAGACATGGATTGTTCTCAAGAACTGTAGGGTTTAATCAGTCAGGACACATCTCAATTCTGACTCCAGGATTACATCACCGATGGTGGCTGACTGCTGTTTTAGCAATTTCCCCTTCATAGAGATGCACTATCAAATACTGAGTAAATTTTTTCAACGCTGTCTGCGAGATTCTAACTTAACCCAATTAACTCATTATTTTAAAAGTTCAACCCTTCAAAGTATACCTCGAGCCCTGAAAAAAAGCAGGAAATATGTCAAGTTACTAAAGTTTTAAAAAAGTCGAAGTGTGCATTAAATTTTAAAGGCAATTACAATTTTTGTTTTGTCAGTAATTCTTCATAATGTCCCAGTTTCACGGTTATAACTAGTAGAATTAAACCCAAACAGCTCAATTTTTTTGTGGGTGCTAAAAATCTCAGGTGGGCTGTGCCAAAGGGGGTCAAGGCAGTCTGTCTGGCCCATGTGCAATACGTTGGATATCTGTGCTCTGTACCATCCTGCACCCATGTGACTGAAAGAAGGAAGCTCAGTTAGGAAGTACTGTCTTAACAAGGAAGGATTATTTATCTATTTGTTGGATTTCTATGCCGCTCATTCCTGACCTGGTCAGGCTCTGAGCGCCTCACACCCATTACAATACAAGTTTAAAATTCATAGCAGAAAAGGTGCGATATGGGGCCAGCGCAGAGATGACACGGTTTCTGCAAGCGGGCATCATCTCAAGGGCGCGATCTTAGATCGGTCATCATATGGGTCTGTGATTTATATCCTGCCTTTGAACACCAGTGCTTTGGCCAGATGGGCACAAGTATAAAGATGATGCCTGATGGCTGAAATACCTTAGATACCTTAGTGGAGGGGCCGTGGCTCAGTGGTAGAGCCTCTGCTTGGCATGCAGAAGGTCCCAGGTTCAATCCCCAGCATCTCCAGTTAAAGGGACTGGGCAAGTAGGTGATGTGAAAGACCCCTGCCTGAGACCCTGGCGAGCCGCTGCCAGTCTGAGTAGACAATACTGCCTTTGACGGACCAAAGGTCTGATTCAGTATAAGGCAGCTTCATGTGTACTGTTGATAAGCAGCAATGCTGAGCCACTGGACTAGCACTGACAACATGTGCTTATTTTACCCTTTTCCCCACAATTGCTAGACCTCTAGGAGAGAAGCACTTGCATTCCTTGGCTAGGGTGGTGGGCACCACAATTCCCCTCCACCAGCTCTAAACCCTCCCATCCCCCGGCTTCTTTCCCTGCTCAGGAATTTACTACTGTAGGACATGAAACTGCCTTGTACTGAATCAGACCCCTGATCCATTAAGGTCGCTACTGTCCACTCGAGACTGGCAGCAACACTCCAGGGTTTCAGGAGTGTGGGTGTGGGGACTTCCACTTTGCCTATTACCAGATTACTTTTAACTGGGGATGCTGAGGATTGGACCTGGGACCTACTGACTGCCGAGCAGATGCTCTGCCACTGAGCCACGGGCCCCTCCCCAACACCTCCTTTCCATCCATCCTTGCCAAAGCAGCCCGTAGAATCAAATGCCCAGTCTGATCCCTCTTCACATTCTTGCTTGAATTATCCAAATAGGTTCCACTCACTTGGTCTTCCTCTTGGATTTCTTCTTCTTTGGGATTTTGCTACTTAATATGAAACAGCTGTTCTCCTACAGTAAGGGGGAAAGAGAGACAAATAGTAGTACCCTTAAAGAACCAACAGGTAGGACAGAACTGGGGGGGGGGTGATTTCAGATCAAGGTTCATGTTTCGAAATACAGATTCCCTGAGCAAGTTCACATCGCTCACTGGCTGCTGAAAGACAGGCAGGTTCGCCAAATGAACCAAGAATGTAGCTCAGACTCAGGCGTAACTAGTTCAACATCACTGGGTCATTAAAAAAATCAGTTACCTAGAAAAGCAATGGGGTAATTCAGATAGATAAGTAGATAATTAGATGGCAACATGAAGGTACTGAATCAATGGAAGGCATCGACCAATTTAATTTCCAACGTGATGTACTGGTTAAGAGCAGCGGACTCTAATCTGGAGAGCTGGGTTTGATTCCCTGCTCCTCCAAATGCAGACTGCTGGGTGACCTTGGGCTAGTCACAGTTCTCTCCGAACTCTCTCAGCCCCACCTACCTCGCAAGGTGCCTGTTGTGGGGAAAGGAAGGGATTGTGACTGTAACCTGCTTTGAGACTCCTTAAGGAAGAGAATACTGGGGTATAAAAACCAACTCATCTTCTTCCTTGTCGAAGATCCCTTCCTGGACTCCATGAACTATATTGGAGTAAAAAAAGCAGTTGGGAGGAAGAGAAGCGTGAGGAAAATCCACCTCTGCCAGCACTTTTTGTGAATGGATGCATCGAAGGCACAGAGGCTAGGATTTGATTACAGTGCTAATTCAATGTTATCCATCTAAGGCTGCTTCCCTAGAGCAAGTGAAGCAGGGCAGGCCAGCTTTTTCAAGAAGAGAGCCCAACTAGCTTTAAGTGTCCAAACTTTACTTGAATGATTGCTTACCACAATCTTGGCACCAATGTCTTCTGTGTCACAACTCTCATCCGGGTCTTCTCCACTGAAACACAAGAGCAGCCCAACGTTGGATTAGCTACTGTATTTACTCGACCAGAAGGCAACTCTGAATGTAGGACAACCCCCTTCCCACCACAAAATGTTAGCAAACCAAAATTATTTTTACTGGACATAACGTATATAAATGTAAGACAACCCCCTCTTCTTCTTTTTTTGATGGCATATCTAGAAAAAAAACCTTGTCTCGCACTGGAGAATAGTTGGTTTTTATATGCCGACTTTCTCTACCACTGAAGGAAGAACCAAACCGGCTTACAATTGCCCTCCCTTTCCCTGTGAGGTAGGTGAGGCTGAGAGTGCTCTAAGAGAGCTGTGACGAGCCCAAGATCACTCAGCTGGCTTCATGTGGAGGAGTGGGGAATCAAACCCGATTAGAGTCCACCACTCCAAACCACTACACCATGCTGGCTCTGGAAATACTGTATATGTTGAAAGCCACACACTTTTCTTCCTATTCCTGGGGGATGGTCTTCCAAGACTTATTCACTGAATATACAAAATCTGCTGTGTTCCGCAGTTAATCCAAGGAGGATGGATTCTCACTGCTATGCAGTACCACAAGCAGATGCTAGAGAATCTCTCTTCTATACAAGTTGTGATCAAATACCGATCTGAGAATACCCTCCCAAAGTCCCAGAGAATGCCACTCTTCCCTTTAACTGCTCTTTAAAAAGGAAACCACAGCAACCTTGTCAGACAAGCTCAGCATTCATTCCTCTCCTGGAAGATTTTGGGCTGGAGGAAACGCTTCCTGCAGTCTTCTCCAGCTTAGTAAACACTCAAGCCTAATCGGTTCTTGTAGGTTAGCTGGGCTGTGTGACCGTGGTCTTGGTATTTTCTTTCCTGACGTTTCGCCAGCAGCTGTGGCAGGCATCTTCAGAGGAGTAACACCGAAGGACAGTGTCTCTCCTAACTCAAGCCTAACTTCTGAAGTTGGTCATTTGCCGATTCAAGCAAAGGATGGAGAAGAAGCTATAATGTGATCACACTCAAAATACTTCTTGGCCTCAGTGCCAGCCCCGTTTGAGACTTTCTACAGACGCAACTGATAAGAGGGCTGTAAACAAGAATACATACCTTGTCTCCTCAATGGGAGAAAGAGGGCCGTCGTCATCCAAGTATTTGTGCCTCCGTGAGTCCAGACTCTCCTGTTCTAGATCCTCTGCAGCCCCCAGCTGTGCCAGAGATTCCTTGAGGTGGTGCTCATACTTCTGCATACGAATGTATTTGAAGAATCCTTCCAAAGCTGCGTGCTAGAAAAAAACAGAGATGCATCATATGCCAGGTACAAGACCGAGCAGAAGCTGCTTGAAAGCCAACCAATTCTGGCCTGAAGTCGTCAAGACTTCCAACACTCAGGAAACCAGCTGCATTAACTGTAGTCTGATTATACGGAGAAGCAAGCATGACAGCCTAGGCGGCCAGGGAGAGCGTGAGAAATCGCTCAGAAGCTCAACTGCAGCTTACCTCAAACAAACACTCCATCCTGACGGGAATGTGTTTTGTTCCATAGAGTTTCTGCACAAAAGGAAACAGAGGGCTCCGCTCCCTGTACCTTCTCCTTCGCTCTGCCTTTGAGACTCTGAGCCGCGGTCTCTTGGCAAGCGGTTCTGGGCTCTTGTGTTTAGGGGCCGCTTCTGCCCGAGGGCTTCTGAGCCTCCGTTTCCTGTACTGTTCCTCTCTTTGCTGCCTCCTTCTGAAGCGATAGTCAAAGAAGGCTTTCAGGTCAAGTTTTGGCTTGGGCAACTTAGGTGGACCTCCAGAGTTTGCTGAAGATTCTGCAGAAGGACCGCCACCTGCTTCAGTACCAGATGGATTCTCAGGTCGCCCAACAAGTCTTCCTGAATTCCAAGTTCCTGCTTTTCTTTTTGAGGCTGGCCGTGAGCTTGAGGCCGAGCTGCCCCTGCAACACCACAAAAACCAACCATTCATCTTTTGCGCCACTTCCTTTTGAGAAACAGACACCCCACAAGAACAGCGCCATTCAGAAGCTGAACCACCATGGTTTCTTAGTAAACAAAAGGAGGCTTGAAATCCTCAAGCCACATTTTACATAAGATAGGCCATGCTGGATCAGACCAAGGCCCCTCAAGTCCAGCAGTCTGTTCACACAGTGGCCAACCAGGGGCCTCTAGGAAGCCCACAAACAAGATTGAGAGAGCTTTCATGCCACCTCTCCAGGGAAGCTGCCCAAGGCAGCTTACAAAATAAAACATTAAGCATTCTTAACTAAAATGAAACCAGAACATAAACACAGATAACTAAGCAACTTAAAACAAATGCAAGTTTTCAGACTAAAAACTATTAAAATGGCGGTAAAGCATCAACCCCTTAATTAAAAGCCTGGGTCAACACAAACGCTTTGGCCGGGTGGCGAAGAGAGACAGGTGCTAGGTGAGGCTCAAAGAGAAGGGCTTTGCCACAGGCAAGGTGCCACGACCGAAAAAGCCCTGCCTCTGGTTGCCACCTGCCTCACCTCTGAAGATGGGGGCACAGAGAGCAGAACTTGTGGGGCAGACCTTAGCTGGCAGGCTAGATCTTCCAGAGCCAGGCCAAGGGGGTTGATACCCTAGGAAAAATATGATTTCCAATCGCAGGGAGCCTTTAAAGCAGGTCAGTCACACTCAGCCTAATCCACGGGGGTTTTGTGAAGATTTAAGCGGAGAAGGGGGAAGTATCATAGGCCACACTGCAGATCCACTGGGCAGAAATGTAAGGCAATATTTAAAAGCACATGTACACACAAAAGGTCTACGGTCTCTCTCCTAGTAACAGCAGCATGGAACTTCAGTCCCAGGGGGAAAAAACAAGGACCGCCATGTGGGCATCACTATAGATGCCAGATAGCAAGCAGAAAGAGGTATGTTTAATGGTGGGATAGGTAATTATTTTTCTCCTTCCAATAAAGTACAGCAGAAAAGTTGTCCAAATATGAACAGTTAACTTACTAAACTGGAGATAGTTCACCTCACAATAATTTCATAATTATCTGTATGTATTTCTAATAGTATAACCAAATCAGTAATTTTTGATATAACTGTAAAAACTACTCTGAAAATTTATTATTCCAAAAATGAAATATTCTTTCTGGTATAATCTTAATATTTACAACCAGATGAATGAGTCTTTCTGTTAAAAAAATAATTTAAATCAAGTCTGTCTAGTGATTTAAATCATGATTTAAATCAAATCCACCCTGTGGGATATTAAAATGAGACTGACAGCAGAAAGCCCATTATACAGACTGGATGAGTAAGGTGCGTTTTAATGACTGAAAAAAGTCTGAGTTGCTTATATGCCTGCAAGTTTTGAATTCTGGGAAGTGTTTAGCAAAGCGCTAAGACTGGTGCAATGGTAGCTTTGATACAGTGTAATGAAATATATAAACGGGGAAAACAATAGACTCACAGCTCTGGCTCTTGGTCACCAGGCATAGCTTCCACTGAGCAAATCTGCCGCAAGCGCCAAGAGGAGCTGCAGCCGGTGTTTGATCCTTCAGGTTCCTCAGACAAGAAACTCCTCGATATCAGGGCGATCAGCTTCTAGCTTGCGCTAGGGGAAGTAACACACAGCTATCAGTCACCGCTACCACAGCCAAAGGGAGGAGGAAGCAGCTAAAGGTGTGAAGGCCCATGAAAAAAAAGAAACATAATGGAGGGGGAATGGAAAAATTGGGGAGCTTGTGTTCTAAAGAATTCCAACAAGAGAAATGTTTTCCAACAAGGTTTTACTCGCTCAAGAGGTGTTGTAGGTAGATAAAGAATTTCCAGAAATTATGAAGTCATGGGGGGAAAAACAGAAAATTGGGCTAGGGGTGGGGATTGAAATATGCGCAAACTTTCCCATCAATCCTGAACTACCTGTTAAACATCAAAACTTGCATCATTTATAACAATCTGGCACTATTTACGGAATTTAAAATTATAAATGTGTTCTGTAAGAAACATGGAAAGTATCTCCATGCCTGAGAAAGCATTGGGTGCGGCAGTTCACAACCCTAACATGGCAAAAATGCAAGACATGCCTGCTATCTGAGTAGGAAAAATTCTGAAGTAAACAAAAGCATATTATTTTGACAGAATTTCTCTCAAATAACTGGTGTGACTACCTGCCTGCATGTTTGGATTCAAGCCATGCAACTTTAAAAATAACCAATTATCACATTACAGCATTTAAACGTTGCCAAAATAATTCACATTTAAACATGTTTCTATTTGCATGGAGCTGTACGCTCCTGTGCTCAAAAACCCACAGCGCAACCCTATGCAAAGTTAGTCCAGTCTAAATCAACAGATTTAAATGTCCCAAGGGCTTAGACTGGAACCACTCTGCATAAAATCACACTATTAAACACACAATGAAAACAACAGCCACACCCTTCTACCACGCCATACCCAAAAAAAGTCACAGCAAGAGCTTAGGGGATGGGCTGTGGCTTAATGGTAGAGCATCAGCATGGCATGCAGAAGGTCCCAGATTCAAACCCCGGAAACTCCAGTTAAAGGGATTAGGCAAGTAGGTGATGTGAAAGATCTCTGCCTTAGACCCTGGAGAGCTGCTGCTGGTATGAGCAGACAATACTGACTTTGATGGTCCAAAAGTCTGATTCAGTATAAAGCAGCTTCATGCGTCTTAGACTGCTTCCCCCATGAAGGGCCATTTTTGCCTGGCATTTAATAAAGAAGACCCCTTTCCCAAAGCAGCAGCAGTATCAAGACCCACGTTTAACAGTGCCTGCACAGTATTTGAAGGGCATGGGGAAGGGCTAGTAGGGCTGTGTGTGCGTTAAGAGCCGTCAAGTCGCTTCCGACTCATGGCGACCCCATGAATGAAAGTCCTTCAAAATGTCCTATCTTTGACAGCCTTGCTCAGATCCTGCAAATTGAAGGCTGTGGCTTCCTTTATGGAGTCAATCCATCTCGCTGCCCTCAACTTTTCCTAGCATGACTCTTGTCATCTCATGACGTGACCAAAATACGACAGCCTCAGTTGAGTCATTTTAGCTTCTAGGGTCAGTTCAGGCTTGATTTGATCTATAACCCACGGATTTGTTTTTTTGGCAGTCCACGGAATCCGTAACAATCTCCTCCAACACTCCAGCAGGGCTGCCAGGTCCCTTTTCCCAACCGGCAGCAGGTTTTTGGGACGGAGCCTGAGGAGGGGAGGGTCTTCAATGCCAGAGTCCAATTGCCAAAGCGGTCACTTTCTCCAGGTGAACTGATCTCTATCGGCTGGAGATCAGCTGTAATAGCAGGAGATCGCCAGCTGTTACCTGGTAGTTGGCAACCCTAAGGGGTAGGTTTGCCAGCCTCCAGGCAGAGCCTGCAGATCCCCCAGAATTACAACTGATTTCCAGACCCCCTCCCCAAGCCCCACCCTCCAAATCTCCAGGTAGTTCCCAAACCAGAGTTGGCAACCCTAGGAAAGGGCACCATAACCACTACACTAGACCTCAACCCAGTGAGCTATGAAATGGGGGGGGTTCTCAAACGGAGTTGGTCTCCAGCGTCGCCCCACCCCTCCTCATCTGGATTAACTGCTCCATTTAAGCGGGTGACAGACCCCCTTACACGCATCAACTGCGGCATCAGCCTTTCACCGCCTTAATATCCCGCTCACACGTTACATTAACAGGCCCCGATTCTTCCCCCGGTAAGTCCCACCCTTCCCACAGCAACGGTCAAGCGGATGGCAACGGATTTTCAAACCGCCGCCGCCGCCTATTCAGCCTCTTACCTGCCCCTTCGCGCGCTAAACAAGGCCGCAGAACCCCCAACCGGGCCTTTAAATACCTCTGCCGCTCTCGCGAGACTTTGAGGCGTCTCTGTGTCTGCTGGGAGGAAGGGGAAGGGGGACCGGGACCGGGACGTCATCTTGAGAGAGGCAGGTCGGAGCGCTGTGATTGGCTGCCGCTCTCCAGGCACCGCACGCTTGCTGACATAGGAGGGGAGGGAACTTTTAAGGAGGCAGAGGCTGGGTTTTGTGCGCAGCCAAGGAATTGCTCTTGCAGAAGAAGCAGCTATTGCAAAGGTCAGTGTGCCTGTGTTTGCATTGCTTTGAAAAGAGGCTATTTAATTCTCAGTGATCCCATTCTTATTAACTGTTCATAGTTGTTACTTAGTGTGATTTCAGGTTCAATGCAATGTACGGTTACTCAGAAGTAAATCCTGTTAAGTTAAAAGCGACTTAGCAAACGTATGCAGGATTGCAGCCCCGGGGTGCGATTCTGTGCACGTCCAGTCAAGTAAGTCCCAGTGGGGCTTATTCACACGAAATCATACTCAAATTTCCAATATTGGAATGGAATCATAAATAGAGCTATGTTTTCTAAGTACACCATAGATCTCCATGGGCTTGGAACTCTGTTCAGGATAAAGCTGTAAAGCCTTATAGTTATACAGTTCAGGGTTTTGGAGAATCGATGGTAATACTTCTTGCAAATTAACATGTGTGTTGGAGGGTGGGTATACTGACGTCATTATGTGGCTGGGACAGTTGGAAAAATAGGAAATACCAAGCTGTTGGGTTTCATAATCAGATTTACAGTGAGGAAATTTTTTTAGAAGCAGAGTTTTAAAACAGCTGAATTATAAGAGACTGAAGGAAAAGGTCTTGATAATAAACTATTGAGGGGGGAGACCTTGAGAAATATACAGCCTTGCTAATGGATTCTTTCCAGAACTAGTGGCTACCACTATGTTGCTGATGATAGATCAATCATTTACAAACCTTTCCCTGTTGGCAAGTGGCAGAGGGTGGGGTTTGTAATCATTTCCTGCCAATTGTCCGTTTAAAAAACTGCACAACAGGAGCCTCAAGAGGGAATGACTAGAGGGACAAACATAAGGAATAGTAGAAGAAGAAGAGTTGGCTTTTATATACTGACTTTATCTACCACTTAAGGAAGAATCAAACCAGCTTATAATCACCTTCCCCTCCCCACAACAGACACCTTGCGAGGTAGGTGGGGCTGAGAGAGTTCAAAGAGAACTGCAAGTATCCCAAGGTCACCCAGCTGGCTTCATGTGTAGGAGTGGGGAAACCAACCCAGTTCGCCAGGTTAGAGGCCACCGCTTATGTGGAGGAGTGGGGAATCAATCCCGGTTCTCCAGGTTAGAGTCCACCACTCCAAACCACCGCTCTTAACCACTACACCATGTTGGCCCGTAGAAGAGTGAAAAAGATAGGAAATTCCCTTCAGGAATGAAGCTGTTCAGAGGAAGCTGACCTTAAAGGCACAGATGAGGGGACGAAACTGGCAACCAGGTTCCCAAAAAACTGCATAGGTAGTGGGAACCTCTGTTTATGCAGCAGCTGTCTTGCATATTGGATAATGCACTTTCTGTGCACATCAGCAATCCTTTGCAACTGGGTTTTCCTGTATTGAATGAGATTTACTCTTAAATCAATATTTATAGGAGTGCAGCCATGTAGCCTGGCATGGATCTTGAGTCCTTGCTATAGGCACCCCTATATGTCGTATTTTGGTCACGTCATGAGATGACAAGAGTCACTGGAAAAGACAGTCATGCTAGGAAAAGTTGAGGGCAGCAAGAAAAGAGGAAGACCCAACAAGAGATGGATTGACTCACTTAAGGAAGCCACAGCCTTCAATTTGCAAGATCTGAGCAAGGCTGTCAAAGATAGGACATTTTGGAGGACTTTAATTCATAGGGTCGCCATGAGTCAGAAGCGACTTGACGGCACTTAACAACACACATAGGCACCCCAAGGTAGTGGGTGGGTGCGTTATAAAGGCATGTTTATTATGGCAAAAACAAGTGGGTGTCTTTTGGTCCCCCTAAAAGACTAACAAGTTTATTTTTAGTTCTAGCATAAGCTTTTAGACATTAGAGCCTGCTTTTGAACAGTTAAATCTCACACTAGATTTGGGGTGCAGAACATTATTGGTACTCAAGGGAAAGGGCAGGTGTGGTGGGCATGGTTCTCCCATCCACCTTTTGTTCTCGCCACAATCCTGTCAAGAAGGGGAAGCTAACTGAGGGTAACTGGCCCAGGGGAGATTTAATCACAGATCCTTGCCTGATAAAATCTTCCCATGACATGATACTGACTTCCTATGAAGGAGTCAAAGGATCCGGAAGAAAATCTGGGTGCATGTCCTTAGAATCCTCTGGTACCTCAAGGGGACAATGAACCAGTCCACAGTAAAAACCTTTGTGACCTTCTATTTTAATTGCTAAACCAATGTGTTCATTAACCGACCCGTTGCCTGTTCCTTGGTGTACTCTGATCTCTTTGCCGCTCTGCTGTTCAGTTTGCAGAATCAACTAAAAATGGCCAGAATTGAGAAGTTTGCTTTGTACATGCCAAGCCTGGAAGAAATTTCTGGGGGTGAGTAATAACAATTCTTTAATGTTGCAGGAAACATTGAGAGGTAACGAGGATCGCTTTTGTTAGAGTTCTTGTATTCTGCATCACAGATTCCGTAGCCTTTTTGAACTTCAGTAGCCATCAGTGTTTCCTGGTGCCTGCTTCCTTCTTCCTCAAAGCAAAGAGCTGGTCCTGGCTCTCTACCACTGCATTAGAGGAGGAGGTACTTCAGAAGACACCTTTATTTATTTAGGTCTACAGGGAACACCCATTTTGAAATGTCCTCTATCATAAGAGGAGGTTTTGGCTTACAACTTACAAATGTTCTATCATCCCCCCCTCCCGCCGCCCATGGCAACCATGGTCCCGCCTCCCAGCTATTTTGTGATGGCGCCCACAACCCGATCTTAAAATTCCAAACCACTCGAAAAAGCGCATGGCCACTGCAGGTTTCAGAGCCTTCGACTGCCCTTGGGGAATCTTCCTTCAGATGGGCCATGGCTGACAAAAATGGCAGGTATAAGTAAACTGAAGTTATCTCCGCCCCTACGTCTGGGTACAGCTGTTGGCAGAGTACGCAGAGAAGGGTCAGACTCACTGATTAAAGATAAAGTAGCCTTTAAAAGGTGCTGTATTATAATCCAATAGTGCGCAGCTAACCATTACATCATAGAACAAAATTACAATCTAAACAACCAAAAAGATAAGAAGCTAATTCATGTTCAATGTTCTTGTTGAATGTAAATTGAGGGAAACGTATGTCCTTGATTGTCCAAAGGTTAATTGTCCAATCAGAAGACGGTGAAAGCCTTGAAAGTCTGAAAATAGACCTAGAAACTGTGTAGATTGAATTGATACGGAAGTCCGGAAACAGTCCGTTTCGTTCATAAAAAACTTCTTCGGTCATAATATTTTTCTAAGGGAGACAAGGATACAGACATAATGCATCTATTAACATGATTTAACAGTCATAATACGTAATAAATACAAGCCATATCTTAAATATCTTGCCCAAGCATAGGAGATATACATTCTGATAATGTTCACATATGCATATGATGAGTCAGTTACAATCGTACCTAAGAACCGAGCAGAGGAGTCGTCAATATATTGGCCTAATGACTCAGACATGAAGCGATCACTAGCCTAACTCTGCTGAAGGGTGTATCACTAACCTAACTTCTGCTGAAGGGTGTGTTAAAGAAACAGTAATCACAGCATGACAAATCCTGGCTAGTATTCCAGCCATATGGAGTCATAGGGTTAAACATATGAATGAGTTTGGCTTCTTTCTGTAGAAGTAACCTACCCAAGTCAACACGATTACGATATATAGATGCCTACGTAACTGTCACACCACTGTAAATCTGAGTCACTATGCTTTTATCTATATAACGATTAACCAAGGGAGCATCTCAGTTTTGAGTTCGAATTCTGGAGCGATGTTCAATAATTTTTGTCCTAATTGATCTTTGGCTTATTCCTACATAGAGGAGGCCATAAGGACATTTAACAATATAAACTGCTGGGTCTTGGGGGCAAACTTTTCTTTTAGTCAGTTTAGCTGAGTCTGGGCCACCATAACCTTTGTTGGCAGAGTATGCTAAGTACGCAGAGAAGGGTCAGACTCACTGATTAAAAATAAAGTAGCCTTTATTGAGGGAACTTCATTTTAGGATAGGAAAGCTGAGAGACAGAAACCTCTAGCTGTCTGTTTAGCTAAAGAGGGAGAGAGCAGGTAGAATGACTTCTGAGAAGGCGGAAATTGTCCCCTAAGCATATCAGTCTAAGGACAGACAAGAGGTGTGAAAAAAGGTGGAAAGGTCTCTAGCCTTATGCAGCCTTAACTAGCTGACCACTTGCCCACCCCTGTTGGGTCTTCATCTCAGTTCGTTTGTACGCTAGACATTGCAACTCTTCCAACAGCTGCTGCCAGATTATTATTAAAACTAAAGCCACCATGGTGTGGTTAGGAGCGGCGGACTCTAATCTGGAGAACTAGGTTCGATTCCCCGTTCCTCCACATGAAGCTCACTGGGTGACCTTGGGCCAGTCACTGTTCTCTCAGAACTCTCTCAGCCCCACCTACCTCACAAGGTGTCTGTTGTGGGGAAGGGAAGGAGATTGTAAAGCGGTTTGATTCTCCTTAAAAGATAGAGAAAGTCGGCATATAAAAACCTTCTTCTAAAAAGAGTAGTAAGATAACCAGACTTCAAATGAAGTCGTTACCCCTGACTGAGGGGGTGAGATCTATTTTCTAGTCAAGTCCTGAGGCCATGCTGTTTTCAAAAGACCCTTAGAGCAGGAGTGGGCAGAAGGTCACTCGGGAGTAGCCAGTCACTCTCCAAATAATTACAGGTAGCTCTCCACCCCTTCTCCTGGGATACTGAAAACTTTCTTATCCTTCCCTTTAAAGCTGCCCAAGCAGCTTCTCTCCTCTTTTGTGCAAAGGAGGCATATACATGCACCTTTGCTCTGGATGCAAAAATGACTTTTTATGACCGACACCCTTTCCTATACACTCCTCCTCCAATGCACACACACCTTTACTCTAGATTGAAAAGGAGCGGGCTGTTGACTTTTCCCCTGTGCATCAACGCTTCTTCTTCCAGGGAAGACACAGAAGTAACTGTACGTTTCCCCCCTGCAGGTTACATTACAATGGGTGTGTGTGAGGGGGGGAGGTTGATTTAGTAAACAACAGAGGAAAGGTTTCCCCATCCAGGTGCTGTAGACATGCCCAGAAATGCTGTAATTTGTATACAAGCTGCCGTTTTCTGACTGACTCCACTTCCCAAGCTGCACTTTGTGACTGGGAGCTCCTAACGGCCCATTCCTCACCTTTTGGCGGCTGGGGACGGCGTGGCACTGCTGCGACGCCTCCAAACCCGTTTCCCAGCCACCGAAAGGCTTTAAAAAGCCTTTTGCCGGCTTTTAAAATTTTAAATGGGGTAAAATGGCCCATTGAGAGCAGCAATGCTGGGCCTGCAAAAAATCAGGCTCAGCAACGTTGTTCTCCCCACTGGCGTGTTGGGCCAAAAAAGGACAGGAAGCTGCCTACTGGCAGCTCCACCACCCCCCCGGCATGCCCTGAGAGCACCCCCGGGATGCCGGCATGGGCCTTTGCACTGGTGGGATGCTGGCAGAAGGCCCAGCTGGTGTCCTTTGGTGGTGCTGCCATGGCAGTGCCAGGAGACTGGCGTCCAGGCCTCCCTGCCAGCGTTGGGGCCACTCAGCACGGCGTAAGTAACCTGGGCGCTGGTGGCCCCCCCCCCCCTCAAAGCCAGCACAGCCCCCTTTTGGCCTCTTAAGGACTTTCGTCCTTGGAGGTCAGGAATGGGCTATAAGGCTCTTGGGACAATGAACTACCGCAACTAAACATCTTACAGTGCACACCTGCAGGGAGGTGCATCGTTGGTGTAGGCAGAAGCCAAATTGGGGTGTCCTATATGGTCTAATTCACAATGATTTGATTCCAAATAAGGCATTCAAATATCTATAATTTTTCTAAATTCTTCTAGTTTTGCAGAGTGGACTCAAAGAAAACTATGCAGATGTTCAGGTGTCCGTGGTAGACTGTCCTGATCTGACTCAAAAGCCCTTCGACTATCCTTTGAAAGGTACTGCACCGTGGGTACGCTCTGTGTTGCAAAGATTCTGTGATTGTAAATAAATAAATAACCACCATTATTTGGTTTTAAGTGCTGTTTTTTAAATTCCCCAAATTCTTACTTAACCAACTTCTGGGGCAACTTGCAATTACAATGCTCTCCAATTAAAAAAAAAAGACAACATTACCAGGTAGACAACTTATATGAGGGCTAACATGGTATAGTGCAGGGGTCCCCAATGTGGTGCCCGTCGGTGCCATGGTGCCTTTGAATACCTTTCCTGGCACCCATGGAAAGTGGTTAGGACCAGGTGGGACTTTTGCCCAGGCTTCTGCTTGGCCATTGGAAATTTTTCCTCCTTTTTTTTCTTCGCCGCTAGTGTTGGTTTTATTTTCTCTCTCACTCCTCTTTTCCAGTGTATTTTTAATTTTATAATGTAATAATACTTGATACAAAAAGATATGGTAAAAAGCAAAAAAAAAAAAAAACCACAGGCACAAAAAGAATACTAAATACAGAAAATAGAAAAACAGCAGGATAAGATAAATAACACTGAGATTACCACTACCCATAAAGTTGATCTCACATACTTAAATTGGTATTTGACAACTACATCTTTAGCATAATTAATAAACCCAAATAACTACCTTAGTTTCTTAATAAACTATAACCATAATACAAATGTGTTATTAGTTTATATCTATTAAATAATCCTGAACTACCTCTTATTTGAATTGTCATATTTATAATAACTGAGCATGATACAAAACAGGCAATCTTACTTAATCTAAAATATTTTATATCTAAAGGCATATAACTCTCAGGTCGCATCTCCCCTCTCAGACGTTTTGAGCGGAATATATGTAGTAGCGCTTTACCATTAGAGATTTGATTGGCTATGCAGATATTTAAACACATTGACTTGGCAGCAGCTGCCACCACAGCACAAAGATCTTCACTGTGTGAAGTCTTTTGGAAGGGCTATGGCTCAGTGGCAGAGCATCAGCTTGGCATTCAAAAAGTGCCAGGTTCAACCTCCAATTAAAAGGTTCGGACAGTAGGTGATGTGAAAGATCTCTGCCTCAGATGCTGGAGAGCTGCTGCTGGTCAGAAGAGACCATGTTGACCTCCAGAGACCAATGGTCTAACTCAGTCCAAGGCAGTTTCATGTGTTCACTTGAGGCTCCATATCCAATTCTTTTTGTGCATATATTTTGAAGCCAACAGAACCTTCAAGAAAAAACTTATTCATCCTTTGTTGTGTTCCTACAGGCATTTGTGGCAAGCCAAGAATCGCTGATGTGGGAGGCGTTCCATACCTTTTGCCTCTTGCACAAAAAGATAAGGTGAATGGTGATTAGTTTATTATTTATCCCTCTGAAGAGTCTGTCTTCCTTTGTACCGTCATCCAGCAGCCTTCTTTCTTACAGGGTGTCTGTTGTGGGGAGGGGAAGGGAAGGTGATTGTAAGCCAGTTTGATTCTCCCTTAAGTAGTAGCGAAAGTCAGCATATAAAAACCAACTCCTCTTCTTTTGTCTTGAAAATCCTTTCAAGTGGAACTTCATGGGGTTGCCATGTGTTGGTTGCGACTCGATGGCACACTTCACCTTAGGATACAGCCAATACTAATTTATGATGGTGGCATCTTTCTCTTTCTTCTGTCATATAAACCCTTGTGCCAGCAACACCCCTCTGATCAGCAGCTACATGACACACTGCCTCAGTGTGTTTAGAACAAACAGCCTCAGCTCCTCTCAGGTCTTCTCAGTAGCCAGTGTGGTGTAGTGGTTAAGAGTGGTGGACTTTGGTCTGGAGAACCGGGTTTGATTCCCCACTCCTCCATGAGTGGCGGACTCTAATCTGGAGAACTGGGTTGGTTTCCCCACTCTTCCACATGAACCCAGCTGGGTGATTTTGGGCCAGTCACAGCTCTCATAGAGCTCTCTCAGCCCTGCCTACCTCACAGGGTGTCTGTTGTGGGGGAGGGAAGGGAAAGGTGATTGTAAGCCGGTTTGATTCTCCATTAAGTGGAAGAGAAAGTCGGCATATAAAAACCAACTCTTCTTCTTCAGTAGTAGCCTACCCTGAACGATTGATTTGCAACAGAGGTCAGAAGCCTAGGCACCTTTGCCAGATTTTAGGAAGGCCTTTCAGGCCACAGGAGAGGCTTTGGGTAATTGGCAACTAGTATTTTACATCAGAGGTATAAACTGTGTTGGTTTTGACTCCGTGGTTTTTGCTGATTTTAGTTTGTGAGCTGCCTTGGCCCTCCTTTGTTTCAGGGAAAAGCTGATGAAAAATGGTCTGCTGAATAAAATCATGGAAGTCGGGGGAGCAGGGGAGCAGTATCCCATTCAGACATATCTCCTGTCCAGATCTGGACCTGTTTATCTATCACATGTTGTATGCCCTGAGACCATACCCTGAAATGGGGATTCATAAAGGTACATGATGCCACTGATAACTAAACACATCTTTCCTGTTTAGGTTTATGACCTGAACACTGTGGCAAAAGAAATTCAGCTCCCGGGAGCTTTTTTTCTGGGCGCTGGAGCAGTTTCATCTAGAATTGTTGGAGCCAACGCTGAGGTGGGTAACTCTGTGTCTTCATAAAGCTGCCGTTCTGAGGAAACCCCAGTTATAATCCTGCGATTAGCCAGCCTTGCCAGGAACTCAGGATTCCTGATTTGTTTTCTCCCATTAGATCCAGTGCTTATGTTAATTTTTAACAGGATGAAAATCCCAAAGAGTCTTTTTCTTGTCTGATTCCCAGAGTTAACTTTTCTTTTGAATGCCCTCTCTATGTAACAGCGTCTAGTGAAATGCTGGTAAATATTAGATGGTAAATATTAGATCCTGTCACACATCGGTTTATTTAAAAGAGTTATCACCTGAATAATACTGGTTTTTAAAAATCTGCTAGTGGTACCTTTAATGCAGAAAATGGCAAATACAAAAATTTGGCTTTAGTGGCAATTAAAAAGGCTTGGCTAGTTGTTTTATTTCTATTTATTTATCTGAGGTACGGTGGGTAATGGTATAATTGTTTCAATTCATTGATGGAGAGCAGGCTGTAGTATTGTTTGTCCCTACCGAATAATCTGTATTTTTTTCCCGAGCAATTTTTTTACTCCTGTCTTAATTGGGGTTAAGGGATATGTTGACACCAAAATGAATTGCCAGCATGGTGAAACGGATAGAAGGTCGAATTGAGATCTGGGAGACCTAGGTTTGGCTCCACGCTCTGCCATGGAAGCTTGCTAAGTGAACTTAGTCAGTTACATGCTCTCGTCCTAACCCACCTCAGAGGGTTGTGCTTGAAGGATAACAAGGCGATTGGAAGAACAATATTTTAAGCTGCTATCCCATGTGGAACTACCCTCTCACTCCAGTCACTATCAGAGGCCCTGCTTCAGTCGCCCCCACCATCTGAGGCTAGACGGGTAGCAACCCAAGAAAGGGTCTTCTCTGTCGTGACACCAAAACTTTGGAACTCCCTCCCCAGGGAGATTTGTCTGCCTCGCTCTATTGGTATTTTTCACTAGAACGTGAAGACTTTTCTGTTTCATCTGGCATACCCCCAATAATGCTTATTGGCCCTCCTTCTAGTGTTGTTTATGTGGCTTTTAATTAAATTTTATCATTTAAAAGGTGTTTTTTAGTGTTTAAATGTTTTTATGTCCACCACCTTGTGGTCTCTGATGGGTGGAAAGGCAGTATGAAAATGTTTTAAATAAAACCTGTCTCCACTGGAGACAAAACTGAGATAATGGGTGTTGGGTTGTGGAGGTTTGTTTTGTTTTACTGTACAGTGAAACTGCCTAAAGGTTTATTGACACACTTTCCTTTTCTCTGTTTCCAGCTTGTACCTATCGTTCAAGCCCAAAATGAGAACAAGCCGGCTATAAATGGAAGTTACGTGGCCAGGATTAATCCCGCGGCTGATGGGTACCTGCTAGAGAAGTACAGCACCAAACATCACGACTGCGAATTTGGCCTGCTGGCCAACCTGTATGCCAGCGAAGGCCTTCCTGGCAAGGTGTGTGGATCCTTCCTCTTTGACTTCAACAGTCTGTGGAAATTGTATCCTGGGAGCATTCATAGAATCTTTTAGAGGTGACACTCCCAGGTTACAAAGCCTATGTGTCAGGATCATAAGCCCATCTCTGGTTCTTTCCCAAGGATTCACTCAGACAGCTTGAAGTCTGAAGTAAAATCTCTTTATTAGGAAGGCTGGCAGATACAGACTAAAGGCATGACAGCTCAAAGGCTTGGAAAGTTGTCAGTGCCCCTCAAGAGGAGCTGTAGGGTTTAAAAGCAAAAGTACAAAGATACTTGCCTGGCGTTGCCAGGCAATTCTGATAAAGTTCTCACGGGCAAGAAGACACAGCAAGTACCAGGTGTTGGACGAGCATAACACTCTGGGAAACAGGATCAGGTCAAGACCTGACACTATGTAACTCGGTGCAATCTTACTATAGTTCTACTGTACTGTTCTATTGATAAGAGAAACTGCTTGATTTTTTTTTTAACATGAATCATAAACTCTAATTTTGGAGGCCAAGTTCATGCCATAAGCTAAATTTGCATTATTACTATTTTTTTCTAAGGTCATTGAAGTAAAAGCAAATAGAAGAACTGGGGAGCAGAACTTCATATCCTGCATCAGGAAAGCCTTAGAAAAACATTACGGAGACAAGCCAGTGGGGATGGGAGGGACTTTTGTGATTCAGAAGGGGAAAGCGAAAATTCACGTTATGGTAAGTCATGTTATGTTCTTAGGGTAATATGTATTGGGTGCTTGGTCCTGATCAAGAATAGTGGTCCCTTGGGAGCACAGGGGGAATCACATGAGAGATTCCACAAGGCCTACATTTCTGCACAGGAAAAACGCATAGAATCGCCAGAGTTTTGCTTACTGTGTATAATTTGAACATTTGGGAGGAGGGGCTGCGTGCAAAGCAGTTGTGGTCAACTGCTGTCTGGTTGGGGACCCTGAGTACTTAGGATATCATTATATTCAGAGGTGGTACCTGTTCTTCAGCACAAAGCTGTTAAGGGGAATCTGAGGCATCTCCCATTGGCCTGTATGTTAAGTCTGATCGATTTACATGGGAGAGGTGGCTGTATTAAATGCACAGCTATACCAATGAGAGAGAAGCTTGCTCTCTTTAAGTATATGAAGGGCTGTCACTTAGAGGAGGGCAGGGAGCTGTTCCTGTCGGCAGCAGAGGATAGGACTCGCAATAATGGGTTTAAATTGCAGGAGGAAAGGTACCGGCTGGATATTAGGGGGAAAATTTTTTATAGTAAGAGTTGTTCGACAGTGGAATCAGCTACCTAGGGAGGTGGTGAGCTCCCCCCTCACTGGCAGTCTTTAAGCAGAGGCTGGACAAGCATTTGTCAAGGATGCTCTAGGCTGATCCTGCATTAAGTAGGGGGGTTGGACTAGATGGCCTCTATGGCCCCTTCCAACTCTGTGATTCTATGATAGCTCGAGGAACCAGCGTGCCTGAATTTGGCGTGGCAGGGAAAACATACCAAGTGACTTTGGATCCAATCCTTCACAAGTTCAATAACATTTCATTACAGCCGTCAGAATTTTCCACCTGTCCTTTAAACACTGATGAGGATGTGAACAACTGGCTCAAGTTTTTTGAAATGAAGGCTCCGCTCATTTGTCAACCGGTATTGGTTTCCAGAGATCCAGTAAGTCAATTGGTTGACAGGGGAACGGGGATTTTCCTGGTATGTTGGTTTGGTCCCGTATGGATTTATGAAGCTATCTTGCCTCAGTCTGACCCACAGGTTCACCTCGCTCAGTATTTTCTAATCTAACTGGCACACAGCTTTCTAGGTTCTCAGATGAGAACCATATAAGGGTCTTTCCCAGCACCTGCTACTCAAGTGGAGATGCCGGGGACTGAACCTGGGACCTGAGGGGGTTGAGATTTCAAGAGCTGGCATAGCAGTTTTACCTTTTAGGGAGCATTGAAAAGTGGGGAAGATCTAATCTAGAATTGAGTACCCAGCTTTGGGGGTAAAGTTGAGACGACTGGGGAAGGCAATGGCAAACCGCCCCATAAACATAATCTGCCTAGTGAACATTGTGATGTGACGTCACCCCATGGGTCAGTAATGACCCAGTGACTGGCGCAAGGTTGCCTAGCAGGCTTCATGTGGAGGTGTGGGGAATCAGACCTGGTTCTGTGGATTGGAGTCTGACGCTCTTAACCACTACACCACGCTGGCTGTCGACCTTCTCCCTGCCTGGTCAGTTTTGTGGGTGGGGACATTCAGACTCTGGATCCCCTTCCTGCAATTCTGAACTGGTATAGCCCTGCAACAGATAACATCATGTGCTGCTTCTGTAAATCATACTTTACTCTTAAATGTTTTATTATGGAGAGTTTCGGAGGCAGAGGGAACTGTTGAGAAGAAAATTGGAGCTGACATAAAGTCTGTCCTTCAGAGCTTCCTAAATCCCAGCTCTGAGCTTGGCATTTAAATTTTATTCTTAATTTATTTCCCAGGGCTTTGACCTACGTTTGGAGCATACCCATTGCTTCAGCCACCATGGCGATGGGGGACACTACCATACAGACACCACGCCAGAGACTGTCGAGTATCTGGGATATTTCACGCCCGCTGAGTATCTCTTTCGAATTGACAGACCCAAGGAAACACACATGGTGGGGCGAGACTAAGTCGGCACCAGCTTCGCTTGGAGAGCGGGAAAGTGTTTTATCCGAGAAGCAAGAAACCCAAGTGTGTTGCTGCCAGTTTGCTTCTAACCAAAATAGCAGTCACCTAACTCTAATCTAAGCACCAAGGCAACAGAGCACTTATTTTTGTTCTTTTTTTTTGTTCAAAGGTATTCAATATGGCTTGATTTGATTGGTGACACTGCTGAAGTCAATCTGATGAAAAAAAACAGAAGCCAAATCATTAAATGGGCCATATGTTACGTTTCCATCCCTTTCTTTTCCATTCCATGCTCCTTTTAGCTGCAGGCCACTTGAAGTGGTGGGTGAGGTTTCTGCCCCCAGGGTTGCCAACCTCCAGGCGGTACCTGGAGATTTCCCAACATTACAACTGAACTCCAAACGAGATAGATCAGTTCCCCTGGAGGAAATGGCTGTTTTGGAGGGTTGAGTCTATGGCATTATACCTCACTGAGGTCCCTCCTCTCCCCAAACCCTGCCCTTCTCAGGCTCCCCCCCCCCCCGCAAATCTCCAGCTATTTCGCAGCCCAGAGCTGGCAACCTTACCTGCCCCCTTTCTATGTCTAGACAGCAAGCCCCAGCTGATATCGTCTCCTCAGCCACACCAATAATATCTCAAAGAACAGCCCTGCTGGATCAGACCAGTGGTCCATCTAGTCCAGGACCTGTTTTACGTAGTGGCCAACATGGTTTTTTTTAATTATTATTTTGCTTAATTTATACCCTGCCTTTTCTCTCCAATGGGAACCCAAAGTGGCTTATGTCATTTTATCCTCACAACAAGCCTGTGAGATAGCTTAGGCTGAGAGTGTGTAACTGGCCCAAAGTTCCCAACAAGCTTCCATGGCAAAGCAGGGGTTCGAATTTGGGTCTCCCAGATTCTAGTCCAACACTCTAACCACTACACCACACTGGCTCTCCAGAGGGCCAACAAACAGGGAATAGAGTATCTGGGATATTACTTCCCCTGATACTGCCTCCTGGCATGGGGCTGCAGAGGTTTAGTGTGGAGGTTTCCTTTAATTACCATAACTAGTACAGTATTTTATACATACAGTATTCATTCTTTGTATGTATTATGTTTGTATAATGCTGAAGTGTTGAACACATGAAGCTGCCTTATACTGAACCAGACCCTTGGCCCATCAAAGTCAGTATTGTCTACTCAGACCAGCAGCGGCTCTCCAGGGTCTCAGGCAGAGGTCTTTCCCATCACCTGCTTGCCTGGTCCCTTTAACTGGAGATGCCTGGGACCTTCTGCATGCCAAGCAAAGGTTCTACCACTGAGCCACAGTTAATGAACAAGTAATGTTCCTTCAGTCCTCATGCCTAGTATCCACTGATGAACCTATCCTCCGTGCATCTGACTAATCCCCTTGTAAAGTCTTGTATGCCACTTAGCCATCATTACACCCACTGGCACCCATTTAATTACTTATTGAGCGAAACACTGCCTTTCATCTGTCTTGAATCTGTTGTCCATTAACTTCACTGGGTGCCCCTGTGTTCTAATTTGATGAGAGAGGGAGGGAAAAAAAGGAAAGGCCAGAAAGTAGTTATGTCTGTCTTTGACACCACCTTCTACGCCAATGTTTTTCAGAGATGAGAGAGTGTTTGGCTCCACACAGAGGACCCCAATGTGCTTTGTATTCACAGCGTGCCTATGTTGTCTTGTTTTGCCCAGGCTGAGTTTAGGCAAAACTAATCACTGCCATGCTGTTAGGCTTGCATTGCAAGGGAAAGACCATTGGCAGGAAACAAAAATTAATACATGCAACAAGAACAGCCATTAATATATTTTTTTACTACCCTGAAGGGTTTTTCTGCCAGTAATGCCACAGTTCAGCAGTCTTATCAAAATAAAACTGGCTTGAAACTAATGGGTTCTTTTCCTTTCCTACTTTGTTCATCCCTTCAAAGCTATCTCAGGTGATTGCAGCTTCTCTTACCTAACACACACTCACCCCACTACAAAGCAGGAATCAATACCAATGAAACTGTATAAACCAAGAGATGAGGTAAAAGTTTCTGTGCTCACTCTTTACATTATGAATTGAAAGTTGTTCAGCTGCCATGTTCATTTTGGGGGACAGGTGAAAGTATTGGGGCATTTTTTGCTTGGTTGCTGTTAGAGGTTTCCACTAAAGTGCTCTGAATTTTGTTATTTTCAAATAAAATATATTAATTCTATTCAGTCTTCTTCATAGCAGTATCTCAACATGACAAAACAACCATGTAATGGTTGAGTGTCACAGTATGTCCGTCATTTATAGTCTGCCTTTCTCACAGAGACTCAAGGTAGATTACAACAACGCTATATAAATTTGATACAATAAATGATGAGATATTCCCCCCACACAGGCATTTAAACTTTAAAATCAGACATTGAAATCCTGCTCTAGGATCTTGGTGACCTGGGTTCAAATCCCCCGTCTGATGTGGACTCTTGTAGGATGACATTCTCGCTCAGCCTGACCCACCTTGCTGGGTTGTTAAGAGGATAAAAAAGAGCTATGTATGAGATTAAAAATGCATTTGATGGGAACTTGCCAACTATGAAAAAGTGAGATCCTGCTTACTCAAAATAAGCCCAGTATACTTTAACCCCTTCCGCTAGATGAAAACCTTATACAACATTTTCTAAAAGCATCCTGGATATTTCCCCCCTCTCTAAAACTATTCCAGCTGTGTGCAAGTGGAACTTGTGAGTTGGGGTATCAACAAATTAAGTCTGCATCTTGTGCACTCTTTCCTGGGAGCCATCCCTAAGAACGGTGGGGTTTTACTTATGAGTAATCATATAGGCTTGGGCTGCACAGTTTGCAGCCTCTTTTAATCTTTCTAGACTACTAGCACTTGAAACTTTAGGGGGGGAACACAGAAAGCAAACATACCGGAGCCAAATGCTAGCAACTGAAAACTGTGGCGCTAACTGCAGCTGTAGTGCACAAAAGCACACCTCTAGGAGTGCCCTGCCCTGCCCTGCCCTGGATAGCCTAGGCTTGCCTGATCTCCTCAGAAATTAAGCAGGGTCATGCATCTAGAGAGCCGCAAACCCAAGGCAAAAAACCTCCTATGCCTAAATGTCCGAACTGGGCGGGGATGGAACTCTACAAGAATTCCACTTCTCTTCCCTTTGCTGTCAAATTGCAGCTGATTTATAGAAACTATGATGCTCAAGCATAGCCAGATTTTTGCCCTGGATTTGCCGCTCTCTAGATGCACACGTTCCCCACCCAAATCCTCAAAACTAAAAAATAAACCCCCATGCAGAGTTTTGAGAATCTGGATGAGAAACTTTGGTTCTTGTAGGTTATCCGGGCTGTGTAACCGTGGTCTTGGTATTTTCTTTCCTGACGTTTCGCCGGCAGCTGTGGCAGGCATCTTCAGAGGAGTAGCACTGAAGGACAGTGTCTCTCTGGAGAAAGAAAATACCAAGACCACGGTTACACAGAGATGCCAGGGATTGAACCTGGGACCTTCTGCATGCCAAGCAGAGGCTCTGCCACTGAGCTACAGCCTATCCACGGTTACAAAGCCCGGATAACCTACAAGAACCAATGAACTCTGAATGTGAAAGCCTTCGACAATATTTTGGATGGGAAACGCGTGCACCTAGAGAGCTGCAAACCCAAGGCAAAAAACCTCCTATGCATCAATGGCCCTAATTCACAGCAGGTAGCCGTGTTAGTCTGTCTGCAGTAGTAGAAAAGGGCAAGAGTCCAGTAGCACCTTAAAGACTAACAAGAATATTTTCTGGCAGGGTTATGAGCTTTCGTGAGCCACAGCTCACTTCTTCAGATACCAGCAGTAGAAAAGGGCAAGAGCCCAGCAGCCCCTTAAAGACTAACAAGAACATTTTCTGGTAGGGTATGACACAGCTCACTTCTTCAGATACCAGCAGTAGAAAAGGGCAAGAGTCCAGTAGCACCTTAAAGACTAACAAGAATATTTTCTGGTAGGGTGTGAGCTTTCGGGAGCCGCAGCTCACTTCTTCAGATACAGCTAGAACGACAAGCTCATACCCTGCCAGAAAATATTTTTGTTAGTCTTTAAGGTGCTACTGGACTCTGGCCCTTTTCTCCTATGCATCAATGGCCCTAGTATCCCGAGCTCTTCCGAAAAGACCCGAGCGGTTCCCTCACACTCGGCGGCCACCAGGGGGCGCACGGCTCTTCCCAGGCTTGCCTCGTGCCGCTCTATCCCAGCCCAGCCGACGTATCCCGCAGAGCTCCGGAAAGACCCGAGCGCGGGCTGCGCCGAGCGGCCGACGCGCGCCGCCCCTTCACGGCCGCCGTAGTCCCCGCGCGCATGCGCAGCGAGGAGGAGGAGGACGGCGCTCGTTCCTGAGGCGTCCAAGATGGCGGGGGTGCCGACGGTCCGCATCAGCATCGAGTCGGCCTGCGAGAAGCATGTGCAGGAGGTGGGGCTGGACGGGAGCGAGACCTACCTGCAGCCGCTCTCCATGTCGCAGAACCTGGCCCGCCTGGCGCAGCGCATCGACTTCAGCCAGGGCAGCTCCGGCTCCGAGGAGGACGAGCCCAGCCCGGGCGGCGGCGCCGGGGGGCGGGAGTGGCCGGCGGCCGGGGGCGACAACGACGACGAGGAGGAGGAAGGTGAGGGAGGGTCTGGCCGCGCGGGTGGAGCATCTGCTTTGGCGCCCAGGAGGGGCCTGGGTTGGGACACGTGGAAGCGCCTTATCCTGAATCCAGGCCCTCCTTGGTCCATCCAAGCCAGCATTGTCCACTCAGACCGGCAGCGGCTCTCCAGGGTCTCAGGCTGAGGTCTTCCACATCACCTACTTGCCTAGTCCCTTTAACTGGAGATGCTGGTGATTGAACCTGGGACCTTCTGCATGCCAAGCAGGTGCTCTACCACTGAGCTACAGCCTATCCCCTATAACATGAACACATGAAACTGCCTGATACTGAATCAGACTCTGGGTCCATCCAAGCCAGTATTGTCTACTCAGACTGGCAGCGGCTCTCCGGGGTCTCAGGCTGAGGTCTTTCACATCACCTATTTGCCTGGTCCCTTTCACTGGAGATGCCAGGGATTGAACCTGGGACCTTCTGTATGCCAAGCAGACGCTCTACCGCTGAGCTACAGCCTATCCCCTATGACCGTGTTGGCGAACCTATGGCACGCGTGCCGGACTTGGCACGCTGAGCCCTCTCTGTGGGCACGCTCGGGTAAGTTGAGCAGCCGTTGCGTCTGCCTTCCCTCGACTCCCCGCCGCCCAGCTTAGGGGCTTTGAACAAACATTAATTGTTCAAAAGCATGCCAAATGCAAACTTTTACCTTTCAGTAAAAAGTTGTTTGTATCATTGAAAGCTCTGTTATTGTGTTTTTCTTTTAAGGCAAAAGATGTTAATGTATGTGTTGTTTTTTCTAAACTAAAACCTCAGTATTCAGGTTAAATTGCCATGTTGGCACTTTGCAATAAATAAGTGGGTTTTGGGTTGCAGTTTGGGCACTCGGTCTCTAAAAGGTTCGCCATCACTGCCCTATAACATGAACACATGAAACTGCCTGATACTGAATCAGACCCTTGATCCATCAAAGTCAGTCTTGTCTACTCAGACTGGCAGCGGCTCTCCGGGGTCTCAGGCAGGGAGAGGCCTTTCGCATTACCTACTTGCCTAGTCCCTTTAACTGGAGATCCCAGGGATTGAACCTGGGACCTTCTTTATGCCAAGCAGACGCTCTACCACTCAGCCACAGCCTATCCCCTATAACATGAACACATGAAACTGCCTGATACTGAATCAGACCTTTGATCCATCAAAGTCAGTATTGTCTGCTCAGACCGGCAGCGACTCTCCAGGGTCACAGGCAGAGGTCTTTCACATCACCTACTTGCCTGGTCCCTTTAACTAGAGATGCAGAGGATTGAACCTGGGACCTTCTGCATGCCAAGCAGAGGCTCTACCACTGAGCCACAGCCTATCCCCTATATAACATGAACACATTAAACTGCCTGATACTGAATCAGACCCTTGATCCATCAAAGTCAGTCTTGTCTACTCAGACCGGCAGCGGCTCTCCAGGGTCACAGGCAGGGAGAGGCCTTTCACATCACCTACTTGTAGGGTGGCCAACCTCCGGATAATTAGCACAGGAAGGAAACTGTATATATGACAGAGGTCAGAAATATCTGTTTGTGAGCTACCAACATAACATCATTCGTTGCAGCAATCTAAAATCAACCCACCGCTATCCATAGTTCATAGCATATCCAAGTACGTTTCTTCCAAAAATATACAATATCAAGCTGGTATCTTCAAAAGGTGAAGTCAAAGTAGAAGTAGAAAGGGGATACGGCCATTGCAAAATTCTTCTGTTCAGTTCTTCCTCAGTCCCCTAAATAATCAATCTTATATTATTCCAGCTTCATTAGTTCATGACTGCATTCAGAAATTCAGGATAGTCACCAAGTTCCACACAGGGATACCCGTATCCCCTTTCTATTTTGACTTCACCTTTTGAAGATACCAGCTTGATATTGCTTTGTGCATATTTTTGTTTCTCCTTTGTTTGCATTCCTCAGGTTTGGTGAAGTTTCAGCCATCTCTCTGGCCTTGGGATTCAGTGAGGAATAACTTGAGAAGTGCCTTGACCGAGATGTGCGTGCTCTACGACGTCCTCAACATTGTCAAAGATAAAAAGTTCATGACTCTGGATCCGGTTGTGCAAGAGCCGGTACCCCAAAAGCAGGTGCAGTGCTTGGTTTTCGCTGTTCATATAACCGTTGAAAATATTGGAAGCGCCAAACTGTTCTATCCATTTACGTTCAAATATGAAGAGAGATTTATGTGAGTTCCTCACAGTCACCGCAATTCTCAGGTGAACTCCCTGCCCCAGGATGTGCTGATGGCTGCCGACTTAGAAGGTTTTAAGAGGGAGTGAACGTGTTCATGGAGGACAGCCAGGGCTATCCATGGCTACTAGTCATGATGCATACCTATTCTCTCTAGTATCAGAGGAGCATGCCAATTATATTAGGTGCTCTGGAACACAGACAGGATGCTGCTGCAGTCTTGTTTGGGGGCTTCCTAGAGGCACCTGATTGGCCACTGTGTGAACAGACTGCTGAACTTGACGGGCCTTTGGTCTGATCCAGCATGGCTTTTCTTATGTTCTTATCCTTTCCCTAGGAAAGGAGGGAAGCTTTAATTGTTATTTTTTTCCTTTGCAGCTAATATGACAGCTGGTTTTTTTTAAAAAACACTTTTTATACTCGTAATTATGATTATGAAAAGTTAAAGGCAGATTTTGCAACCAAGACAAATGGAGTAATTAAAGCTCCCCCCAAAAAAGCAATTGATAAGAATACATTCACGTATATATTCTTATTCTGACAACAAAGCTGGTAGGATCCAGCCCTCTGGGCACATTCTCCAATTTATATTATTGTTATTATTATTGCGTACCAAGTTTATATGATTACACTGAAATCGTGGAGCAACAGATTGTTAAAATCTAGTCTTTCATTGATTCGCTAAAGCAATCCAGCCCTTGCATACATGTGGGCCTTTGCTCCTTTGTGTGTGTGTGTAAAGTGCCGTCAAGTCGCAGCCGACTTATGGCGGCCCCTTTTGGGGTTTTCATGGCAAGAGACTAACAGAGGTGGTTTGCCAGTGCCTTCCTTTACACAAGGCTAATCTTTTTAGTATCAGTGCAGTTACTTTGTTGACAGAGGATTGCATTGATTTCTTCTGGCAAGCAGCGTGTAACATTCTGTCTAACAACATGTCTGTAATGCAGCCTGATTTTGAGAAGAGGCTGTGGCCACGCTGTGTTAATGCCTCTAAAAAGCTGCAAGCCTGACACTGCAACCTTTTATACTTTCTGCCCTGATCCTGTCCATCCAATAAGTATTATGCTGTTCTGGAAACTGCATCTTTTTCTAGATCCTTGAGAGTGTCTCTCAGTGTTGTGTAAAAAACGCAAAACCCTGTTTTAGACAGATTTCCATTTGGAGGTGTCCCTTCGTTTCTAGAATCCTCAAGTTTTACAGTTGGTCTCCAAGAAGAAGTCATTAGCCGGAGCAGCCCAGATCCTACTGAAAGGTGCCGAAAGGCTGTCTAAATCAGTCGCAGAGAGCCAGGAAAACAAGCGGCAGAGAGACTTCAACTCTGAACTGCTAAGGCTGAGACAGCACTGGAAGCTGAGGAAGGTGGGAGATAAAATCCTTGGAGACTTGAGCTACAAAAGTGCAGGTATGAAACTTGGTCTGTGTTTGGCTGCCCCTGTTCAGGCATGCTCGGCTCTTTGCTTCTCCTTCTTCTCAGCTGTTCAAAAAAACGCACAGAGAGGGAAGAGAAAAGAGGATGCAAACAATAGTAGGCTAGGTAGCAGGCACCGTTGGTCAGCCTGTCATTGACATAGTGCACTCCTTTATACTAGCCTAAATTTAGCTTATTAGCTAGGAGGCTGAGGTGTGTAGTCAAGAAATCCTCAGTTCAGGTCTCAGCCACTATTTGTCAGATTTCCACCTGCAATATGCACATGATAGTACTGATCTATTTTACTGAATGGTTTTGAGAAGTACTAACAGTGTACACCAGGGGTGTCAGACATAAGGCCCGGTGTCTGGATCTGGCCCCTTGAGAGCTCTTATCCGGCCCGCGAGCCAGCTGAGGCAGCCACACTCACACCCCACTCTCGATCTGGGCTGGCAAGGCATGGCCCAGCCCCACCAAGTGACATTTATGTCACATCTGGCCCTCGTAACAATTGTGTTGAGCACCCCTGGTGTACATTTTGAACTCTCAAGTGCCGTATTAGTCCTAAGTATTATTGAACCATATTGTAAGTGTGAGTGTTTTCTGCTGTACATTTGTAGTTATTCAAGGTACTCCTTCAATGGAAATACTAGCATGTAAAATACAGAAAAATTTGCTGACATGGTAGCAAATACCTATTGCCTATATTACAGTTGTATCGTATAAAGCTGTTCAGCTACAAATTAAGGTTTACCGTACTACTTTTTGTCCTAGTTTGACTTTTATGGAATAAATCTTCATGACAAATATTTAAAATGTCTTAATCTTTCAGATGGACATAATTTATATGTTTTCAAGAACTTGTTTGCTACAATCTTTTCCCTTTAGGGTCTCTCTTTCCGCATCACGGCACATTTGAAGTCATTAAAAACACAGACATTGATCTGGATAAAAAAATTCCTGATGATTACTGTCCTCTGGATGTCCAGATCCCAAGTGATTTGGAGGGATCTGCCTACATCAAGGTTTGTACATGTTATGCTTTGTGCGTTTCATTAGCATCTTCTGCTTTGTGCTTTTCGTTAGTATTTTCATGGAATACAAAAGAATTCAAAGTTTTTTTCTTTCAATGCAGGTGTCTATTCAGAAACAAGCTCCAGATATAGGGGATCTTGGAACAGTAAATTTGTTTAAACGACCTCTTCCAAAGACAAAGCCAGGTACAGTTATGTCTTTAAATGGTATGAGGACCAGATCTTTATGAAGCAACAGCTGAGTGAAAGGGGAACAAGAGGAGACATCTTTTAATTCTAGATCTAATAAGAATTTACATTTATATTGATGCTGTGAAATTTTTAAAATACAATACACTACCTGTGTATGAGAGGGAGGGAGATCCAGCTATTCTGGCATGCTTGAGTTGTAAGAGCACAGTTGCGTTGCCTCTTTCCCCACTGACAATTTCAAGCCAGCCCCTTTGTGATGGAGATTCTGTAGAATAATTTCTTTCTAAGGACTCCAATGTGGATCTTGGCCACCAGGGTGGTATTCAGACATCATGAACAAACCTTGGCTTCTTCATGCTGAGAGCTAGCCTAGCCTGCTTGGCGTTCCAAACACCCTCACACATTTTAAAAAAATTATTTGCATTATTTATAGTACGTCTCTCACTGGAACTCAAGGTGGATTTCACAGAACAGGTCAATACAGTCCACAGGTTGGGACATCCAACAGAACATGCAATAGGATTTGACTTATAGAAATCTGGGACCCACCAGAGATCAGAAACAATGGTGGAGCAAAGCATATGTTTTAACATGGCACATAAAACAATGCAAAAATTACATAGCAGGAACCTACTTAGTACGAACTATATACAGTGGTATCGTCTCCACTAACCCTTTACGTCAAGCTTCTTTCTGAATCACTTTGTAACAGCTGACATCGAAGTTTAGGAAGCTTTCAGCCTCACCTCAGTTTGTTGTGATGTCCAAATCTGAGTACTTTTGTTTCATTAAACCGGGATTAACCCTGGGCACTTGGCTCAATCATGCCTTGGATGTTCTGTGAATGTTCTGTGAATCTTGACAGCAGCAGTGACTTCCCAATTTCTACTACCCTTCTAAATATGTCTTTCCCCTTCAGGAGCTCCACATTGGCAGACCAGACTTGAAACAGCACAGAATGTCCTGTTGTGTAAAGAAATCTTCGCCCAGCTCTCTCGAGAAGCTGTGCAAATTAAATCCCAAATTCCCCACATTGTTGTGAAGAACCAGATCATTTCCCAGCCATTCCCAGGTAAGAATTCCGAGAAGAATTGTGACGAAGGTTCTGGCAAGCTGTTTGCATGGGCAGGCTTAAGCCAAGCTGCTGTTTATCTCATGTTTTGGGGGGCTAATGCTGACCTTTCTATTTCGAAGGACTCAGAAAATGCCTGTAGAATACATAGAGCGAAATAACAAAATGGATTTATGCTTTCTACATTGTCAACGACAGCAAACTAAACAGTGTTGTTTTCCTTCCCCATTCCTTTGCGTAGGCTTGCAGCTATCTATTTCCTTGTGTCACTCTTCAAACGATAAGAAATCCCAAAAATCTGCTTCTGAGAAACAAAGTCCAGAGGATCACCTCTATGTACTGGAACATAATTTGCACCAGCTGATCAGGGAGGTAATGCACTCTTCAAGCTGAGCACAAACCCATGATGCTCTTCAGAAGTTCCCGTTTTCCGAGGAAGTTAAAAATCCGGAGGAGAAGACAGCTGTAGACTGTGCTGATTGGTGGGGGATTCCCGGGAGCACATTTTCAGTTCTTTAAAGAGAAGAGTGTGGTTTTGAATTACAGTAATAATGAGGGGCTAAAAGAAATTATTCATTAAACATTCCTGGAAGTGATGCTTTAAAAGAGCGAACAATCCAACTGAAGCATTGCAGGGAGATGCAAGAGAGAGGACTTGGTCAGTGTGGCAGTTATTGAACAGGGTGTCTTTTGGAAGCTATATTAAGGGCAGCTGAAATTGAAGAAGAGTTGGTTTTTATATGCCGACTTTTTCTACCACTTAAAAGAGAATCAAACTGGCTTACAATCTCCTTCCCTTCCACTCCCCACGACAGACACCCTGGGAGGTAGGTGGGGCTGAGAGTGTTTGACTGGCTTTGTGTGTAGGAGTGGGGAAACCAACCCAGTTCACCAGATTAGCCTCCGCCGCTCACATGGAGGAGTGGGGAATCAAACCCGGTTCCCCAGATTAGAGTCCACTGCTCCAAACCACCACTCTTAACCACTACACCACGCTGGCTCTCAGCAGGAAGAAAATAAATGGCAAGCCCTCTTATTGAGGCATATCTTCAGGCACATCTACAATGTACCCATTTTCCTAGAGTCCACTCGCCTGAGCCAGTGGGCAGCAGGGGTGGGTGCCATATTTGGGGGGACCACCCGCCCCCAAACTGAGGGAGGGGGAGAGCAGGCTCCTGTGAGGAAAACCATACTTTTTTCTGTAGTTTTTTTTTTCTCAGATAACTTTTGAAGAGTGCTGGTAATCCAGCTGTATTTATCTTAGTGGCTGACCCCAGGAACTCTATATGTGTGTGTGTGTGTGTGTGTGTGTGTGTGTGAGAGAGAGAGAGAGAGAGAGAGAGAGAGAGAGAGAGAGAGAGAGAGATCTTTTAAAGTTGACACTATTGTTTATTGTGACAATACTGACTAGTTAGGCAAAATGCTAATAGGTACACTCCATCAGAAGCTACTCAGCCTTAATTCTTTTCAGTAGGTTTTGCACCAGATCTCTGAAAAACCATGTGAAAGGAAGAATGCCTTTATGGCAGTCATTACTTGGAGCATTTGCCCTAATCTGGAGAACCGGGTTTGATTCCTCACTCCTCCATATGAGCGGCAGAGGCTAATCTGGTGAACTGGATTTGTTTCCCCATTCCTCCACATGAAGCCTGCTGGGTGACCTTGGGCTAGTCACACTCTCTCAGCCTCACCTACCTCACAGGGAGTCTGTTGTGGAGGGGGAAAAGGGAAGGTGATTGTAAGTCTGTTTGATTCTTCAAGTGGTAGAGAAAGTCAGCATATAAAAACCAACTCTTCTTCTTTTTCTTCTTCTGATCTTCTAGCCTGTTGTATGTTCTGTCTTATACCAGCAGAAACCCTTGAACCATTAAATGTTAACATATCTAACCCCCCCCCCCCACACACACACACACACCACCATAACCTGTGATGGGTTGCTCAGAAATTTCTGTTGTTTCCTGTAGTTTCACAAGCAGACCCTGAGCTCCTCCGTGATGCCTCACCCAGCCAGCGCCCCCTTTGGCCATAAGAGAATGAGGCTGGCCGGGCCTCAAGCCTTTGACAAAAACGAGATCAACTCCTTGCAACCCAGCGAAGGGCTCCTGGAGAAAATTATAAAGCAGGCCAAGCACATCTTTCTGAGACGCAGGTATTCCTTAAGAGACATTTCTCTTTTGTAAATTGAGTCGATGGGGTGTTTCACTTTGGCAGGTTAGTACTGTAGAAAGCTGTTCATTCCTACATAAGAAAACCATGCTGGATCAGACCAAGGTCCATCAAGCCCAGCAGTCTGCTCACACAGTGGCCAACCAGGTGCTTCTAGGAAGCCCACAAACAAGATGACTGCAGCATCATTGTCCTGCCTGTGTTCCACAGCACCTCATGCTCCTCTGATCCTGGAGAGAATAGGCATGCATCATGACTAGTATCCATTTTGACTAGTAGCCATGAGTACCCCTCTCCTCCATGAACATTTCCACTCCCTTCTTAAAGCCTTCCAAGTTGGCAGCCATCACCACATCCTGGGGCAGGGAGTTCTGCAATTTAACTATGCGCTGCGTGAAGAAATACTTCCTTTTTATCTGTTTTGAATCTCTCGCCCTCTGGCTTCAGCAGATGACTCCGCATTCTAGTATTTTGAGAGAGGGAGAAAAGCTTCCCCCTGTCCAATCTTGTCAAAACAGGAACCATTAAGGTCACTGACGCATTGTCCTCCTCTTGAGACTAGACAGTATTGGCTTCTGCCAATGTGTTAGTTATAAAGAATGCAGAAGTTGTGTTACCTGTGCAAAATCCAGTTATTCTGAAATGGTGGATTACCACCAGCTTTTGTGTTTGGAGAGCCTTGTTGGTGGGTGTCTCCACTGATGGCTGTGAGTATCAGGGGCCAGTGTGTACCAGGAACTGAAATGGGGGAAGACTGGCTTAAAAGTTTGGGGACGGATCACAATGAAGGACAGAAACAAGATTGATGGACCATTTTAATTGTGTTGAATGCATGAACACATGGAGCTGCCTTATACTGAATCAGACCCCTGGTCGATCAAAGTCAGTATTGTTTGCTCGGACCAGCAGCAACTCTTCAGGGTCTCAGGCAGGCGTCTGTCACATCACCTACTTCCCAAGTCCCTTTAACTGGAGATGCCAGGGATTGAACCTGGGACCTTCTGTGTGCCAAGCAGATGCTGTACCATTGAGCCATGGCCCTTCCCCTGAAATTTGTAGAGAAAACTTGGGGATCCTGAAATTTGTAGAGAAAAATCCAGAATACTTGTAGAGAAATTTGTAGAGAAAAATCTATACAATTGAAACGTATGCTTGTCTGTTCCTTTGGCACAGATATTTATGGTATAATAGTCACGGTGAGAGAAAACTATAAGCTGTTGCTTTGAAATTGAAATATCTACTTTGTTGTGTGGTTACTAATGGCTGCTCTTGTCCCCCGGAGGTGCTTCATAAATCTTACCTGCATTTCTTGTTTTTGTCTTTTGTTGCACAGATGCACCTAATCGATGTGCTGAATAATAGATGCTTAATGCTGTCTTTAGGAATGCACATCAGAGTATTAGTTTCCAATATAACTTTCACGTACAATTATGTGTAGAAGTCATCCTCGTCGATACAGTTTGTCTTAAATGGTATCAATACCTACTTGCATTTATAAGCATTTGTATTGCATGTAAATAATCGGATCAGGCATAACCTATTAATTTTTGTGTTGCTGGGGGCGTGGGGGGAGATGATCATTCAAAGATTTGGGGCTCTCTTTGTTTCAGAACCGCTCGGACCATCGACAGTCTTGCCAGCCGTATTGAGGACCCTCAGATTCAGGCTCACTGGTCCAACATCAACGATGTCTATGAGTCAAGCGTCAAAGTCCTGATCACTTCCCAAGGCTATGAGCAGATATGCAAGTGAGTGTGGAGAAGGGGAATATCTGCTTGCTTGCCGTGGCCCTTTAGCAGAGGAAAAAAATTGTTTGCCTTTCTGGGTTAGCTTGTCGATGCTTTCCCGCCATGGCACTTCCTGGAATACAGGGACCCAAATGCCCTTGCGAAAAGGAGAGCGCAAAGAAAAGGGCACAGGTTGAGCCAGCTTGGAGTAGTGGATAAGAGCACTGGTTTGGAGCGGTGGACTCTAATCTGGAGAACCGAGTTTGAGTCCCCACTCCTCCACATGAGCAGCGGAGGCTAATCTGGTGACCTGGATTTGTTTCCCCACTCCTCCACATGAAGCCAGCTGGGTGACGTTGGGCTAGTCACACACTCTCAGCCCCACCCACCTCACAGGGTGTTGTGGGGAGGGGAAGGGAAGGTGATTGTAAGCCGGTTTGAGTCTCCCTTTAATGGTAGAGAAAATCAGCATATAAAAACCAACTCTTCTTCTTCCGTAATGGTTAGTGTCCTCATTTGCTAAATCATACCCATTGTGAGATTTGTTTCCCCATCTTTCATGCTTTATTTTCTTTCTCCTTTAAGGATCCACTGTCGTGTGCTGTTTGCCCCACATAAGTTAGCAATTGGGAGGGAAGGCAGCATGGTATAGCCCGATCTTATCAGATCTTGGAAGCTAAGCAGGATCACTCCTGGTTAGTATTTGGATGGGAGACCACCAAGGAATACCACGGTTGCTATGCAGAGGGAGGCAATGGCAAACCACCCCTGTTAGTCTCTTGCCGGGAAAACCCCATAAGGGGTCGCCATGGGTCGGCTGCTACTTGACGGCACTTTACGCACACAAGTTAGCAATCATATATCGGAATGTACAAGATAAGGGTTGGAGACGTGCATCACCTAGAGCTGATTGTTTACGTGTTTTTTAGCAATAAGTGATTCAGTTCATAGAGGAGATGTTGAACCATCAGTACACCCGTTGGTCCAAAGACTGCTGGACTGTGTAAAAGAATATGTGGTCCCGTTGGATATAGAGTTGGTTTTTAGCCTTTTAACAGCAGCTTAAGTGTCTATTGCCCTGACCTGGATGGCCCAGGCTAGCCTGATCTCATCAGATCTCAGAAGCTAAGCAGGGTCAGCCCTGGTTAGTATTTGGATGGGAGACCACCAAGAAAGTCCAGGGTTGCTGTGCAGAGGAAGGCACTGGCAAACCACCTCTGTTAGTCTCTTGCCATGAAAACCCCCCAAAACGGGGTCGCCATAAGTCGGCTGCGACTTGACGGCACTTTACACACACACAAAGTGTCTATTGCTGCCAACTGGAAAAAGGTGGAACCTCCATCATTAAACGAATGGCTTCACTGCATATGGAATATAGTACTCTTGACTAAACTAACATACCATCAGAGGTCTCAAATAATTTTTTTATTGGCTCTAAAGTTTTTGGAACAATGGGCAATGTTGATAATGGTTTGGAATGACAAAGCTAGAGGGAACCTTTCCATAGATCTTGTGTGTGTGTGTAAAGTACCATGGCAACCCCTTTTGGGGTTTTCATGGCAAGAGACTAACAGAGGTGGTTTGCCAGTGCCTTCCTCTGCACAGCAATCCTGGTATTCCTTGGTGGTCTCCCATCCAAATACTAACCAGGGCTGCATAGATCTTATGAGCTCTTAATTAATCAGTGTAATTCAGTCAGTGTGTTTGAGACATAGTTTTTGTAACAGATAAATACAAACTGTTATGAATGTTGGACCAATCACCCTGGTTAAAGAAGCATACCAAGACATGCTTTTTAACTACCCACGCTGTGCCAAGCGAGAGTGTTCATGTTTTCTTCTCTACCGCCCCTCCGCTGCTCAAACAGCCACTTGTACTAATAATATCTTACTGTTTTCAAAGGTCTATTCAGCTGCAACTGAATATCGGTGTAGAGCAGATCAGAGTAGTACATAGAGATGGAAGAGTTATTACGCTGTCCCATCAAGAACAAGAGCTGCAAGATTTCCTCCTATCTCAGGTAAAAACAGAGATGATTTCCTTAAAGTGTGTACTTTGCAGGAAGTGAACAAAGCAAGGAGGTTAAACTGTGACCTTTCTCCTGTCTTTTTATAGTTGCAATCAGGCTTTAATTTTGGAGAACATTAAAAATTAATATCTGCCACCTCCAACCTGAAATGGTTATAGGTGTGAAAGCCCAATGGGAGGGGGACAGAAAAAATGAGGGGAGATTTTTGGAAACAGAGGTAGAGTCCTATCGAATATTTTCTCCTGTGGAGTGTTTTTTAAGGCAAAGTTTTACTGATAATGTATAGTGTGAAAGTATTTATGTAAGCCAAACTACGGCTTTAAGGAATGAGAATTCTTATTAGAGATGGGAAGGCCCTGAAAAAATAAACTGGGACAATTTCAGAGAGGAGGGTGTTCCAGTTTCTTCCAAAGATTTCCTTTCTAATTTTTCCTCTGGAAAAATTGGGAAATAGCGGGGAGCTTTGGGGGGAAAAGTCCTCTTGAGGTGAGCGTAACGCTTTTCAAGTAAAGGTTTTACTCACACAAAATGCGTAACTTTTTAAAATTTAAGACAGACTAAAGCAGTTTCTGCAAAATTTTTGAGTTTTTTCCTAGAAATTCTCTTTACCATGGCTTCAAAATTTCCAGAAATTTTACACCTCTAAATGTAGCATGCAGTGGCAAACCACCTCTGAGCATCTGTTGCCTTGAAAACCCTATGAGGTAAACATAAGCGAGCCGTGACTTGACAGCATATTACACACACATACACACAGAGAAGTAGAAGAAGGAGGAGTTGGTTTTTATATGCCGACTTTCTCAACCACTTAAGGCAGAATCAAACCGGCTTACAATCACCTTCCCTTCCCCTCCCCACAACAGACACCCTGTGAGGTAGGTGGGGCTGAGAGAGCTCTAAGAGAGCTGTAACTTGCCCAAGGTCACCCAGCTGGCTTTCGTGTGTAGGAGTGGGGAAACCAACCCAGTTCACCAGATTAGCCTCCACCGCTCATGTGGAGGAGTGAGGAATCAAACCCGGTTCTCCAGATGAGACTCCACTGCTCTTAACCACTACGCCACACAACCTTATTCTGCTGAGTTGTTATTTATTTTATTTACTTCATTTATATCCCTCCTTTCTCCCCAACGGGGACCCAAAGTGGCTGCTGCTGTTCTCTTCCATTTATCGTCACAACAACCCTGTGAGGTACATTAGGCTGAGTGTGTGTAACTGGCCCAAGGTCACCCAACAAGCTGCCATGGCAGAGTAGGGATTCGAACCTGGGTTTGCCAAATTCTGGGCTGTAGCTCTAACCACTACCCTATGCTGCCACTGGAGTATGCAGGCCCGGCCCTGTACAAGCTGAATTCCGTACCAAGTAGAGCAATAACTGCTCCATGCTGCTATGAGCTGGCAAAGACTCATCAGTGTATTACAGTATATAGTAAAATAATAGCTTCCTCTTTTGGAAGGGCAAGAATAAAAACATTAACATTGAAAAGGTAAGAAAAATTAACAAGAGTTGAAATATGCATACCAATCTCTCTTTAAAAAAAAAAACCTGCAGATGTCGCAGCATCAGGTGCATGCGGTTCAGCAGCTAGCCAAAGTGATGGGGTGGCACGTGCTCAGCTTCAGCAACCACGTGGGCCTGGGCCCGGTCGAGAGCATCGGCAATGCGTCCGCCATCACCGTGGCGTCGCCCAACGGAGACTATTCTATTTCAGGTTGGTTTTGGAAATCGGTCACTCATTTGTCGGTTCACTGTTTTACGCTAAATTAATTAGCCTCCCTTTTACCAATGTCAGTTAATTCTGCTGTACCTTGAGATTGTAGCCCTATTGGATATTTTTTGACAACTCTGTCAGTGTATTTTCCATTATTAGGTTGCTAATCTTATTCTGTAGGTCAAACAACTGGAGTGGTTCTCGCCCATTCTGAACGAATCGATTAGTCTTTAACTGGTTGCCTTTTACACTGGCCTCTTCTTGTAACTTCTCCTTTGTCTTCCCTCAGCTTTCTGGGGTTCGAGTATAAATTTAGCTACTTCCGGCGGACTCTCCATGCATGTGAAGAAGTGAACTCTGACTCGCAGAAAGCATATGTTAGAACAGTGGTTCCCAAACTGCTCCATGGAGCTCTTGGTGCTCCGCGAAACATCTAGTGCTCCATGAAGTGATTGGAAAGAAAAATACTACTGTCATTCGGTTTAGTATATAGGTGCTAGGTGAAAATTAGTGCTCCGTGACAAATTTCTCTCCTGAAAAGTGTTCCATGACTCAAAAAGTTTGGGAACTGCTGTGCTAGAATAAAGTTTATGAGCCTTTGAGGTGCTGCTGGACTCCTGTTTGATTTTTCGTGGCTGTCTAATTTTGCACACGTGCTTGTTCCCCCTAGTACGCAATGGTCCAGAAAGTGGCAGCAAGATTATGGTGCAGTTCCCGCGATGCCAGTGTAAAGATCTCCCCAAGAGCGACGTGCTGCAGGACAATAAATGGAACTACCTTCGGGGCCCGTTCAAAGAGGTTCAGTGGAACAAAATGGAAGGGCGCAACTTTGTCTACAAAATGGAGCTCCTCATGGCCGCCCTGACGCCCTGTACATAGAGGGGATAATATATCAAGCAGGGCATTAATTTTGGTACTAGATTAGCGAAAGGAAGCCATTGAGATGCAGCATGGACTTTACAGTTCTGTGCTTTCAAACCCTCTCCTCATGCCTACATGGACTTTAAATAGGCAATAATCCCCATATACATAGGATCCTTTCTTTCAATATCAAAAAAGTTTTCTTGTGTATGTGATTTTTTTCCTGCCGGGTTACAGATAATGATGCTTTTGTGATAATGGATCCAAGATTTTGACAGAATGTTTCAGTTGTAATTTGTAAAAACACTGTACAGGTTTCTAGTCTTAACGTTTGCACAAAACTGCCAGCTTCATCTTCCTTTTCGAAGGGATGCTTAGCGCATTGCTTTGGGGAAACCGCCA
This sequence comes from Euleptes europaea, assembly GCF_029931775.1. Classification (NCBI taxonomy): domain Eukaryota; kingdom Metazoa; phylum Chordata; class Lepidosauria; order Squamata; family Sphaerodactylidae; genus Euleptes; species Euleptes europaea. The sequence continues at coordinate 12,626,933 of NC_079323.1, forward strand.
GTCAAAATGATTTTGGACGTTTTTTACGGACATTTTTTCTTTATTTTACCAGCGAGTGAACTGTGTAAGTAATGGTTGGGGCCAGCAAGAGATTGTATAATGGCTCATCATAATATTAATTTAATAGATCTGAACTCAGGATATTTTTGTATGAATTATATCCTATTTATGCTGCCTCCTAAGGCCTACTCAAAATTACATAAAACTCTCTGAAACTGAGCTTGTACAAGTGTGGGGAAACGGTTGCTTGCTAATGAGATCTGACCCTAACGATGCTTTTGAGTTTATTGCTTGTAGACAGCAGGAGTTGCCCGTCGGCTGCAGGAAAATATATACACACACACACGGCTCAATTCATATGACACGTCACAGGCTGGCATGATTCATCATTTCCCTTGTAATTTCTGAATATAGCACTATAATCCCGGTGTGAGAGGGGTGTGAGCGGGTGAGGACATAACTACCTTCTAAAGGTAGTCAGACTTTCCCACAGCCAGTCCAGATAAGTATGTGATTGTTTATACCACCCGCTGTCCGATATTCCTATCTCCTATATTCAATTCAATTTCAGTTTATTACGGCCATTGACCAGCAACACAAGCATTCAAGAAATTAACATTGATCTCTCCTCTATTCCTGCTTCCCCTGCTTCCTTTTTAATGTGTAGTCTATTACACAGCTGTCCTCTTCAGGGTCCACTGCTTTTTGGAATCCTGAATAAATCAGGGCAGTATTTTTGCTCTTGGTCACAATGGCAGATGAAAACCTGCTCCCTGGATCTTAAGAACATCTTCCTAGTTAGCTGTCTTCTTCCTGTTTCTCTCACTTGTCAGGTGCGCAGCTCAGTGGGTGTATTCACTCCCTAATCTTTGAGAGGTCTAGTATCTTGTTTTGTGGTCTCTCTCCTGATTCTTCCTGCTGTCTGTTTAGGAGACATGATATGGTTGGAGAGGTGAGCAGGACAGGGGTGCCCAGGGAGTTGGAGCAGTTTTGGCCTTTCGTTTGCCTTGTTCAAAGCAGATCTTTCATGTTCTCCAGAGCAAGTGATGAAGACTCACCTTTTTGCTGTGCTACATTTCCCTGCTTTTCTGTAATAAAATATTTAACGCTCGTTTTGTACAAAGGGTATTGAGTTTGTAAAGGAGACATTTTACACCTGCAGAAAATAAACAGGATGTTCATCTTTGTCTTTGCCCCCCTGTGCGGAATTGAAAAGTTAGTGACAATGTTATCTTCCAGGCGGTAATAACATTAAAACCAGTTTTTCAAACAAGCCACCTGTTCTTCAGTACCTCTTTGACGTGAAGCACAACTGTGACCGTTAACAGTACGCTGCCTTTGTAAATTTATTTTTAAAATGTCGGTAAACAGTTGCAAAGTTTAGAACGCTGTGACCTCTTCTGCTGCTCATATGCATTCAAGAATCCTAAACGTGTGCACCCATAACAACATACATGCTAAGTCACATCGCCCTGATAGCATCAAAAACATGTCTTAACATGTAGGCTGCATTTCTCCTTGTGAGTGAACACCCTATAAAACAACGTTCTAACTGTATCTGAAGAAGTGAGCTGTGGCTCACAAAAGCTCATACCCTGCCAGAAACATTTGTTAGACTTCAAGGTGCTACTAGACTCTTGCTCTTCTCTACTGCTAGTGACAGACTGACACAGCTACCCATCGTAATCTCCATGGAAGGCACCACATTTAGCCGTACAGAATAGAAATCCATCAACCTTGTAAAGAACCTTGCGCAGGTACAGACAAGACATCGTCTTTCTCACCAAATGCAGAAGACAACATCATGCCATTGTGTGTCTTAATTCACTCGTCTCTACTTAAGGATAGATGGACTCACATTCTAGCTGTATCTGAAGAAGGGAGCTGTGTGGCTCACGAAAGCTCATACCCTACCAGAAATGTTAGTCTTTAAGGTGCTGCTCCTTTCTACTGCTAGTGACAGATTAACACAGCTACCCATCGTGATCTATCACCACTAGGGTGATCATTGAGAGAGACCCCAGAGCATTACCGTAAGCCCCCAAGAGTCATTACTATACATCAGGGTTGTTGAACTCATTTGTTATGAGTGCTGGATATGACATAAATGTCACTTGGTAGGGCCGGGTCATGCCAGATGGGGGGGGGGGTGGCTGCCTCGGCTGGCGAGCTCAAACTGGGCTCACCAGCCCAGATCAGGATGGAGGGGGGGCTGCCTTAGCAGCCTCGCGGGCTGGATAAGAGCTCTCAAGGGGCCGCGTGTTTGACACTCCTATATATCTGAAGAAGTGAGCTGTGGTTCACAAAAGTTCATACCCTGCCAGAAATATTGTTAATCTTTTAAGGTGCTCCTGGACTCTTGTTCTTGTCTACAGCTATAAAATAACACAAGCATTCTATCTTCAAATGCATGCCTTATAAATAATGGCTTTGAAACTGCAGCAACCCTCAAGCTCCGGGTGGGTCGGTCTTCCAGCAAAGGTTCTCCCACTTCAACCTACACAAAAGCATACAAAAAGGTTTCTCTTTAATATTCTGGGTTCCTCTTCCCCCTTCTGACCATTGTTTTCTTCTGAGGTAGAAAATTGACTTTTGTACATGTAAAGAGTTCTTTGCTAACATCCCATCATTTGCAGTTCAGTCTCTTCAGTCGCACTCTCTGTAAATAAAAGGAGATTTTAAAAAAAGATCAATGGTAAAGGAGACAATAAAAAATTTACATAATCAGGGACACTAGCAGAGGCCTTCCTAACCTGCTGAGGTGTCACAAAAGGTACCGAAAATCAACAGACAATGGACAAGGAAGAAAGCTGACAGGAAAAAGTAGATTCCTTTGAAATGTGGTGTTGGAGGAGAGTTTTACGAATATTGTGGACCGCCAAAAAGACAAATTAGTGGGTTCTAGATCAAATCAAGCCTGAACTCTCCCTAGAAGCTAAAATGAATAAACTGAGGCTATCATACTTTGGTCACTTTATGAGAAGACAAGAGTCACTGGAAAAGACAATCATGCTAGGAAAAGTTGAAGGCAGCAGGAAAAGAGGAAGACCCAACAAGAGATAGATTGACTCTATAAAGGAAGCCAGGGCCCTCAATTTGCAAGACCTGGCCAAGGTGATAGAACGTTTTGGAGGACATTGATTCATACAGTGGACATAAACTGGAAGTGACTTGACAGCACTTAACACACACACCCCGATAATTAATGTAGGCTTAAAGGTAAAGATAGTCCCCTGTGCAAGCACCGGGTCATTACTGACCCATGGGGAGACGCCACATCCCGAAGTTTACTAGGCAGACTATGTTTATGGAGTGGTTTGCCATCACCTTCCTCAGTTGTCTACACTTTACCCCCAAGTAAGCTGGGTACTCATTTTACTGACCTCAGAAGGATGGAAGGCTGAGCCAACCTTGAGCCGGCCACCTGAAACCGACTTCCGTCGGGATTGAACTCAGGTTGTGAGCAGAGCTTTGGACTGCAGTACTGCAGCTTTACCACTCTGCCCCACGGGGCTCAGAGCTTAGAGCTGCGTATTTCCTTAGGGCCATCCTCTTTGCTACCATCCTTGCTCTCCTTTGCTCTGAAATCTACCAATGTACACAATGGCTGGGCGTTCAATAGTTTGTTAACGTTAATTATTGTTTTATGATTTTTATCCTGTTTCCCTTTTATGGGAGGGAGTTGCATGTATTTTCAAAATAAACAAAACAGGCTTTCTTAAGGGGAAGGTGTGCAACAAGCGTGCTTCTTTGCATAGCAACTCCGTAACCGTTTTCCCTCCCTTCCTTGCAGCTGCCAGCATCATAAAGTAAACAGCTGACACTGTTTGCCTATTTCTTTGTCTGTTTCAAAGCACTTGGAGAATCTTTCCAGCCAGTAGCCTCTCAGGTTGCAAACTAGGCGGCAAGGAAGCAAAGTTAAGGCGGGAAAGAAAGATTTCTTCTACTGCTTCCAATTGACTGAATACTTTGCAATTTAGGTCTGTCATAGAATCATAGAGTTGGAAGGGACCACCAGGGTCATCTAGTCCAACCCCCTGCACAATGCAGGAAATTCACAACTACCTCTCCCCCACACACACACCCAGTGACCCCCTACTCCATGCCCAGAAGATGGCCAAGATGCCCTCCCTCTCATCATCTGCCTAAGGTCACAGAATCAGCATTGCTGACAGATGGCCATCTATCCTCTTCTTAAAAACCTCTTCCTGTAGAGCGTTTGGTCCGAGCGCCATTGTTTCCTGGGGGCTCCCAGGAAACACCAAGAGTCGTTTAGATTTGGAGTGCAAAAAGCACTCCAACTCGGTCCTAAATAGTGGATCGGGAAGCAGGAAATTCCCCTGCAGCCTTCAAGAGCGGTTTGGACTCCCATATTCTCTGAGAGAGCTTTTTTAAGCCTCCCGTAGAGTTGGAAGTTGTCCCCGCCGGCATAGGGGCTACCATTGCCACGGACGACTCTTTGGATTATAGGCTTTGACCTCCTCTATACATTAACATCAAATAATCTATGAAAAGAACAAGAAGCCTCACCTTTGGAAGTCAGAGTGAGTAAAAAGACACTTTTTGCCTTTATCTTGATTGAGAAGACCTGAACGACGATAAAAACACCTACGAAAACAGGCGACTCCCTGCCCAGCGTAACGAGACTTTTAAAATAAACAAATGCCATTAAATGAACTGACTAAGACCTTATCAACTTGATCAGTGAGTAGACACAATAAAAGGGACTTGTGAATGACTTTACAACTACCAATTAAATGCTTTGAGGGGAGGGAGGGAGACGAAAACCTTCCCCCCCCACTTCCGGCTTCTTTGATTCAATGTCCAGCCACGTCGCCTCTTAAGACCGGAAGATAACAAGAAGGGCTTTGTTACCATCGAAAAGACAGGGCAGATTGGAAGACTTGAAGTGAATCTCCCCGGTGTAACCATCAAATCGTTCCCACTACTTAACCACCGAGAGGAGACGACGCAGGGTCTATGATACTGCAGTTTCCTGTCTACTTTCTTTTCTTTATCTGTGCTGCTTTGAAGCATAATTGAGGATATCTTGAAAATTACAAAGCCTGCTTCTATATAAGAATACAAGCAGATATGTCAAACAAGAGGATGGAAGAGATGTTACTCAAACAAATGGACATGTTTGCAGTGCAACAAGATTTAGTCTTTGAAAAACAACAAGCGCTCTCACATCAAGCATTTCAACTAGCTGAGGTGATGAATATCCTATTTAAATCAATTAATGGAAAACTGGACACAATTATTGAGGAGATCCACAATATGAAGACCCAAGATTTTAAAGAGGTAGCTGCAAGTGACCAGCAGGCAAGGAGAGAGAGCAACATGAGAGAACTCAATACCTCTACAATTTACTTGTCTGAGTCACTGCTGACAGGAGGAGCATTATTATCCCAAGAAAACACTTCCTGGCAGCCAGCGATGGAGGGAGACATGATGAAGGATTTTACCAAGAAGATGCTGGAAATTTTAACAAGAAGCCAATGGATACAATCACCGGGATCTTCTTTTACATCTTCAGAGGCCAGAATTGCAGCTACTATATTGAAAAACGGGGGGTGGGGATTGGGAAATAAAGAAGGACTGGCAGATCCCCTCCCAAAACAAGATAATGGCTAAAATGATGCTTATTTTGGGGGTGTAAGGGAGCCACGGTGGATTTACTTTGATGAATTTTTAATGGGAAAATTTGTTTATGTATTGATCTAATCCCTTTAATTTAGAATAATAGAATGTTATATAGAGACAATGATGATAATATTATAACTAGGTAGGACTTGAAATTGCTTATAGAAGTAGTATAGATAGCTTAAAGCAAGTCTGTATGAGAGAAAATAAGGATTAGAAATTAATTTGAAATGCAAAAGTGTTAACCAGTAGAATTAGTGACTGAAGAAGATGCGGGGAAGTCACATATAGTAGATAGCATAGAATATTATAGATAACATATTCTCAGTAATAGCAATGAACTTTTTTTGTTACAAGCAGTTACAACTGAATATATTGTTGAGATATGTTTATTTTAGTTGAATTGTAGAAAATAATAAAAATAATTTAAAAAAAAAAAAAAAAAAACCTCCAGGGAAGGAGAGCTTGCCACCTCCCGAGGAAGCCTGTTCCACTGAGGAATCGCTCTGTTAGAAAATTCTTCCTAATGTCTAGATGGAAACTCTTCTGATTTAATCATCTTTCAAGAAGGAATCCTTCCTCTATTAATTTGCCTGCTAAGAACGCTTGGTTAACATACCTCACCCGAGCCCTGTATGGACTGAGAACACACCCATTTTTACATGGCTGCAGCTGCTAGGAAAGATTCCTGCATGTACAAACAAGGCCGTAGAGTGCAAGTAGGGTTGCCAGCTCCCGGTTGGGAAATACCTGGAGATTTTTGGGGTGGAGCCTGAGGAGGGCGGGGTTTGGGGAGGGGAGGGATTTCAATGCTTAAAGCCATGTTTAATCGAGCCACAAAAGAATGCTAGGCTAGAATCTCTTCCCAGTTTTGAATATGGGAGTTTTCTTATGGGGCCGATTCACGTGTGGGTAGGGTTGCCAACCTCCAGGAGACGCCTTACCAAAGCTGTCCATATTTAATTGCAAGCTTATAAGCTTCTTTTCCCATAAGGGTTATTGGCACACGGATACATTTGAAGCTTGAAAAAAGAATATGAAATGGGGACTTTACCGGAAGCCCATTGCGGTTTATAACTACTCCGTTGCCTGTGCAAAGTTACCAGTTGGATGTTTGCCTATTATACCTCTATTTACCTTTGAGAGTAATTGTATACTTATTTTTACCTTAGGGATATTGTAACTGTGAATATTTATTGGTTTTTGTCTTTTGCTCCTTGAGCACGTATTTATTCTTATCATTGAGGTTGTTCTTTTGAATAGACCTAATTGCATTTCAGTTTGAGTCTGTGCTTTTATTATCAGCTATACAAGTGCATTATTTTGATTCCTTGCCCTCCTTGTGCACTTGGAGCCAGTTTTTGATTACTTAACCTCCAGGTACTAGCTGGAGATATCTTGCTATTACAACTGATCTCCAGCTGATAGAGATCAGTTCCCCTGGAGAAAATGGCTCCTTTGGCAATTGGACTCTATGGCCATTTATGCTTGGTAATTAGCAGCACATTCAGGCTGAAGTGCCCCACATATTTTTTGAGTTTTTCACACTGAACCATCCTTCAGGAAGTGACTGCAAAGCTGGCGCATACCTGCTTCGCATTTCTTAAGAGCCCCTTTAACGCAACCTTTTGTGTTTGCTCCACCCCCGCCTCGAAGAATCCCCTCAAGGAAGCATGCAAAATCACAGCCGCTCGTTAGCTATGCAAACGGTGATTGCTAATGGCTATGGAAACAAAGAAATTAAGGAGCAGGCGAGTGGGGAGGTAGAATTTCTCCTTTTGCATCGGGACTGTGAATAGGCATTTTAAAGGTTGCATTTAAAAAACAGCTTTGAGTGAGCATCAAAATTGACCCTGCATAAATGGCCTATGGCATCAAAGTTCCTCCCCAAACCCCACTCTCCTCAGGCTCCGCCCCCAAAACCTCCCGCCGATGGCGAAGAAGGACCTGGCAACCCTAAGGAAGGCTGGGGTATTAAGGAAATAAAAGGAGGGCATTCTATGCTGGGCTGTTTGCATCGCAGCAAACCTTACCTTTCAGCTGGTGCCTCTCCTTCTGAAGCAGATGCAGGGATTTATTGCACAGCCACATGAGGCAGATGAGAACAGCGGACACAGCGGTAAGAAATGCAAAGAAGACAGCCACAAAATGCAAGTCTTCATAGAGGATCTCTACAGAGGGAGGAGAAACACAGCACCCCTGATGTTTGACCAGAGAAGCATTTGCATTTAGAAGTCTACAGAGAAACAGGGATGCCGGCCTCCAGGTGGGACCTGGGGGTATCCCGGAATTACAGCTCATCTTCAGAATACAGAGATCAGTTCCCCTGATGCTTTGGAGGGTGGACTCTACGGTATTGTACCCCACTGAGGTCCCTGTCCTCCCCAGGCTCCGCCCCCAAATCTCCAGGAGTTCCCCAACCTGGAGCTAGCAACCCTACCCCCCATCCCCCACCAGCAGCCTAGGAGACGTGGCAACCCTACATTCTGGTATATTAACATCCCCTTTAGCTAGGGTTGCCATCTCCAGGTTGGGAAATACCTGGAGATTTTGGGGGTGGAGATTGAGGGAAATGGGGTTTGTAGAGGGGAGGGACTTAAATGCCATAGAGTCCAATTGCCAAAGCAGCCATTTTCTCCGGGGGAACTGATTTCTATTGCCTGGAAATCAGTTGTAATAGCGGGAGATCTCCAGCTGAAACCTGGAGTTTGACAACCCTACCTTTAGCAGCTATGTTTTTTGAGGGTAAGGGGTAATTTAAGGCAGGTGTAGGGTTGCCATTGGGCCTGGTATTAGGGTTGCCAACCTCCAGGTGGTTGCTGGAGATCTGCTATTACAACTGATCTCCAGCCAGTAGAGATCAGTTCACCTGGAGAAAATGGTCACGTTGGCCATTGGACTCTATGGCATTGAAGTCCCTCCCCTCCCCAAACCCCGCCCTCCTCAGGCTCCGCCACAAAAACCTCCCGCTGGTGGTGAAGAGGGATCTGGCAACCCTACCTGGTATGGAAAAAAATGCCCTGCCCCTTTAATGGAGGCTTTGTGGGTGGAAATGGGCAGGAGAAGCACGATGTAAATAACATCCTCTAGAAGATAATATCCCCTTAAGCCTTTGTTAAAGGGACAGGACCCCCCCCAACACAAAAAAAAACCTTTTGGCAACCCTAGGCAGTAGGATTGCCAACCTCCAGGTGGTGGCTGGAGATCTCCTGCTATTAAAACTGATCAGTTCACCTGGAGAAATTGACCACTTTGGCAATTAGACATTGAAGTCCCTCCCCTCTCCAAACCTTACCCTCCTCAGGCTCTGCCACCAAAATCTCCAAGTATTTCCCAACCCAGAGCTGGCAACCCTACTAGGCAGGGGGTGGCTAACTCCTGTGCTGTGCCACCTACTCACACCCTACAAATTGGCTAGGGAGAGTCTAGGGACACACCTGGAAATGTTGCAGTCCCTGTGAAAACGTGGCTACAGTTTTAAGAAGGAGAGAGGAGAAGCAGGGAAAATGAGCCACTAAAAAGAGCGAATATGGGAATCCCACAAGAGATGTTTGGAATCAGCTCTACGTTTTGTGGAAGCCCCCCCCCCCCAAATATGGGGGCATACAGCTCTCCATCAAGGGGCAAAAGCCCTGTGTGGGAGCAGCAGATAGGCCCTCATGGCAGGTCTATATTGAACACATGAACACATGAAGCTGCTTTATACTGAATCAGACTCTTGGTCCATCAAAGTCAGTGCTCAGACCAGGAGCAGCTCTCCGGGGTCTCAGGCTGAGGTCTTTCACATCACCTTCTTGCCTGGTCCCTTTAACTGGAGATGCCGGGGATTGAACCTGGGATCTTCTGCATGCCAAGCAGATGCTCTACCACTGAGCTATGGCCCTTCCTTTGCTGGCACTAAAGTGAATATTAAAACCATCAAAGTTGTTAAGGTTGTTAACCGCCTGGTGGGAACGGGGATCTCCCAGAATTCCCATTGATCTCCAGACTTAAGAGATCAGGAGAAAATGCTTGCTTTGGAGGGTGGACTCCTGGCTGAGATCCCTCCTCTCCTCAAACCCCACCCTCCTCAGGATGCATCCCCAAATGGAATTTCCCAATCCAGAGTTTGCAACCGAGGAAGTTGTCCGTACCGGAAACATTCAATAAGATGGTGCCGTAAGTGGTAGTTCCAAACTCTCCCATTACTGTGACCAAGTAATACCCCGAATCTCTCATAGCCACATTCAGGATCTGTAGAGAACCGTTGCTATAAATGTTCACCCTGTCTCTGTAACCGCTGGAGATGTTGGTGTAAGTCCCTGGTTTCCACTCAACGATTTTGGTCGTGCCCCATGGAGCCGTGTGTTTCCACTCGATGACAGGGACCCCTTTGCAGGTATACGCGACCGACAGCAAAATGTTCTGGGCCACCGTGGCGTTCACACTGGGTTGCGAGACGTGCAATGAAACTTCTCCTGGAGCAAAAAGTAAAAAATAAAAACAGTGTTGCAGGCTTTCCTCTTGTAAGGCTAAGGTTGCCAACCTCCAGGTGAGGCCTGGAGACCTCCCAGAATCACAATGGTTCTCCAGACTGCAGAGATCAGTTCTAGAGAAAATGGCTGCTCTGGAGAGTCGACTCTATGGTGTTATACCCTTCTGACGTTTCTCCTCTCCCCAAACCCTGCCTTCCCTGGCTCCATCTCCAAATCTCCAGGAATTTCCCAACCTGGAGTTGGCAGCCCTAAATAAGGCCAAACCAAAAGTGAGCCTGCAGATCTAGGATGAGGACTGCCCATGGTCTTGAAGGGGCAGTGGAACTGAAGGGTAACCCTGCCCCCTGCCCCATTTACCCGGTCAGTCACCCGAGAAACTGTTATTTCTGTTTCCTGGATGTTTTCCTTGAGGGTCAATAAACAGCTGTAGGCCTTCTTCGGGGCATTTGGCTGGCCAACGAAGCTTGGCTGCTGACCCTGGGCCAGGCACACATTCTCAGCCTAGCCTACCCCACAGGGTTGTTGGGAGGATAAAGTTGAGGAGAGAACAACCTATGCCACTTTGGATCCCCATAAGGGAGAAAGGCCGGGTATGACATTTATTATAAATCTTATTTTGCCTACAGTTCACCAGACAAGGATGGTCACTCTTGCCTTTGCTTCATCTGGTATGGCTACAGCTCTTTTGGCAGAAGGCAGAACACTTCGTTCCAAATTCAAATGGCTGTTAAATATTGCAAGTGCAGCAAGTTCTGGGGCTGGCGAGCCGAATAAAATAAAAATAAAAATAAAAATCTGTTTAAATAACCACCATTTCACTCAGTAGCCTGTAGGGTTGCCAACTACCAGGTACTGTTGTAGGAAATATAGTACTCTGCTCAAATCAAACAATACACAAGAACTATGCAAACATGTATTGTGAACAACATATAACATCTACAAAACGTGAAGACAACAGTGAATCTATATACAGGTAAGTTCAAAGGATCTTCTTTCAAGGTAAGTGAAAGTCTTAGCTAAGGTAATTCTTCAAACCTTAGCACCAGGAAAGCTGAAGTTATGGAAATGAACAGAGGATGAAGAAGTCAACAGTAACGCCGTCCGGATGTTCTCAAACTACCAGGTACTAGCTGGAGATCTCCTGCTATTTCAACTGTTTTCCAGCCAATAGAGATCAGTTCCCCTGAAGAAAACAGCCGCTTTGGCAATTGGACTCTATGGCATTGAAGTCCCTCCCCTCCCCAACCCTGCCCTCCTCAGGCTCCGCCCCCCAAACCTCCTGCCAGTAGCGAAGAGGGACCTGGCAATGCAATTCCCATCCTCCTCCTGAAGCCGATGGCCAATTTCAGAACCCCTCACTTTATTTTCTGAGGAGTTATGTCTGCCACAGATGGATGAATCCTTTTATTATCACAGAATATTTTGTTGTTATTATTATTATAGAGAATTTTACCCTCCGCTGTGCTACTAGGATGCATAAATATAAATTTTAAAATCCTAATAATATCCTAATAAAAACTGTAGTTACCATAGTCAGAGAAATGTGATATATCTGAAGTTAGCCAATGAGATTTTTTTTTTTTTAGGCAAGTTCTCTTGCAAGTCTGAGCAGCTGATCTGCTGCCAAAGGATCTGCATTATACATGGGAAGAGAACAGCAGAGATTGCTTGCAATGCGGCCATGCCAGCAAAAGGGGATTGCAAATCACTGCTGCAAAATGGAAATCGATAACTTCAGGCAGCAGCAAGAGAAACAACAGACACACATTAAAAAGGGCAGGCATCTGTGTTGGTTTGCAAGGGAAAAAACAAAACTCAAATCTGAAGAATAGCAGAATTTCTTTCATTAGGACCAACAGAGAAGCAACCCTTTTGAACTGATGATGATTTTTTTTTCCCTGTTAGGAAAAAGACACACCGAGGCCATTTTATGCATGGCTGTTTCCTCACGGTCCCCCCACTGACTACTTCGGGGCTTTGCTTTGATGATGCATGCATTTTTCCGACAGTCAGAGGTCACCCCGCTCTCCCCGCGCGTTTCGGCACATTTCCCCTGCATTTTCTGGATGATGGCTAAACACGAATCCAGAAAACACAGGCAGAACACACAGGGAGAGTTGGGTCGCCAGGTCCCTCCTCGCCGCCGGTGGGAGGTTTTGGGGGCTGAGCCTGAGGAGGGCAGGGTTTGGGGAGGGGAGGGCCTTCAGTGCCATAGAGTCCAATTGCCAAAGCAGCCATGTTCTCCAGGTGATCTCTGTCGGCTGGAGATCAGTTGTAACAGCAGGAGATCTCCAGTTAGTACCTGGAGGTTTGGAAATTAGCACGGGGAAAGTGGTACAAAAAAGCACACAGACGGGGTACAAAGTAGCAAATATATAATGGGTGACAATAATAAAGAAGACAAAGGCAAGTGTACAACATAGAATCTTAACTTATGCTAGGTTGCTAAATATATACAAATATACAAGGTAAGTATGATGTAATTTTTTGGTGCAAAGCAGGAAGCAGAAGTCCTCTTCTGGATTTCAATAATAACCAGTTCCTTTAGGATATCCAATTACAGGTATAGATCCAAGAAATTGGATTCTATGTTGTACACTTGTCTTTGTCTTCTTTATTATTGTCACCCATTATATATTTGCTACTTTGTACCCCGTCTGTGTGCTTTTTTGTACCACTTTCCCCATGCTAATTTCCAAACCTCATGGTATAGGCATGGAGGTACCCTGGTTTTAGATTTGCTATTAGTACCTTGAGGCTGGCAACCCTAAGGGAGAGGGAGGCAACCTCTGATGCAAGCATAATCAAAGAAAAATCCCGAAGTAGTCGGTGGGGGGACCACGAGAAAACAACCATGCATAAATGGGCAGAGAGAGAGAGAGAGAGAGAGAGGTTACTGGAGGAGAAGCTCTGGTCTGAAGTTTCAAATTGCTTAGGATGGAACAGAGGATCAAATGCCATTAGATGTCTGTGCTTACAGCAGCCCAGAGAAACATACCTGCTCTCCCTTAGGGACTATAAAAGCCAAGACTTATGTTAGCAATCAATTAACTGTAAAGGACAGCCAGATATCAGAAGAAATTATTGTATTGCTGGGAAAGGTGCAGAAATGTGCAACCAAAAAGATTAATGGGTTGGCACACTTTCCTTGCCCTGACCTGGATGGGCCAGGCTAGCCTGATCTCGTCAGATCTCAGAAGCTAAGCAGGGTCAGCCCTGGTTAGTATTTGGATGGGAGACCATCAAGGAATACCAGGGTTGCTGTGCAGAGGAAGGCACTGGCAAACCACCTCTGTTAGTCTCTTGCCATGAAAACCCCAAAAGGGGTCGCCATAAGTCAGCTGCGACTTGAAGGCACTTTATACACACACACACACACACACACACACACTTTCCTTACAAGGAAAGGCTCAAGAATCTGGGGATTCTCAATTCAAAGTAGAGGTGGCTAAGAGGGGACATGATAGAGGTTTATAAAAGGATGCACAGGATGAAGATAACAGAGAACCTTTTCTCCCTCTTCCAGAATACTGGAATCTGGGGGGAACCAATGAAGTTGAAGAGCAATAGATTCAGGATGGACAAAAGGAAGTACTTAACACAATGTGTCATTAACGTGTGGAACCCACTGTCGCAGGATGCAGTGTGGGCCACTGACAAAGCTTAGACAAGATTTGCGCCGGATAGATCCACCAAAGCCTATTAAACACAATGATTAATGGAACCACCATGTTCAGAGGCAGACAGACAGTAGATTCAAAACTCTTTAAATAGCCCATAAGAGTCTCAGAAGCCACTTGGGATTCAGCTAGTCAGGCAGCTTCTTGGAAGCCTGCTAAATTTAGGGTAGAAATTCAAGAAAACACACACCTACTGCAGAAAATGGCAGCTTTGTGTGTCACGTTATCTTCCTGCCTCTGCCTGTCTTGACATCATTATGACAAACATTTCCTTTTTGCTTGTTGCAGCTCTCCTTCCCTGGAGATGGCTGGACGGCCATCTGTCAGCATTGCTGTTTCTATGAGGCAGATCATGGGAGGGAGGGCAGGAAGGTTTGCATCAGTGTTTGGCTCTCGTGGCCCTTTCTTGCATGCCCAGGGTAGTACCGATCACCACTTTGGGGTCAGGAAGTAATTTTTCCTCCAGGCTAGATTGGCCAGGGATCCTGGAGGGTTTTGTGGGTTTTTTTTGGGGGGGGGCGTCTTCTGGGCGTGGAGTAGGGGTCACTGAGGGTGTGTGTGGAAGAGGTGGTTGTGAATTTCCTGCATTGTGCAGGGGGGTTGGACTTGATGACCCTGGTGGTCCCTTCCAACTCTATGATTCTATGATTCTAATTATAAGGAGAAGGGGCCAGAAACTCTCAGGATAAAAACATCAAAGCATAGGGGGTGCTCTACTGATCATTATAAATGATCAGTAAAATGACTAAACTGAGGCTATCGTATTTTGATCACATTATGAGAAGGCAAGGGTCACTAGAGAAGACAGTCATGCTAGGAAAAGTTGAGGGCAGCAGGAAAAGAGGAAGACCCAACAAGAGATGGATTGACTCAATAAAGGAAGCCCCAGCCCTTTATTTTCAAGATCTGAGCAAGGCTGTCAAAGATAGGACATTTTGGAGGGCATTGATTCATAGGGTTGCCATGAGTCGGAAGCGACTTGACGTCACTTAACACACACACACACACATATGGGGAGAAAGACAATTTAAGAAGAAGAGTTGTTGTTTTTACCCCACTTTTCTCTACCTTTTAAGGGGTCTCAAAGTGGCTTACAATTGCTTTCCCTTCCCCTCCCTACAACAGGCACCTTGTGAGGTAGGTGGGGCCGAGAGAGTTCTGAGAGAACGGTGACTAGCCCAAGGTCACCCAACAGGCTTCATGTGGAGGAGCAGGGAATCAAAACCCGCTTCTCCATATTAGAGTCTGCCGCTCACGTGGAGGAGCCGGGAATCAAACCCAGCTCTCTAGATTAGAATCTGACACTTAACCACTACACCACTCTGGCTCTCTCTAATGTAGGGCGTGCTATATATATATATATATGTATATATATATATATATATAAAAATATATTTTACATCAGCCCCGTGTTTCTTCTTTTATGGGTAACACCACCCCTCCTTATGAACACACAATGCAATTTCCGTTGTTTTTTTGTTTGCAAGTTTAAACTTGTCCATTGATCTCATGTTTCCCAAGCCTGCCCAATCCAAACAGACTTGTTTCTGCCTTGAAAGCAAACAGTCCACGCCTCTCTGCATGCTCGTGGCGGCGGCACAGAGCCATGCCACCAGCAAGGCACGGCCGGGAATGCCTCACAGCTCATGAAATTGCAAGAGAATGCCATTGTTCTGAGAGAGGGCTGGTGGAATCTGGATCTCCCACATACCAGTACTGAGCGGGCTGCGCCGCAAAGGAATTACACAAAAACACGCACATGCTACAATCCTACATGGGAATTAGTGTTCACCAGAAACTGATAAGAAGGCCAGTGTAGTAAAATTGGGAGACCCAGATTCAAAGCCCCATTTTGCCATTAAGCTCACTCTGTGACCTCATGCCAATACTTGCTCTTTTTCAGCTCAGCCTACCACACAGCTGTGAGGAGGAGGAGGAGAAGACCACTTAAGGGAGACTCAAACTGGCTTACAAACACTGTCCCCTCCCTACAACAGACACCTTGGGAGGTAGGTGAGGCTGAGAGAGCTCTAAGAGAATTGTGACTAGCCCAAGGTCACCCAGCTGGCTTCCTGTGGAGGAGTGGGGAAATCAACCCGGTTCACCAGATTAGCCTCCGCCGCTCATGTGGAGGAGTGGGGAATCAAACCTGGTTCTCCAGATCAGACTCCACCACTCCAAACCACCGCTCTTAACCACTACACCATGCTGGAGAGAAAGGAGATCCTGTATATGCTGCCCTAAGCTCCAAAGAGGAATGGTGGAATAAGGACTTACTAGATAAAGGTTGCCCTGACCGCGAGCCTGATCTTGTCAGATCTCGGAAGCTAAGCAGGGTCAGCCCTGGTTAGTATTTGGATGGGAGACCACCAAGGAATACCAGGGTTGCTGTGCAGAGGAAGGCAATGGCAAACCACCTCTGATAGTCTCTTGCCATGAAAACCCCAAAAAGGGGTCGCCATAAGTCGGCTGCGACTTGAAGGCACTTTACACACACACACACACACACAGTTAAAGGGTTCACCTTCAAGACACCATTGATGCATCTGAAGGCAGTTGAAATGTTGGCAAACCTTCCCCCAAAACAGGGATGCCAGCCTCCAGGTAGGGCCAGGGGACCCCCCGGAATTACAGCTGTTCTCCAGACTACAGTAGGGGAGGGGCTGTGGCTCAGTTTGTAGAGCATCTGCTTGGCATGCAGAAGGTCCCAAGTTTGATCCCTGGCATCTCCAGCTAAAGAAACTAGGCAGGTAGGTGATGTGAATAGACCTCTGCCTGAGACCCTGGAGAGCCGCTGCTGGTCTGAGTAGACAATACTGACTTTGATGGACCAAGGGTCTGATTCAGTATAAGGCAGCTTCATGTGTTCATGTGTACAGAGATCAGACCCCAGGAGAACATGGAGGGTAGATTGCATGGCATTGCACCCCACTGAGGTCCCTCTCCTCCCCAGGGTCAACCCCAAATCTGCAGGAATTTCCCAACCTGGAGCTGGCAACCTGGCCCCTGCCCCCCACCAATGGTTAGGGGAGACCTGTAAAAGGTGAAGGTAACCCCCTATGCAAGCATCGAGTCATTACTGACCCATGGGGTGACGTCCCATCACAACGTTTACTAGGCAGACTATGTTTACGGGATGGTTTGCCATTGCCTTCCCCAGTCATCTACACTTTACCCCCAGCAAGCTGGGTACTCGTTTTACCAACGTCGGAAGGATGGAAGGCTGAGTCAACCTTGAGCCGGCTACCTGAAACCGGCTTCTGTCAGGATCGAACTCAGGTCGTGATGATCAGAGCTTTGACTGCAGTACTGCAGCTTACCACTCTGCGCCACAGGGCTCTTTGAGGAGACTTGACAACTCTAGAAAAGCATGAAAAACCAGGGAGATGCTGCTGGCGATGGAGAAGGGCCAGTGTGCTGTTCAAGGATCTACAAGTGTAGATCCTCTCAGAGGGGAACCAGAGCAGTTGGAGTGGCAAACTAGGACTTGGGAGATCTGGGTTCAGATCACTACTTTGCTGTGAAGCTTGCTGGTTGACCTTGGGCCAGTCAGGCTAGCCTACCTCACAGAGTTGTTATGGGGATAAAATGGGGAAGAGGGAATAATGTATGCAGCCCCTAAGCCCCTAGGAGGAAAAGTGGAATCAAAATGTGATTGACAGACTCAGGCAAAAGCAGCTACCATGATCCAGCCCCCTCCAGAAGTCCCCTCAGCCAAGAAGAAGAAGAGTTGGTTTTTATATGCCGACTTTCTCTACCACTTAAGGGAGACTCAAACCAGCTTACAATCACCTTCTCCTCCCCTCCCCACAACAGACACCCTGTGAGGTAGGTGGGGCTGAGAGAGCTCTAAGAGAACTGTGACTAGCCCTAGGTCACCCAGCTGGCTTCATGTGGAGGAGTGGGGAAACCAACCCGGTTCTCCAGATCAGAGTCCACCGCTCCAAACCACTGCTCTTAACCACTACACCACCCTGGTTTATCCTCACAACAACCCACCTGTGAGGTAGATAAGGGGGGCGGGGGAGAGACTGAGTCAAGTTCACCCAAATGAACTTCCATGACAGAGTAGGGATTCAAACCTGATCCTCCCAGATCTTATTTCTACACTCTAGCAATGCTAAACTGGTAGGACAGTATTCTAGGGGGACTGGTAAGCCGCATACTGGCTCCAGCCCTGGTTCTGTGCACATGAAACATTTTACCCCAGATGCTCAAAAGCTTGTTCCAGTAAACAGTAAAAATAGCTGCCAGTCTGTTCCTTTATTTTTTTTAATGCCAAGCCCAAATAAAACTGCCAACTTGTGGTGCATGGGGTCATCCAGTTGGCTTGCAGGCTGACAAATGCCCGTACTTCCCAACACAGTGAACAGGGTATGGAAGGCAGAAGGCAGAGGAGAAGCATGGAAAACGTAATCTGCAGTTGGTTTCCCCAGCATCACCTCTGCCAGCTTTTAGGAATATCATGCTCATTAGGGACTTATCAGGAAAGAGAGAGAGAAATAAAACCATTGGCATAGTAATGCCTTTCATCTAACCCTATGTTGAGGCCACATTTCGGAATGCAGTAGTCTAGTCAGCCCATCTCAAAAACTGAGCTGAACAAAGCACAAGAAAAATAGACAATCAAAATGAACAAAAGGGGTTGGAGCACTTTTCTTACCAGGAAAATGTTTGGGGCTATTTAGTTTTCAAAGAATCATAGAATCATCATAGAGTTGGAAGGGACCACCAGGGTCATCTAGTCCAACCCCCTGCACAATGCAGGAATTTCACAACTACCCCCCCCCACACCCAGTGACCCCCTACTCCATGCCCAGAAGATGGCCAAGATGCCCTCCCTCCCATGAACTGCCTAAAATAATAGAATCAGCATTGCTGACAGATGGCCATCTAACCTCTGCTTAAAAACCTCCAGGGAAGGAGCACTTACCACCTCCTGAGGAAGCCTGTTTCACTGAGGAACCCCTCTAACAGTTAGAAAATTCTTCCTAAGAAGGTGCGGGTGCATGATAGAAGTTCTTTCAAATTACAATTAGTGTGGAGAAAGTGGAAAGAAAGATTTCTTCTCCCTTTCTCATTAAAATTTGAGACAGATAGTCAAACCATGAGGCACTGGATTCGGGGAAGACAAAATACGTTTCGTCACACAAGGCACAATGAACAGATGGAACTCACCGCCACAAGCTGTAGCAATCAAGTTCACCCAGCTGGCTTCATGTGTAGGTGTGAGGAAACCAACCCGGTTCACCGGATTAGCATCTGCCGCTCATGTGGAGGAACGGGGAATCAAACCCGGTTCTCCAGATCAGAGTCCACCGCTCCAAACCACCGCCCTTAACCACTACACCACGCTGGCTCTCTTAAGAACATAAGAAAGGCCGTGCTGGATCAGACCAAGGCCCCTCAAGTCCAGCACACAGTGGCCAACCAGGTGCCTCTAGGAAGCCCCCAAACAAGGCAACTGCAGCAACATTGTCCTGCCTGTGGTCCACAGCACCGAATATAATAGGCATGCTCCTCTGATCCTGGAGAGAATAGGGATGCAACATGAACATAAGAAAAGTCCTGCTGGCTCAGACCAAGGCCCCTCAAGTCCAGCAGTCTGTTCACACAGTGGCCAACCGGGTGCCTCTAGGAAGCCCCCAAACAAGATGACTGCAGCAGCACCATCCTGCCTGTCTTCCATAGCACCTAATACAATAGGCATGCTCCTCTGATCCTGGAAGTGAAAGAGAGTCACAAAACTAATTTAGGAGGAGGCACAGAGTAGCCTGGGTTGAAGAGAGAAAGACACTTACTCTGGAGAGTCCACCCCACAGCGAGGAAGAGGGTCCCGATCCGCAGCAGACCGGCGAGAGGCCTCATTAGAAAGACACCCTCCCTTGCCGGTGCTCATTTAACCAAAGATCACATTTGGAGACGGGGAGGGAAGCGGCTCTTCTCCTTTTCCTCCATCCATCCTGGGGCAGCTGCCACAACGGGATCGAGTTCCAGAGGGTCGGACCGAATAGCTGTGGAGGATCAGCCTAGCCGGATCCCCTCAGGCATGTTTCCCTTCTCTTTGCCTTGGCCTGAGACTCCACGGGGACGGAGAGATGAAGGCTGGGCTCCAGCTTCAGGTCACTCCCTCAGATCCACTGATATTGACTGAGGATGTCATTGGCTGAAGCAAGGGAATGGAGATGCCACAACGGAGAGCACCGTGAGAGGCAAGGGAGACGCCCAGCCTGCTGCACAGCATAAGGGAGGGAGAGAGGAGCTGATTTAAAAGGTTTCGATTCTGGCCCTGTGGTTTTAGCTGTGGTGGCTGTCCGGGGCCATTTATGCATGGCTGTTTCTTCGCAGAAAGAGTAGGGCCACGTGGAACCACCGTTTCACTTTATGAGTATGGAAAAAGGATACCCCAGCAGCGCAAAAAAAGATCCTGTGATGGAACCATCCCCTGAATGGCGTGGGACTCGCTCCCTGGTTACTCTTCATAGGATCATAGTTTTAACAATATACTGTATGCAGTATCTCCAGGGTGCAGTTTAGCCATCGGATCAGTGGCCCCCAGAGAGTTAATTTTCAGGCAAGCAGCTCCTCTGAAATCAACATCGATCAGAAATCTATTAAATTTTCATCCCTCTTTGTCTCCAAGGAACACAGGGCAGTATACAGGGGTTCAACTTTTCCCCTCCTCCATTTTGTCTTCACAACAACCCTGAGAGGCGGGTGAGGCTGAGAAAGAGTAGGGCTCCCCCCCCCCAGGTCACGCCATGAACTTCACGGCTGAGCGGTGATTTGAACCTAATGCTCCCTCGCTCCTGAGTTTCCCCTCTGACCATTGCACCACACTGCTTGACTGCCATTTATGCATGGCTGTTTCCTCGCAGTCACCCCACCGACTACTTTGGGGCTCTGCTTTGATTATGCTTGCAATTTATGACCATTGGAGGTCGCCTTTTTCTCCCTGTGCGTTTCTGTGCATTTTCTGGATGGTGGCTAAACACCAGTCCAGAAAACGTGGGCAAAACGCACGAAAACATACAGGGAGAAAAAGGCGACCTCTGACAGCTGGAAAATGCATGCATGTTCAGAACAAAACCTTGAAGTAGTCGGCGGGGTGACTGGTAGGAAACAGCCATGCACATACGGACAGTGTCCCATGCACTCAAGCCATGTGGTGTAGTGGTCAGAGGGGCCACCTTGGAATGAGGGTTAGGTTCAAATCACCGCTCAGCCATGAAGTTCATGGGGTGACCTCGGGGGAGCCCTACCCTTCCTCAGCCTAACCTGCCTCTCAGGGTTGTTGTGAAGACAAAACGGGGAAAAGTTGAACCCCTGAATACTGCCCTGCGTTCCTTGGAGACAAAGAGGGATGATAATTTAATAGATTTCTGATCGATGTTGATTTCAGAGGAGCCACATGTCTGAAAATTAACTCTCTGAGGGCCACTGATCCAACTGCTAAATTGCACCCTGGAGATACTGCATATATTGTTAAAACTATGATCCTATGAAGAGTAACCAGGGAGTGAGTCCCACAGCATTCAGTGGATGGTTCCATAATATGATATTTTTTGTGCTGCTGAGGTATCCTTTTCCCATACTCATAAAATGAAATGGTGGTTCTGCATGGCACGTAATATAGCACAATATTCCCCATAAAAATACCTTTAGGGTAGCCAGCCTCCAGGTGGGGGCTGCTGGAGATCACCCGGAATTACAACTGATCTCCACATGACAGAGATTAATTCCCCTGGAGAAAACGAATGATTTGGAGAGTGGACTCTATGGCATCTTACCCTGCTGAGGTCCCTTCCCTCCCCAAACCCTGCCCTTCCAAGGCTCCACCCTCAAATATCTTTGAATTTCCCAACTTGGAGCTAGCAACCCTAAGGGGAACTGATCTCTGCAGCTGGGAGATCCATTGTGTTTCCAAGAGATCCCCAGGTTGGCAACCCTAGAAGGAGAGACGGAAGCAGAAAAAGGGGAAGGGCCATGGGGGCTTTCAGGAAAGAGAAAGAAGAAGAGCAGGTATTTATACCCTGTGTTTTTTCTCCCTTAAGGAGTCTCAAAGCAGTTTCCAGTCGAAATCCCTTTGTCTCCCCACAACAGGCCCCTAGTGAGGTAATTGGGGCTGAGAGAGTGTGACTAGCTCAAGGTCACCCATCTGGCTTCATGTGTAGGACTGGGGAAACCAACCCGGTTCACCAGATTAGAGTCCGCTGCTCACGTGGGGGATCAAACCAGCTTCTCCAAATTAGAGTCCGCTGCTCTAAACCCCTACCTCGGGGGATGAGATGCCTCCCGGATTCCCCTTTGTTATTATTAATTGTGAGTGTGGATCTTCTGTGCCACCTGCTGGCGAAGGCACTAAATTAAAAACATAAATTCCCGCTGGATTCAGATCAAAGGTCCGTCTAATCTAGCAACCTGATTTTCGACCCTGCATATCCACAATGCTAGGGCTGATGACGAAGGCGTCATATTCATGTCCCAGAGGCAGATATGGGAACTTGGAACTACTTTTCTTCAGCGCCACTGGAATTCTGTGCTGCAGCGCAACTGGACACCCACAGAGATGGCCAGCAGAAATTCCCATGACTAGGAAAACTTCTAACATGATCCTTTGCGGACATCTTTGTGGGGTCCCCCAACACCAAAAACTTTTCTTGTTGTTTTGCTAACATTCACACATATGATAACCATCTTCAAGTACTTGAAGGGCTGTCATATAGAGGAGGGTACCGAGTTGTTTTCTGTTGCTCCAGAAGGTCGGACCAGAACCAAAGGGTTGAAATCAAATCAAAAGAGTTTCCGTCTAGACATTAGGAAGAATTTTCTAACAGAGCGGTTCCTCAGTGGAACAGGCTTCCTCGGGAGGTGGGAAGCTCTCCTTCCCTGGAGGTTTTTAAGAAGAGGCTAGATGGCCATCTGTCAGCAATGCTGATCCTATGACCTTAGGCAGATCATGAGAGGGAGGGCACCTTGGCCATCTTCTGGGCATGAAGTAGGGGTCACTGGGGGTGTGTTGGGGAGGTAGTTGTGAATTTCCTGCGTTGTGCAGGGGGTTGGACTAGATGACCCTGGTGGTCCTGTCCAACTCTATGATTCTATGAGGGTGCCTCACACACACATCTAGAGTGGTCCCGCCTTTCTGGTTATTCCGGGAGATGGTGGTAGAACCTCCCTTTGAGCTTTCCCATCTCCCAGTGGAGTTACTTGCAGTCCTCTCATCAGGAATTGAATGAAATGTGTTTTGGTGAGGCCAGGATTCAGTGATAGAGCACATTCTTTGCATGAGGAAGACCTCCAGCATCGCATATATACTGGAATATGGATTTTCCAAATACTGAAACCCTGGTATCTTCAGAGGCAACAGATGTTGGGAAAGACTTTTCTGTGCCTGAGACCCTGGAGACAAAAAGAAGAAGAAAAGAAATCCAAAGCACACACCTTATATAAAAAAGTTTTTGACTTTGTTATATAATAAACAGTGAATTTGTTATATATTTTTGATTATGGTGGGTGCTTTGGCATTTTTTTGTTTTGTTTTTATATTACGCTGTACTCCCGTCTTCATTATCGGAGACCCTGGAGAGCCATTTCCAGCCAGACCAGACTGAGTGAGGCCGGCCAAATGATACAAGCTTCATATTTTCATATGAAACAAAAACCCAGACCAAAGGCTGCAACCTCATGCATGGTGTTGTGGAGCATCCTGAGAGTCAGAGTGGCGTAGTGGTTAAGAGCGGCGGACTCTAATCTGGAGAGCCGGGTTTGATTCCCCACTCTTCCACATGAGCAGCGGACGCTAATCTGGTGAACTGGATTTGTTTCCCCACTTCCTACACATAAAGCCAGCTGGGTGACCTTGGGCTAGTCACAGTTCTCTCTGAACTCTCTCAGCCCCACCTATCTCACAAAGTGCCTGTTGTGGGGAGAGGAAGGGAAGGCGATTGTAAGCCGTTCTGAGACTTCTTAAAGGTAGAGAAAAGTAGTGTATAAAAACCATCTCCACAGCAGCCATTTTCTCCAGGGAAACTGATCTCTGTCATCTGGAGGTCAATTGTAATAGCGGGAGATCTCCAGGTGCTGCCTGGAGGTTGGCTACCCTAGATGTTTCTATTCAATTTGGGGGCTTCCTGCATATTCCATGTGGGGGGATACCTATGCGGAAGCATGTGTCAGCTGTTGGGGCTGAGGTGTTCTTGCCTTCTCTGCCCTGCGGTTTTTCAAATGTCTCTGGTGAGCAAGATCTGAAGTCATGAATAAAAGAACAAAAACACTTTTAAAAGCAGAACATCAGTTTAAGTAGAAGCCCCAAAAGCTGCTTCTCTGCCATAACCTCTGTTAGGGTTTTGAAAAGTTATGTCCACTTTTGTTTCTTTCTTTACTTTTTTTTTTTTATTTGGCAAAGGCAATTTTATTACGATTAGGCTGCTAGTTTTCATTCTATCTTCAGGGAACCCTTTTCCACATCTGCTTTTCTGCGGAGGTGAAATTTGGAAAGTTTGTATGTTGCAGTGAATTCTGAGGAATCCACCCTCCAAAGGAGACATTTTCTCAAGGGGA
Organism: Euleptes europaea; assembly: GCF_029931775.1. NCBI lineage: Eukaryota > Metazoa > Chordata > Lepidosauria > Squamata > Sphaerodactylidae > Euleptes > Euleptes europaea. The sequence continues at coordinate 12,651,297 of NC_079323.1, forward strand.
ACAGATCTCTGTTGGCTGGAGAGCAGTTGTAATGCCAGGATATCTCCAGTCTCCACCCTACTCTACATGACAACCTTCCTCTCCATGGGCTTCTCAACTTTTGGGCGGCTTTCTTTCAAGGGAAAAGGCAAGGAAGGGAAGAGTGAAAGAGCTTCACCCCACAATGCTATCCTTGAAAAAGCAGGCTCGGAGGCTACATTTGGTGGGGAGATCTTGGAGAAGGAACACTGAACGAAAACGCAACATGCAGTTTGACCCCGCATCACAGATTAAAACCATCTTCAAACTGTTCCAAATGTTTTATTCTTTAAAATACATCTTCATGCTTCTCTGCAAAAAAGCCTAAATTTGGAGGCATAGAGGCCTCCTGAAGAAGGGAACTTCAAAACGCTGGTGTCACTACAGAACCCCTCCCCATGTCCGGCAAGCTAACTTCCAGAAAAGAAAACATCTTCTGGGCATTGGGTGTGTGTGGGGGGGAGGTAGTTGTGAGTTTCCTGCATTGTGCAGGGGGTTGGACTAGATGACCCTGGTGGCCCCTTCCAACTCTATGATTCTATGAACCCATGGATCAGGGCCCTCCCCAAAGATCTGGGGAAGTGAGGAGGTTGTGTCTATCTCTGACCACAGGGAGGTGAAATTATAAAGTACTATTGCTATTCTCTCCCATTAGCTCTTCATCTTTGTGCACATCCAGCTGTTTTCCTCTCTGGGGTAAGGAAATGAACACACCGTCTTCCTTCATTAACTTACAAACGTCCCACTTGCGAGGAAGGAGGTTCCTCTTAAACACAAAGGCTGCCAGATAGGAAACGGAGACAATGGTCAAGAGAGTGATAAGCATGGTGATCGTCTTGAAGGGGAACCGCTGGACGTAGGCCCCGTCCACAAGGGAACATCCTGGGTAACAGATAAGCGGGGGGATCTTCAGGGAGGGCTCCCCTGCCAACAACCGCAGCAGAAATCCGAAGAAGAACCCGGCGGCCGACCCGTACGTGTTGGTGTTAGGGATAAAGAGCACGCAGCACAGCTGAGGGAAAAGGAGGGCGTACACAAGCTCCCCTCCAAGGAGCCAGAGGTCATAAATCGAATGGGAATAAAATGCCAGAATTGTGGCCAGTGCCCCAAAGGCAACCATGGAAGCTCTCATTACCCATAATACATCTTTCTCTGTGGCCTAAAATTAAAAACAAAAAAAGGACACCTTTAGGAATCAACTGGTCCTGGAGTAGGGTTGCCAACCTCCAGGTGGTTGAGATAAATATGCACAAATACTAAAATAGTCCGGCTGAGGTAAAGATAGTACAAGGCTCTCAAACGATTGCACAAAACGTATATTGACAAATACAAAAGTGAAAGTGCTGACGTGTAGCAAAAGAAACTTATCAGTTCTAAAGACGGACTCAACACAAAAAAGTAGCAGGAGCTACTCCAATGACAACGACGATATGGACAAACACACAAGCCAGCTGTAATAGATAAAGATCAGTTCATATGCCTTAATTTCAAGTCAAAGAGGCTCAGTCTCAGTTCATAAGTCTCTTATTCCTTAGGAAAGGAGAACAGAAGGCAGAAGAGGGAGATCAGAACGCCGTCCGGATGCTTTGCGTTTTCGCCGCCGCCAGGGCAGCTTCTTCAGCTCTCCATGTACGAGGAGGCGAGGCTCCTTAAATATTAGAAAAAAACACCATTCCCAGCTAGTCACTGCTTGCTCCCAGAGGGTTGCTCTATGCTCTGTCTTTAGGAATAAACTGGTCCTGGAGTAGGGTTGCCAACCTCCAGGTGGTGGCTGGAGGTCTCCTGCTATTACAACTGGGCCTTGGTCTGATCCAGCCGATAGAGATCCGTTCACCTGGAGAAAATGGCCACTTTGGCAATTGGACTCTATGGCATGGAAGTCCCTCCCCTCCCCAGACCCCGCCCTCCTCAGGCTCCGTCCCAAAAACCTCCCGCCGGTGGCCAAGAGGGACTTGGCAACCCTATCCTGGAGGTAATTTCAGTGAAAACCTAATTCTTGCCACAAATTTGCTGTGCTTCCTTTGTTAGAGTGTGTTTTACTACATGAAGAAGGTATACAAAGTTAGATGTCAGCATCACTCAGGCTCTGCATGAGTCTGAAAGGTGGGACTGGGTGGGAGCTGCCAAGCAGCCCTCCTGGACCAGAGGTCTAAGTAAGCAAGAAGTTGGGAGATCTTTGAGGGGATCTAGTTGTACAGCCCCCTGACTAGGGTTGCCAGGTCCAGGTAGGGAAATACCTGGAAATGTTGGAGGCGGAGCCTGAAGGGGGCAGGGTTTGGGGAGGGGAGGGACTTCAATGCCACAGAGTCCAATTGCCAAAGCGGCCATTTTCTCCAGGGGAACAGATCTCTATCGGCTGGAGATCAGTTGTAATACCAGGAGATCTCCAGCTTGTACCTGGAGGTTGGCAACCCTACATCACACCCACATCTGCGTAAGGCCTACAGTGTTTGGTGTCTGCATTCAGCCAACTTACCTTTTTCCTCAGGATTTTCCTATAAATGTTGTGAGCAAACATGGAGCTTGCGGAGAGCAGGGCAGAATCCCCAGAAGACATCACAGCTGCTGCGATGGCCCCCAAGCCGCAAACGGAGATGTACGTCGGGCAGAGACAGTGGAGAACTAAAGGAAGTATGAGGGCTGATTCGCCTCTATCGTTGGGCGTCGGAAGGCCATAGCCAGTCTGATTCCAATCTCATAAAACAGAAAGCAGAAGCAATATGTTAAAAGGTCTGCATAGATTTCACCATAGAGGTTATCGATCACAATCTTACCTGTGGAACTCCCTGCCCCGGGATGTAGTGATGGCTGCCAACTTGGAAGGCTTTAAGAGGGGAGTGGACATGTTCATGGAGGAGAGGGCTATCCATGGCTACTAGTCAAAATGAATACTAGTCATGACGCATAGCTATTCTCTCCAGGATCAGAGGAGCATGCCTATTATATCAGGTGCCGTGGAGCACAGGCAGGACAATGCTGCTGCAGTCGTCTTGTTTGGGGGCTTCCTAAAGGCACCTGGTTGGCCACTGTGTGAACAGACTTCTGGACTTGATGGGCCTTGGTCTGATCCAGCATGGCTTTTCTTATGTTTATGACTGGCTATGTGCCATATTACTAAATGACTGACTGACTGACTATGTTCTTATGTTCTGTCACTATTATCATCACGAACAGGTTAGAGGTGGCCTATTTGACGACAACGTTCGACTCCTAAAATTCATAGGGATGGCTAGGATGCTGCTTATCAAGACTTGCTTCCTCAACAGACCTAGCGTGGTGTGGTGGTTAGAGTGTTGGACTATGATCTGGAAGACTCAGGTTCAAATCTCCACTCTGCCATGGAAGCTAACTGGGTATTCTTGACCCAGTCACTCTCCCGCAGGTTGTGGCTGTCAGAATAAAATGGAGGAGCAGGGAATGATGATCATTGCCTTGAGCCTCTTAGAGGAAGGACTGGATAAAAATGTAATAAAACAAACAAACAAATGACCTTTCTTTAATATTATTTTAGGTTCAAAGCAGATGAGAATTGGGGGACTCATTACTGGAACCAGCATCTTTAAAAGTTCATGTATTACAGGAGCCTGTGAGCATCTTTGGAAAAGGTGTTGGCGGGTACCAAGGGAGCAAAAGGCACCATTTTTGGGGGGGGGGGCTGATTTACTGCATCTTGGTGCCCCCAATTGGCTTTGGGTCATATGGGGATTGGAGAGGAGATTTAACCCATTCTCCCCTGCATGGTTTTGCAAAGTGAAATTGTGTGCTTTTATAGTCCTTTAAAGAAAAAGAAAAAAAAAGAGGTCATTTCTTCTTATTTTTCCCTTTAAAGAGCAAAATAAAGTATGGTGGGAGGCATTTTCAACCCTTGCATGGTCAACACATAATACCAACTGGGGCAAGGCAGAGTTGTAATTGATTTTAAAACACCAGACTCCAAGATTTCTGTCATACCGTCTTTGTTCTTCTGATCCTTCCATGACCTATCCCGTGACCACTTATGCTAGAATAAAATCTTGTTAGCCTCTGAGCACAGGCTGTGTGAGAAAGAACACCCGGCTCATTTCTGACTGCAAATGAACATTTGGGATCATTTGTACTTCTGACACTTCAGGTTTCGCACTCGGGCAGGAGCACGGATGAGACTTAAACCCCTTTACTGCACAAGCACTCTTGGATTTACCTGTGGAGGCGGCGACTGCTCCAATGAGTACAGAGGGAATGGCCAGCGTAAAACACCCCATCCCGGAAAGGTACGAAATAAGCCGGGCTTGTTTCGCAGAAGAAGCCGAGAGGACTCGCTGGAAATAGGTTTGCCATGGAATGGCCCCCAGAACCTAAAAGAGATGCAGTTTAGGGGTGAGATCAGAAGAAGTCTTGGGAAATACATAATCAAGTCTTCCATGGGGGAAGGTTTCCTTCGAGGAAGAAAGAGGGCTACCTGTTTTTCAGGGGGATATTCCTGAACTCTCACAAGATTGCATTCTCTTGCTTGCCTGGAATGAGAAGTCCACAAATGGTGGTTAGCAAGAAGGAGTCTTGTGAAATTTCAGGAACTGTCAAGAGTATGTTGCTGAACCACTTTTAAAGAGCTGGGAGGGGGGTAAGGAGGCTTTTCTCTTAGGTAAGGGGGTGGCAGCCAGGTGGGCTATAAAAGGGGATAGGCAGGACAGGAGATTACTGAACTCCCAATTTTGCAGATCACCTCTTTGAAGAGCCAGACCTGTATCTGGTACAACTGCTTTTATGTACAGGCCACAAGAAAGTGAAGTAATGATGAAGAAGAAGAGTTGGTTTTTATATGCTGACTTTCTCTACCACTTAAGGAAGAATCAAATGGACTTACTATCACCTTCCCTTCCCCCACAACAGACACCCTGTGAGGTAGGTGGGGCTGAGAGAGCTCTACGAGAGCTGTGACTAGCCCAAGGTCACCCAGCTGGCTTTATGTGGAGGAGTGGGGAAACCAACCCAGTTCTTCGGATTAGAGTCCACCGCTCCAAACCACCCCTCTTTACCACTACACCATGCTGGCTATCCATGATAAGGTTCCCAGCCTCCAGGTGGGGGCTGGAGATCTCCTGGAAGTACAACTTATCACCAGAGACTACAGAGATCAGTTCCTCTGAAGAAAATGGCTACTTTGGAGGGTGGACTCTATGACATTATACCCTGCTGAGGTCCCTCTCCTCTCCAAACCTTGCCTGCCCCTGGCTCCATCCTACAAATGTCCAGAATTTCCCAACCTGGAGTTGACAACCCTATGTAATGAGCACCACTCATTGGGGCTAACATTTCTTACCAAATATAAGAAGTCATCCAGCCACCTTCCAATATCATGGGCTTCTATTTTTCCAACCCAAGGTGCTTGAAATACGCTGTGGTCAATGGTATATGAAATGCTTTCTGTTGCAAAGTTCGTCATGGCAAACGGGATAGATATCCACTTGCAGGAAAATAGAAACATCAGAATTATTTAATTAGTTCCCCCTCCCAATTCTCAGCTCCATTTTCTGGCCTTTATAATGTTCTACCCTTCTTCACTGATCTGAATGGTACCAAAATCAGTTTATCAGTGGGATTTTATGTTTGTTCAGGATGCGACTGTGGGTTCTTCTTCTTTTCATAGTCATGGTTCCAGGATGTAGCATCATTACTGAATTATATCTGAAACTAATGTTTTACAGTGGTTAGTAGCACCAGCTGTGAGCTATAAGGCATAGGCCAAGGGCATGGTCTAAAGGCACATGACCCAGCAATTTAGCTTCAGCTAAATATTTTGAAGTCCATAGATTTATGTGCAAAGATTTATTCAAAAGAGAAGTATTAATAGGAAGGGCCCATAACTTCATTTCAGATGAGAAGGTCTCAGCTAAAGATGTTCAAAGGGAGATTTCAGTTTGAAATTGCTGAACTGAAATTAGGTTTGCCAACAACCTAGAGGAAAAAAATGTCCTGCTCCTTTAACAGAGGCTTAATGGGATGTTATTTCCCTGGTGATGTTATCTACCTCCATGCCAGGAAAAGCTTCAATGCCCATTTCCATACATGAAGCTTCTGTTGAAGGGGTAAGACTTCCTCTCCCTCTCCAGGTTGTTAGGAAGAAGAAGAAGAGGAAGAGGAAGAAGAGTTGGTTTTTATATGCCGACTTTCTCTACCACTTAAGGAAGAATCAAACCGGCTTACAAGCACCTTCCCTTCCCCTCCCCACAACAGACACCCTGTGAGGTAGGTGGGGCTGAGAGTGTGTGACTAGCACAACATCACCCAGTTGGCTTCATGTGGAAGAGTGGGGAAACAAATCTAGTTCACCAGATTAGCGTCCACCACTCGTGTGGAGGAGTGGGGAATCAAACCCGGTTCTCCAGATCAGAGTCCACCACTCCAAACCACCACTCCTAACCACTACACTACACTGGCTCTCCCTCACTGGGATTCATTCAGATGTTTCACAATGTCTTCCACCCAGGATCGAACTGGGACTGGGCTTTCTTACTCCTTATCAGTGCAGTCCAAACCAGAGTTACACCTTTCTAAATCCACTGAAATGAATGGGCTTAAAAGGGTGTACCTATGTTTAGGATAGCCCTATATAAGCACTACATGTCTTAGTAAAACTTGGGATTTCCCACTCATTACAGGTGTTAACTAGTATGGCATAACCATTGAATGCTCTCTCTATTTTTCTTGATTACATCTGAATTTTACATAATTGCATTTCACCCTCTGTGTTCTGCATTTCATGGCCTCTTGACCACACCCCTACATCAAATGTCTCCATAGTGAAAATCCACTTATCTGAAGAAGAGGGTCCAGCAAAGCTTAGGCTGAAGTAAAATTTTGTTAGAGCTTAAGGTGACAGAAGACTCCTGTTCATTTTTACTCATATTTCAAGTGTGTGTGTGTGCGCGCGCGTGTGTGTAAAGTGCTGTCAACTTTCAGCCGACTTATGGCGATCCCAGCAAGAAAATCCCACTTTCAAGGAAAGTGAGAAGCAGAGGTGGTTTGCCATTGCCTTCCTCTGGAGAGACTTCCTCGGTGGTCTCCCTCCCAACACCGACCCTGCTTAGCAGCCAAGATCTAACAAGTCTGGGCTACACCTTGCTGCCTTGCCTCCCTTCAAGTAAGTATTAACATGAAAATATTAAGACTTACCAGGCTAGCCATTATAAAGACCAGCTGTATTACATCAGTATATGCGACGGAGTACAGGCCTCCCAGCAAAGTATAGAGAATGACCGTGCAGGCAGAGATAATGATGGCTAAATACCCTTGGATATCCAAAATTACTTTCATGGTCGCTCCTATAAAAAAGGACAGCACAAAATGAGCACATTTTATGCTATGCAATTTCCCAACACATTTTCTAACTAAGCCAACTAATGCATTAGTTTTGAGCATGACCTAGGGCCATCTTTTCCTTGATAATTTAAGACAAATCATTTCACCTCTCAGATTCCCCACTTATATCACTGGTTGCTGAACTGGGAATCAGCTAGATTGGAGATGAGGTTTTGTCCTGATCTTTGATGTTGTAAGGTTCAGGATTCTAGGAGCTGTCCAGCAGGGTCAAGGGCAAGTCCCAGAAACATGGGGGGGGGGGGAGCTGTCCAGCCAAGATTTTATGAAGCAGGTTCAAAAGAGGGGCAAGTTAAGGACTGAAAGGCTTTTATCACCAGTGTGGTGTAGTGGTTAAGAGCGGGGGACTCTAATCTGGAAGCTAGTTTCCCCACTCCTCCACATGAAACCTGCTGAGTGGCATTGGGCTAGTCACAGCTCTCTCTCAGCCCCACCTACCTCACAAGGTGTCTGTTGTGGGGATGGGGAGGGAAGGTGCTTGTAAGCTGCTTTGATACTCTTTGAAGGTAGAGAAAAGTGGGTGTAAAAACCAAGTCTTCTTCTTCTTCTTTCATCTCCACTCTTTCCTGGAGCACCAGCAGGTCAGACAGTCCTGGTCGGCATCTTTGTTCCCAGGGTCCTGTCAGGAGACTTGATGATGGATCTCCCATGTCCTGTCTGGTTTGACCCCAAAGACAGCAAACATGAAACCATCTGCAGATAGTGGGGACCAGCCTACCACTGAAGATCTCAGTGATAGTTGTTATCATTATGACCTATGAATCTTTGTGGAGATGCCATGTCCCATGACTTCTTCTCAGAGCTCAAGTCGGAAGGGTCACCCTCTGAAGAGCAGGTGGATTCTCCAGGTCCTTTGCAACACAATAAAGGTAAGCAGGGAGTGGCCCTAGGGTCCTGTATTGAAAACCAAACTGGAGAATTGGCCAGTAGGCATGCCTCTGGCTTTCAGGATTTAACACAATGCACCCTCTCTGGCTGCTTTCTCAAAGACTTGCTCAGGGGGTATTGATTTCTCCAGGCCTCAACCGGTACTGCGTTATTCAGGGGGTCCTTATTCAGTTGTGTCCGGTGACTCCGCTTTTCTCTTCCTTCTTGGATGATCCTTCTGAGTTGGCCTTTGGGAAGTCATGGGACATGACAGCTCCACAAAAATCCACCGGTGATAATGGGAACAATTGTCACTGTGGTCAACAAATAGCCCATTAATTGATACGCTGGTTTTCACTATCTGTGGATTGCTTCATGTTGGCTATGCTTAGGCTCAAACCAGGCAGGACATAGAAGATCAGTGATCAGGTCTCCTGACAGGAATAGAAGGCTCTGAAATTGATCACAGCAGTACTTTGGGGTCGGGGAGGGAGATGGAGTTTTAACCCTTTCCCCACTTGCCATTTCCTTGATCTAAATACCCGCTAGCTCCTTTAACCCCGGTGTGGGGGAGAACAAATTCCCATCACATTTGGAGGTCTGGTCACAAATCTCCCACATCAACCATGGCTTTGGCTCTTATCTGTTTCAGCCCATAAGACAAGAAGAGATGTTGAACTACCTAAAGATGCAAGAATAGCCGCAAACCAGAATACGTCCGCTATTAAGGATGGAATAAACAAAAGACTTCCCATCATGTTCCCATAAGCTTCTTGGATCGGGTCCATCATTGTCAGATAATTCTTGGATCTCATCGGATTGACAAAGAAGAGCCCACCTGTTTAAAAGCAATCATATAAAATTTTGCATGCAATATTTTTGTGGGTTATTTTACAACCAACTATGTGCCATCAGTGTTCCTATGTGCCACGAAGTTGAAAGCTCAGTCAGGAGTAATTGGGTGCCTGGGAGGATGAACATCTTGCAGAGGATGGTGGGTTCCAACCCGTCCTGCATCCATCAGCACCTGCAGATTTCAGCATTGGCCTGACTTCAGAAATACTGCTTTATAACTATTTTCCAACATATGCGTGAGTGAGCCAGCGTGGTGTAATAGTTATGAGCAGTGGAGAACTGGGTTTGATTCCCCACTCCTACACATGAGCGACGGACTCTAATCTGGTGAACCGGGAAGCCAGCTGGGTGACGTTGGGCCAGTCACAGTTCTCCAAAACTCTCTCAGCCCCACCTACCTCACAGGGTGTCTGTTGTAGGGAGAGGAAGGGAAGCAGATTGTAAGGTGGTTTGATTCTCCTTAAAAGGTAGAAAAAGTCAGCATATAAAAACCAGCTGTTCTTGTTCTTCTTCCTCCGAGACCACCCTGCCAGAGCCTGCAAAGGAAACCTCTCCACTGGGCCCTGAGGTAGCCACCAAGCAGGTGCTCCACCAAGAAGGACTCGAACCCAGGCCTGTAGCCTCCCCAGGACCTTCTTCCAGTTCACACGCATGGAGATAGCAGAAGGCCCGGGGTGAGGTGGCACAGAGGCAAGAACCAAACTGTCCACACGCCACCCAACTGTTGAGTGAGAACAGTGCTCTGATGGTGACACTTCCTCCCAGGATCTCGGACAGAGCACTGCCTCAGGGACTCCAGCAACTGCTGGCCATGCAGCTGGGCCCAGTTACCTCTCAGCCTATCTAGGCTGAGGCCTGGGAAGACAACCTTGCTGCATCAACCAGTTCTCAAGGCCCCAGTCCTTGGGTACTAGATCCATCACAAGAATTTGTCTGTTCCTGCATGCCAGACTCTGCCAAGTGATGATCTGCAGGGTAAATCCTGGCTCTGGAGATCAGGAAGCCTGAGGGTGGAACAAAATGTGATATCAGCTAGGGATTACTGCTGTTTAATAAAAGTTTTCCAACCTGCCTTTCCATCTCAACATGGTGATCCATGATAACCATCATAATACAAATGAATGAACATCCAGAAGAAGAAGAAGAGTTGGTTTTTCTATGCCGACTTTCTCTACCACTTAAGGGAGAATCAAACCGGCTTACAATCACCTTCCCTTCCCCTCCCCACAACACACACCCTGTGAGGTAGGTAGTGCTGAGAGAGCTCTAAGAGAGCTGTGCCTAGCCCAAGGTCACCCAGCAGGCTTCATGTGGAGGAGTGGGGAATCAAACGCGGTTCTCCGTATTAGAGTCCACCACTCCAAACCACTGCTCTTAACCACTACTCCATGCTGGCTCCCAATCAAAGGTAAAAACAAATATAACTAATGACAAAACAAAGACACAATAAAACAACAACATCTGAATCAACTCAAATCAAAGGAAAATCTAATTGTTAAACTAGAAGGCTTATCGCATCCAGTCCAGGAAACGTTTTTGAACCCTTTATAACAAAGAGCATTCCTTCCCCCTCGCACCACATTTTCCTGTTTTGGTCATGAAACCGTTTTGGAGGCATATAATGCCCGCAGTATCCCAAAACAGTTTAATGACGATTTAAAAACTTACCCCGTTCCCATAACGTTCTCTCCTTGGGTGCGATAACGCCCAGAGGTTTTGAGGTCCCTTCCCTCTGCCCATGCCCACTTCTCCCAGCTGCCTCTGACCCCTCCCTTCCTGGTCACACCTCACCCCCCCCTCAGGTCAGTCTTGTGGTCAGTCCTCTCCTCCTTGCGTCCTCCATTTTTTTTCGCCATCTGCTTCACCTATCGTTGGGACAAAGGGAGGCTTGTTCGTTGAGACGTTGGCCATTTATTCATGGAAGGTTTTGCATTGGATTTGCCACTCTTTAGATGCACTTTTTTCCCCATCCATATTCTCAAAACTCAACAATAAGCCGCCATGCAGAGTTTTGAGAATTCAGATGGGGAAAATGTGCATCTATAGAGTGACAAATCCAATGCAAAACCTTCCATGAATAAAGAGAAGTTGAGTGGTTAGGAAACTGCCTCATCCTCAGTGTACCTGGTGTTATTTTCTGCGGAAAAAATCTCCTCTTTTGCCTTTCCCCCTTGTTGATGGAGACTGCTCGCACACCTAGAATTTCCCCAATAACTCTTCCAATCTATGCAGCTCATGATCAAGGCGCTTCTACAGGAAAGATGGGTGGGGGGGAGAAGGGACCCCCCCCCTTTCGTTTTCACAAGAACTTGGGCAGGAGGGTTTTTTCCCCATCCAACGTTTAGAGCACCGAGGGAGGGGGTGAGCCCTGCGAACCACATTTTGGACACCTAGACGCTTATGCGAAATGCTGCTCAGAAGGCAAATGTTTCAGAGATGTTAGAACGGGCAGAAGTGCGGGGGGGAAATAGCAACTCGCATCCAGCACGAACGCTCTTTAGGTGTTTTCCACACGTTTCCCAGACTTGGTGCAATAAGCCTTTAGGTCAGAGATTTTCTGGAATAACCCTATCTTGATCTGATGTCTGCAGATGGGAAGGGAGGGTAAAAACAAATATAACTACTGAGAAAACAAAGACACAATAAAGCAGCAACATCTGAAACAACTAAAATCAAAGGAAAATCTAATTGTTAAACTAGGTCAGAGGTTTTCTGGAATAACCCTATCTTGATCTGATGTATGCAGACGGCGAGGGAGGGTGTTTGTTGTCGCATGCAGGAGAATGAGGGGGGAAATTCATACCTTTGCACAACATTTAAAAACAACTTTTTAAAAGGAAAGAAACCCACCAAGAATATAATTATTTTCAGAACCAAAAACCTATAGATCTCCCACAATCAAAACAGAAACATATTGAAACCTAAGTAATACATATTTTTCGATGCCATAAATTGGATTCACTATCACTCTAAGACAGTGATGGCAAACCTTTTAGAGACTGAGTGCCCAAACTGCAACCGAAAACCCACTTATTTATCGCCGAGTGCCAATGCGGCAATTTAACCTGAATACCACCCCCAGAGGGGGCCCAGAGGGAGAGGCTAGGGTTGCCAAGTTCCTCTTCGCCATGAGTGGGAGGTTTTTGGGGTGGCACCTGAGGAGGACAGGGTTTGGGGAGGGACTTCAGTGCCATAGAGTCCAATTGCCAAAGTGGCCATTTTCTCCAGGGGAACTGATGTCTATTGGCTGGAGATCACTTGTAATAGCAGATCTCCAGCTAGTACCTGGAGATTGGCAACTAGTTCCTTAGTGTTTCTCTCTACATATCAAGACAAATGGAAAGGTGTTTGGAGGATGGCTTGTGGGCACTTCAAAGGTGGAATAGGACTGCACGCCCCTCCGCCCGCACAGACCCAGAGGGCGCCGGAGAAGCCGCTGGAGGGAAAGATGGAAGGAAGGAAAGAAGGGAAGGGAGGGAGGAAAGGAGAGAAAGAAAGAAAAAGAGAGAGAAAGGGAGAAAGAAATGGAGCGAGGGAGAGAAAGAAAAGTAGGGAAAGAAAAGGACAGAGGGAGACAGAGAAAGAAAGAGGCCATTTATGCATGGGAGGTTTTGCCTTGGATTTGCCACTCTCCAGATGCACATTTTCCCCATCTGGATTCTCAAAACTCTGCATGGGGACTTACTGATGAGTTTTGAGAATTTGGATGGGGAAAATGTGCATCTACAGAGCAGCAAATCCAAGGCAAAACATCCCATGCATGAATGGCCAGAGACAGGAAAGCCTTCCCGCTTCTCTCTCTCTCTCTCTCTCTCTCTCACACACACACACACACACATACACACACACCTCCTCCCTCAGCCCGCAGCAGAGAAGGGGCGCGCGCGCGCAGAACAGCCCGCAGTGCACGGCCGCCGGGAGACCCTTCCCGCGGAGGCTCAGCGTCCTGCCCCACTGACAGCTGCCCCCGCCCATCCTGGCCCGCCGCCAGCGAGGGAGGGGAAGGAGGCACCCCAGGGCCTCTGCCTGACTTCCCGCCCCGCGGCTCACCAGCCACTAGCCTTGCCACCGCGCCCTTCGCCTGTGCACGGGGTTGGGCCCCCCCGGCCGCCTCCCACGTGCCCGGGTTGAGCAGCAGCAGGAGGAGGATCCCCCGCCCGGCTGGGCCTCGCCGCCACCGCCTCCACCCACCCCTTTCAGAGTGGAGCTCCGGTGGAGGCCCGTCTGGCGCAGAGGGAAGGAGGGAGGGAGCCCAGCCTAGCTCAGCGCCCCTCTCTGCCTGCCTGCCTTGCCCAGGCCCCTAAGCCCCCCGCCCGGAGGGGATCTCCCACCCGGCCTGCCTGCCCCAAGGGGGGGATGCGGCGAGAGGCGAGCAAAGTGGGGCAGAGGGCGCCTCCTTCGTGCCCACCGGCCAGCCACGCCCCTCAGCCCGCACAGGCCCAGAGGGCGTCAGAGAAGCCGGCGGCCATTCTGAGTGTGGGCGCCCGGCTTCTGTTCCCCGCTCTCCCACCCGCCTGGCAGGCCGCGCACGCTCCCTCCAGCGGCGGCAATGGCGGCGGCTTCTGTGGGAGAGTGGGGGCCACCGCCAGTGATGTCGGAGGTTCCCCACCCCTGGGCTACAGCCTCCCCCATCCGGGGAGGGGCAGAGCCAGAAAAGCCAGTGGCTTGGAGGAACCACGCGTGCCGGCAGAGAGGGCTACGCGTGTCGGAAGTGGCACTCGTGCCATAGGTTCGCCAACACGGCTCTAAGATATCGTTATTTCTTAACAAATGTACGGGGTTGGAGCCCAGGGACCTGTCCTGCAAAAGCTGGAGTCTTCTATTGAGAAGACTTGCTCCCACAGGAAAAGTTTGTTTCACCAGCAGAAAGCTGCTTATAACAGCGGAAGGATCCTCCTTTTGGTGGAAGGAAGAATCTTTGGATCCAGTCCATACTTGCTCAGGTTTCTTATAAAAGTGCACAGGTTTTAATGCAGAATGAACTGATGTGGAATCCAAGATGGTATTCGATAATCTATTCACCAGAACTTTCAAAATGATCATTTTGTTCTTCATCTCCCCCCTTCTTTATCTGCACTGAATACCCTAAATCCTTTGATATATCGCAGAAACATCCATAGTTGAATGCATTTTACTGGTTTAGAACTTACTGCAAGCTTTAGAGCTTCACAGGGTTCATCATCATCAGGCACGGATGAAGGGTAGGCAGAACAAAATTAGAAAACAAGTACATGTGATTTTATCTGCCCACCTGAATCTATTGTGACTTGTCACTTGGAATGCTCAAGACTTTTAAAAATGTGAATTGTTACAAAATGTAAGTTAAAAAATCTTAATTGTAATTAAAACATTTTGAATTCCACTGGTTTTAAGTATTTCCAATCCTGGTGTTGGGGGGAACTAACCATATTTTTAACAAATAAATTATTAAATGTTCAAGCTTTTAAAAAAATGACCTTTACCAATAAGAAGGGCCAAAGCAAACCCTGCTGGAGCTTGAACCCACACTAGTCCTCTTGAGGGAAGGTAGACAATTTCAGCCGTTCCATTGATATAAGCTCCTCCTACCCATGTTGCTGAAAGAAAGCGGTAGAAATAAGAGTGATATATTAATGGGCAAGAGCTGACTGCTCTTAGAATCATAGAATCATAGAGTTGGAAGGGACCACCAGGGTCATCTAGTCCAACCCCTGCACAATGCAGGAAATTCACAACTATCTCCCCCCCACACCCCCAGTGACCCCTGCTCCAGGACCAGAAGATGGCCAAGATGCCCTCCCTCTCATAAACTGTCTAAGGTCATAGAATCAGCATTGCTGACAGATGGCCGTCTAGCCTCTGCTTAAAAACCTCCAGGGAGGAAGAGCTTACCACCTCCCGAGGAAGCCTGTTCCACTGAGGAACCGCTCTCACTGTTAGAAAATTCTTCCTAATGTCTAGACAGAAACTCTTTTGATTTAAATTCAACCTGTTGGTTCTGGTCCGACCTTCTGGGGCAACGAAAAACAACTCAGCAGCATCCTCTATATGAGAGCCCTTCAAGTACTTGAAGATGGTTATCATATCCCCTCTCAGTCTTCTCCTTCAACCCAGCTCCTTCAACCTTTCCTCATAGGACTTGGTCTCCAGACCCCTCACCATCTTTTCACATGGAAACCTCCATCATGTCCCTCCCCTTACTAATCTTTTTTCTAACATGAAAAAAGCAGGCATGGAGGGGGGAGAGAGAAACGGAAGCAGATCGGGGCTGTAGTGCTGAAGGAGGGGGGCATATGACTCTTTACACCATTTGCCGGCTGCATATCACTCCCCCCACCCAGCTCCCCTTTGGTAGATTAGATGAGGAAGTAGAGATGAGTGGGCTATGAGTATTTGATTTTGTCAGACTATACTATCGATTAGCTTTATTAGATGTTACCAAAATCTAGTATTTAGAAGGGAGGTAACGTTTCCCTCTCTCCACACTGATCATGTCATAAGCATCTAGAATGCCCCCCACTGCCACCACGTCAAAATGATATTCACAATTCAGTTATTCCTCACAAGGAAGGTGCCTCCAAACCATTTGATCACTTCAGGTCATAGGATTGCCAATTCCAGATTGGGAAATTCCTGGAGATGTGGGGAGGTTAGCGTTTGGGAAGGGTAGGGACCTCAGTGGGGTGTAATGCTACAACCCTCAACCTCCAAAACAGCCATTTTCTCTGGGGGAACTGATCTCATCTGGAGATCAGTTGTAATTCCATGAGATCTGCATGCCCCATCTTGAGGTTGGCAGCCCTACATTCAGGAGGACCTCCATGTAGGCCTATAGGAAAGGCTCATACTTACCAGTTGCAGTGAACAATCCAACCCAGAAGTTCATGTTCCTGCCACCCACAATGGCCATTTCAGTGGGGTTCTCCCTCTTCTCCTTTTTGCTTTTCCAGGAGGCCCAAACGCCAATCACCAACGTTATTAGATAAAATACTATCAGACCAACTAAGCCACCTATATTCAAAGCCATTTTCTTTCAATCTCAGAAAAGAGCTCTGATTTCTGATAGCACCGAGGGTTATGGATCGCAAGTCGACACGCAGAGAGGTCTTGTTTGTGCCGAAGAAACCAATGCAAGGAAGAGACTACCTTTGCTCAGCACTGAAATGGGACGGGTGTGTCGAAACCCACAAGCTAATCAACGATGCCCTTGAAAGGGAGGCGCACAAGCCAGTCAAAACACTCTTCCCTACAGTCTCTGCTTTCTTTTAACACCGAATGGCAAAAAAGTAAACAGAAGCAAGAAAAAAAGGATTTACATTCTGGTTTAATCCATTCTACTTGTAGGAAGTGAGAAGACAATGGGCGAAAACGCATGGTTGTTTTATCCTCCTTTAATCCCTGTTTCAGCCCGGATTCAGCCCGGATCGAACACATGCGTTTCGCCTAATGTGCGCTCCTGGCTAAAACAGGGATTAAAGGAGGATAAAGCGACCATGCGTTTTTACCCAGCGTGAGCCTCGTGTGACTGATGGTCTTGCAGGGCAACTGGTCAGCTATTGGATGAAACAGGTTGTTGGACGTGACGGTCCACTGGTCTAATCCAGCAGGGCTCTTTTTATGTTCTCATGTCTTCCTTGTGTCCTAAGCAACAGGAGAAATATCTGTGCTGTATGGGAGACCACCAAGGAGTCCAGGGTGGCCACTCCAAGGCAGGTAATGGCAAACCATCTCTGTTCATCTCTTGCCTTGAAAACCCTATGGGGTCACCATAAGTCAGCTGCGACTTGACAGCACGTTCCACCACCACATCCATGGCCATAGCCACATGGGGGCACTCTTCTGAAGGAGCATCCCACCTTAAATTTTAAGCTTACCATTTTTGTAAAAAAAGTCAGCTAGAACAGAAAGAATAGAGGCGACGTTCTACCCAATTTTTCACTAACAAAGCCTTTTCCTGCCTTCTAGCACGTTGACCGATAGATGTAAATGCACTGGCATAACTGACAAGCTCCTTTTTAAAATGTTGTAAACAAAATAATATTTAATACAATCAAATCTCAGTCTTTGCTACAATATTTGTATGTAGGCTCTAGGTTCCCCCTTTGTCCCTCAGCACTGAAACATTCCTAGTTACAGGCCTATTTTGATGCGAGGAACTCAGGTTTGATTCCCTCCTAAATGTTGAAGTACATGAGGGGACTTTGAGAGAATGTCTTGCTGTCTTGATGCCATGCATTCCTTTGATGTAATCCCGCACAACAGGGGAAAGTGTATGTGAATAAGGCACCCTGCTGGGAAGACATCCCCTATGATTGTAGCTGCCTTATACTGAGTCAGAAAAAGAAGGCTCTGTGCTGTATAGTATGAAGAAAACAAAAACAGCACAAATTTCCAATGCAATTAAATATATTAAGTGCAAAGAGGTGTACAGTGAAAACACATACAACAAACAATACACAAAATACAAAGGATCAAAAAGATAAGGTAAGTACTAAATGTTGTTGCTTATCAATGACTTGACAATTTCTTTTACAGAGTTCAAACTTCCAGGTAAGTGCAATTGTCCAAGAGTTTGGAGGACATATGAACAACTATGAACAGTTGTTCATATGTCCTCCAAACTCTTGGACAATTGCACTTACCTGGAAGTTTGAACTCTGTAAAAGAAATTATACTGAGTCAGGCCATGGGCCTATCAAGGTCAGTGTTGTTTCTTCTGACTAGCAGTGGCTCTCCAGAGAAAACTTTCACATCACCTGATCCTTTTAGCTCAGTGGTTCCCAACCTGGGATCTGGGGACCGCTGGGGTGTGCGTGTGCAGAATTATTGCAAGGGGTCCACGAAATCAGATGTGCACAAAGCAGTGTCATTTTGATCTTTTTCTCATTATGTATTTTCTCCATCAGCAGATTCTAACAGGACAGTGACTATCGTATGGGGGTCTGCAAAAGGTTCAGAAGGGGCTCTCAAACTTGAAAAGGTTGGGAACCACTGTTTTAGCTGGAGTCACTTGGGATTGAACTGAGGACCTTCCACATACTAAGAGGGTGCACTGCCACTGAGACCCAGCTCCGTCCTGGTGGTCTTTCCCACCTGATCAGCACTCCATCAGGAACAGGGTGTGTTGACTGGGTGAAAGAGGCCCACATGGTCAGCTTCACTCACACAACATGTTATCCGCATTGCTTGCAGCGTGGAGAGCCTGTGCAGTGTAGTAGTTCGGGTGTCATATTAGGTTCCGGGAGATCTGGGTGCAAATCACCACTGCTTGCAGGATGATCTTGGGATACTCACTCTCTAACCTACCTTGCTAGTTCTAACCTACCTCACAGGATTGTTGTGAGGATAAAATGGTGCTTTTTAACAGTGCCAAGGGGCCCCAATTCTGGTTGGGAGAGGAGGTGCTCCTGCCTCCCCTCATGCCATTTCTCCAACATGATACAGTGCTGGAGGGCATTATTTCCCAATCCACTCCAGCATGGTGCAGTGGTTAAGAGTGGTGGACTCTAATCTGGAGAACCGGGTTTGATTCCCCACTCCTCCATATGAAGTCTCCTGGGTTGACCTTGGGCTAGTCACAGTCCTCTCTGAACTCTCTCAGCTCCACCTACCTGCTTTGAGACTCCTTAAAGGTAGAGAAAATCGGGGTATAAAAACCAACTCTTCTTCTTCGTCTTCTTTGTCTTCTTCTATAGACATTCCTATGAACATGTGCAGCTGTCTTATACTGAATCAGGCCTGGGTCCATCAAGGTCTGTATTGTCAACTCAGACTGGCTGCAGCTCTCCAGGGTCTCAGGCGGAGGTCTTTCATGTTACTGACTACCTGATCCTTTTAACCGGAGACTGCCTCTGAAGATGAATGTTCCTTTTAATTTTCGTGGCTGGTAGCCATCAATTAGACCACTCACATGAACGTGTATTTATACTATTTATTTATTTCATTTTTATTTGAACATTTTGTGCCACTTTCCCACCCAAATAGGGTCCCCAAGGTGAAGAACAAGAGAACATTAAAAGATCTGAACATTAAAACAGCCATTTAAAATAATATATAAAATAATTCAGCAAAAACATATAAACACATAAACCCACAACACCAAAACCTGGGAGGAGGAGGGCCAATAACCATTATTGGAGGTATGCCTGATGAAAAAGTCTTCACCTGCTGGTGGAAGACAATGATAGAGGGAGACAGACGAATCTCCCTGGGGAAGGAGTTCCAAAGTTTTGACGCCACAACCAAGAAGGCCCTTGCTTGGGTTGCCACCTGTCTAGCCTCATATGGCAGGAGCAACTGAAGGAGGGCCTCGGAGATGACCAGAATGTACGGGTAGCTTCATACAAAGTCAGACCATTGGTTTCTCAAGGTCAGAGGTCTTTCCCATCACCTGATCCTTTTACCTGGAGATGACAGAAGATTGAATCTGGGACCTTCTGCCCACACACAAAAAAAGATGTTCCACCACTGCATTCCTCTATAAATTTGTCTCTTAAAAGAAAAAGAAACTAACTCACCACCACATCCTGCAGTAATGAATTAATGCTTTGACTGGGGAGGGCATTTTTTTATTATTATTATTATGAACCAACCACTGGTCAGTTGCATTGGGCAATCCTGAGTTTTAAACTGTTTTTCTGTGGTTCATTTTCTTTGCTTGATTGCAAAGAATCCCCCAACCTTTTCTTTGCTTGACTGCAAAGATAAGATTAACCAATATATACTATAATAGCAAAAAAATCTAGATAAATTATACACCCTGATTATATTTTGATTCTCTTTATATTTAAAAAAAATCTGGATTCTCTTTATATTATCTTTGATTCTCTTTATATTAAAAAAAAATCTGAGCACCCATTGTGTCTTTGTTCCTATCCCTGTACAGAAAACACACACAACCCTGACTGGACACGAATTGGCCGGATGTTGCTTTTCTCCTGTGTAGGCTGGTCACATTCCTGCAACATCAGTCTGAAAACAAACAAAAGGAGGAGGGATGAGTTATCTTAATAATGTAAATAATTCAAAGAATATCTACTTATTTATATTTTCTTAGATAATTTTTTGCGGCAAAAAAGAGTGGCAAACAGGAATGCTTATATAACTGAAATCGGCGTTTCTGTCTTAAAAGCCAACTGCTGATATCTAGGCTGTCAAAAAATGACCAGCATCGGCACTGCATAGGCGTAGAATAATCAGGGATGAAAGTTTTGTGAGAATAAAATGGGAGAACCCCACCTGGTTACTGATTTACTTCGTTTATAGTCCGCCTTTCTCGTCGAGACTCAAGGCAGATTACAGAATTGACTGAAAAGTCAAACTTAACATGATGTTGGAGTTCAGTGATGAAAACTCCAAATGTGTTGTTTGGTCTTAAAACTATGTAGTCTGGAGATCGGTTTTCATTCCAGGAGAACTCCAGGCCCCACCTTGAGATTGGTAACCCTAATCTGGACTATGGCGCTGAGGAAGGAGAATGAGGACCTTCTGCATTTTAATACAAAGATAACAGCTGCTTTGAAGATTGGGGAGGGGTCTTTAGGAAGACAGTATTTAACACTTTCCTCTGACATGTCTACCATGATTTAAATAGCTCCTTGTAAGCTACATTCAGCTTCACTTGGGGAAAGAGATTGGGGGGCTATTTAAATAAAAGAGGAGGGATGGAAGGAAAGGGTTAAATTCTCCCTCACTCCTTGGCTCATCCCTGAACACATGGACACATGAAGCTGCCTTATATTGAACCAGACCCTCAGTCTATCAAAGTCAGTACTATCTACTCAGACCGACAGCATCTCTCCAGGGTCTCAGGCAGAGGTCTTTCACATCACCTACTTGCCTAGTCCCTTTAACTGGAGATGCTGGGGATTGAACCTGGGACCTTCTGCATGCCAAGAAGATGCTCTACCACTGAACCATGGTCTGATCTTCATCAGGGCTCTTTCACCTCTTGCCTCATCTGGCCCTTCTTTGGGGTGGAGTGACCAGATCCACACCCTCCGTTCTAACATGCACTGACCTTTCTTTTCCTGAGGCACATGCCACATGCGAACTCAGCCAGCCCATTGACAACTTGGATGAAGCAAAGGACAGCTTCAAGTGTGCCGATTGCCAGCAGGAGGGAAAACAAGACCACGTTCCAAAGGATGACATTTTCCGGCCTTTTGCAAATGCTCCATGTTGTCTGGTTAAACAAGTAATTACCCCTATGAAAAGGAGAAGTTAAATTGGGTTTTATTACATCTGTACTTATATGTTGTCAAATCACAACCCACTTGAGGAGATCCCAGCAAGAGGAGGTCAAGAAGCAGAGGTGGTTTCCTCCTCTTGCCCTCCTCTGCAGAACTTTCCTTTATGGTCTTCCATCTGAGTATTGAGTATAGGGAGGGGCTGTGGCTCAGTGGTAGAGCATCTGCTTGGCATGCAGAAGGTCCCAGGTTCAATCCCCGGCATCTCTAGTTAAAGGGACTAGGCAAGTAGGTGATGTGAACTACCTCTACCTGAGACCCTGGAGAGCCGCTGCCGGTAGACAATACTGACTTTGATGGACAAAGGGTCTGATTCAGTTTAAGGCAGCTTCATGTGTTCATGTGTACTGACCCTGCTTAGCTGCCGAGATCTAACAAGATAGGGCTATACCATGTCATCTTCCCTCTGGGTTTTATTAGAAAACTTCATTTTTTTTACAATCCATCACCCATTGGATCTGAGTTGGGATGATTTAATACCATTATATTTAACAGTGTAAAATTATAATAGAGGAGAGGAATAGATTAAACAACCCCTCTCATCTTGAAAACTGAGCTTTAGGATGAGTCTCTTTTTGGAATGTGCCTCCAGAATGGAACAAGGTAGGCCCAGAGCACTACTGATTTACGTAGAGAAGCAACAAACACTTTCCTCTGAAGGTAGCTTGGAGCTTACAGGAGCCTTTAATTTGTTTAATATATTTATTCCTCACGGAGTATGATGAGTACTGTTGCATCATATTCCAGCACACAGTTTGGAAATTAACAGTCTACACAACGCAAGTTACACCAATCCTAACAGTTGCTCAGCACACCTTTCCCTTGATACTAAAGCTCAGTTTTCAGAATGAGAGGGGTTAATTGTTTAATCTATTCCTCTCCTCTATTATAGTTTGACACTGATAAATATAATGGTATTAAATCATCCCAACCCTTGCTCTGTTAACTTCTTATATGGTTCAGACATCATTCCAAGACCATCCATTCAAAGGAACATTCATATCCACTGCAACAGGAAAACTATACTTGTATCTGCGAAGTCTGCACTTGCAAAAAGATAAAAGGTTCACTCAGGACACCACGAACTCAGAGGGAGACACAAGTCAAGGTTTAGATACTGCAAAAAATGTAAACAACTATGCATTTGGGGAAACATTTAAATTTGCAAGTCTCTGTAAGCAGGGAAAGATTTCTGCCCTGTTTGGAAGAATTTGCAGGGCCAACAGTGAATTTTGTAATTTTTTAATTCTAAAACGGTTTTTGCACAATTTGATAATCCTGAAAATTATGTCAATTTCCCTTGGAACGGCTAAAGATTTATGCAAATTGCTTCATGCTGACCAGTACAGAGATTTAGCATGTGCCACTAGTGGGAATTCTTCCATGATGTTCTCTCACCACGTAGTCATTCCATCACTTTGCCCATTCACTCCCTGCACACCTGGGCTCCTTGCTTGCTCCAGCAGGTGGGGAAGGAACAGCCAAAAGAACTGGGGAAGGAGTGAACCCTTGAACACATGAAGCTGCCTTATGCTGAATCAGACCATTGAGCCATCAAAGTGAGTATCGCCTTCTCAGGCTGGCAGCAGCTCCCCTAAGGTCTCAGGGAGAAGTCTTGCACCTCCCTTACTATCAGGCTGGAGATGCTGGGGATAGAACCTGGGACTTTCTGCATGCCAAGCACATGCTTTGTCAAGTTGTCACTGAACCACGGCCCCTCCAGCATGAGAGCCAGTGTGGTGTAGTGGTTAAGAGTGGGGGACTCTAACCTAGAGAACCGGGTTTGATTCCCCACTCCTACACATGAGTGGTGGACTCTAATCTGGTGAACTGGGTTGGTTTCCCCACTCCTACACATGAAGCCAGCTGGGTGACCTTGGGCCAGTCACAATTCTCTCCGAACTCTCTCAGCCCCACCTACCTCACAAGTTGTCTGTTGTGGGACAGAAAGGGAAGGAGATTGTAAGCTAGTTTGGTTCTCCTTAAAAGGTAGAGAAAGTCGGCATATAAAACCAATTCTTATTCTTATTCTTCTCCCTACAGTCGGGCAACCTGGCAACTCTGTCCTTGCTGCTGTGGAGTCTACCTCTTCTGAGCACAGGCTGCACAGTGGGGCTCAGTTCTACTCACATGAAGGTGTCGTTCCGGAAGGGGTAAACGTATACCTCGTCGCCAATATCACAAAGAGGACCAAAAACCAACCCCAAGGACGAGATGATCATACAGTACACGCCACCTGAGGCTCCCAACGCAGCAAAGAGGACAGAGAGCAGCATCTGAAAGGAAAAGAAGGCAAGTTAATCTTCTTAGGAATCTGGAGGGAGACAAGTGATGGGGGGGGGATTTGGAGCAGAGACATGGTGGGAAAGTGTTACGGATTTCAACACCTCCACCTGATGCTTCTGGGTTCCAAAAGATCCTCTCCTGAAACTGCCTCCCATTTACAAGATGTAAGCTGGGGTTCTGTTTCTCAGGCTTGCAGGACATGGTAGGCAAAAGAATTATAACAGAGGGGTTGCTTTAGACATGCTCAGGCATCAATAACCGGAACTGATAAGAAGGAATTGTTGAATCTCCGGAAAATATCTCTGGAGAGGAAGGAGAAAAACAAGCTAAGCCCCCCGCCTGGCTTATTGTTTGGAGTGGTGGTTCTAGACAAGGGTCAAATGCCATTTTGAGATCTTATGTCCCAGTGTACCAGAAGGCACATAGTTCCCCCAATAAGCCCAATTGCTATGTTGACTGCACAGGGCAACATTACTATATGCTGTGCCTACATCTATGGTACACATAGAATCACAGACTAGAATCATAGAATCATAGAGTTGGAAGGGACCATCAGGGTCATCTAGTCCGACCACCTGCACAAGGCAGTAAATTCACAACTACGTCCCCCCACACCACCAGTGTCCCAGAAGATGGCAAAACAACAACAACCCTCCAGGATCCCTGGCCAAGTTGACCTGGAGGAAAATTGCTTCTTGACCACAAAGTGGCGATCGGCATATCCCTGAGCATGTAAGAAAGGGCCACGGGTAGGGCTGTCAATTCGGTTCGGTCCGAACTGAAAATCAACCGAATTTCCCCTGATTCGGTGATTTTCTGTTCGGACGGATCCGAACTCAAAACTGGCGGGCAACCCGGGGGGCCGAATTCAGCGAGTTCGGGAGTTCGCGAATAAATCCGGCAAATTCGGCCCCCCCTTCAGGGGAGCCCGCTGAAGAGGCGCGGGCTGCCCTTTAAACTGACCTGTGCCTCCCGGCCGGGAGGCGCAGATCAGTTTAAAGGACAGCCCGCCCTCCTTCAGGGGAGCCTGCTGGAGAGGCGCGGACTGCCCTTTAAACTAATCTGCGCCTCGAGGCACAGATCAGTTTAAAGGGCAGCCCGCGCCTCTCCAGCGGAGCCCGCTGAAAGGTGCGGGCTGCCCTTTAAACTGACCTGCGCCTCCCAGCTGGGAGGCTCAGATCAGTTTAAAGGGCCCCCGCGCGCCTTCAGGGAATCCCTCTGAAGGCGCGCGGGGGCCGAATTTTCCCCCGAACTCCGGATCCCCCCGAATTACCGGGGATCCGAAGCGGGGGAGTTCGGACTTCGGCACGTACCGAACCTACAAGGGTCAAATTCGGCCGAATCCGAACTGTACAGAATTTTTTTTTTTTTTGACAGCCCTAGCCACGGGAGCCAAACACTGGAAACAATCTTCCTGCCCTCTCTCTCACTATGTGCCTTAGTTCACAGAATCAGCATTGCTGACAGATGGCCGTCTAGCCTCTGCTTAAAAACCTCCAAAGAGGGAGAGCCCACCGCCTCCAGAGGATGCCTGTTCCACCAAGGAACTGCTCTAACTGATGAAGAAGTGAGCTGTCTCTCTTGAAAGTTCATACCCTGCCAGAAATTTTGTTAGGCTTTAAGGTGCTACTGGACTCTTGCTCTTTTCGATATTTTCCTTGCATATCTTATCACCATCTCCCGTTTAAGAATTGATTTCCCCCATGTATGAATGAAGGTGCTTACTCCACATCTGTTAGCGCAACATCCTTCTCTGCCTGCACCCAACATCATAAATGCTGGCAAGAGTATCTGGGGAGGAAAAAGAAAGAACAGTTTGCCTGTACAGTTATTTCCCACTTTTCAGCCATTCGCTCTTTTTGTTTTTCTCACAAATGCACACAATAAAGTTAAAAGTGAACTTGGTCGTCCTGTTTTCTCAGCTGCCTGTGTGCTTCTTCTTTATTGGGGCAACAGTGACCCCGGGGGAAATCTCTCTCTCCATACCAGAAATAGGATGTTGGATTGGCACCCAGCTGCCAGATCTTGTTATTTCAGCGGGTGGGCTCTCCTCACCTGAAGCTTCACAACTAAGGGACGTGACATCAGGATGAGGACAGATGTGATGTTCTAACTGGGCAATGAGGATAGGCGCTCCAATTATCTCCATGAGTTCTAGAACAACTAGTCCTGCAGGATTTCAGAGGGGTGGTGTAGAGGTTAAGAGCAGCGGACTCTAATCTGGAGAACCGGGTTCGATTGCCCGCTCCTCCACATGAAGCCTGCTGGGTGACCCTGGGCCAGTCACAGCTCTCTCCAAACTCTCTCGGCCCACGCAGAGGCAGGCAATGGCAAACCACCTCTGAACATCGCTTGCCTTGAAAACTCTAAGGGGTCACTGTAAGTCAGCTGTGACTTGATGGCTCTCTCTCTCACACACACACAATTCCCAAGTGTACCACCCATCTGTGGATACCTAAATGCGCAGATCGGGGCCACACTTACCCCAGAAAGATTTTTCTGCAGACTCGGGGGACATATTCAAGATTGCTCTATAGTTGTAACATAAAGCAGTCGTTCTATGTAACAGGCTCTTACTTAAGAACAAGGGAACTGTCATGTTGGCTGGATCAGGCCTAGGTTCCTCCCAGGATATTTTGCAGGAACCCTAGCCTGCTGCTACGCAACCCACCAGAAACTGAATAGTCAGAGGGGCCACGAGAACACTGGCTTCTGCCCAGCTTGGGCTGAGACCATCCAAAGTCAACCCAGCTCCAAGCAAACCGGCACCTGCCACTTATGAAAGTGTTCTTGGAATTCCTCCTACACAATATACATTTGCTTTCTTGTCTATCCTTGTTCCAAGGGCATTTGCCTGCCAGAAAGGACATGCCTTGGTTTTTATCTCGTTCTCTTTTTTAAGTGTTGTGATGCTCTGCCTTTTGTGGTTTCAAATGGCGCTTTGCCAGAAAGCCAAGATAACGGATAGGAGATGCATGCTCAGGATGGGGACCTGCATCAAGTTCCTCATTGACCCAGGCATTAGAAGTGCTGGTTAATACTGAGGAACTGAGCCATTTCCCCTTTAACTTTTTCTAAACAGAGCACTGCAAAACTGAAATTTGTTTTTTAAACATTGACCATTTTTGCATGGTAATTAGCAGCATGTTCCAGGCTGAACTGAACTGCAGTTTTTTAAATTTTGCATGCTGAACCGTCATTCTGGAAGTGACGCATTACAAAAGAGCCCATTTTACGCGACTTTTGGTGTTTGCGCCGAAGAATCCCCCTCAAGGAACAATGCAAAACAACAGAGGTGCGTTAGCTATGCATATGCTAATGGCTATGCAAACAGGAACAAAGGAGCAGGTGAGTGGCGGGAGTAGAACTTCTCCTTTTGCGTCAGGACCATGAAAAGGCATTTTAAAAAGTCGCATTTTTTAAAAAGAGCTTTGAGCGAGCATCAAAATTGACCATGCAAAATTGTCTATCTGTTTCTAATGGCTTCAATGCTTTTTTTTCCTGGGAAAACCCACTCCCCCCCCCCATTCTGTTGACTGGTGCTAGGAGCATATCTTCCTATGGGATGTTCTTCTACTACAAATAGCACCCTCTATTGTGGAAATTTTATCGAAGCATCACAGATCTACCCCATACGGGCTTAACGAGATGTCACTGTGGCCATGGATCTGCCCTGTGGTTGCTGATCCCATTTTATACAAGAATTTGGCCATTTAAAAAGTGCCACAAGCACCCAGTCCTGATCAGGCCTGCAACAGAGTGGGGCCCAATGATCTTGTCCACCCCCCCAATGCTTTTTCAAGTATCGAAACAGCCATTTAGTTTGGCTCTGAGTTAGCCACAAGTATTGCCTGAATCAATGACTGGTAAAGCAGTTTGTGTGTGTGTGTGTGTGTGTGTGTGTGTGTGTGTGTGAGATTGCATGTTGCAAAGCCCTGGTGTCTTGCCTTATCCTTTGTGACTGGGCCTGCATCTGGCTTCCTGCTTAAAAACTGAATAGTGAGTGAGTCGTTTCTAATGGCATTTTACATGCTTCCATTGAGCATCTTTATTGTTCACATTTGAAGAAGGTTTTGCTAGTGAATTACCTATTTTAAATCTTGAACTGATCGATGAACATGTTTCAGGAAGTGTACATATTACCAAAAGGAACACAATTATCTCAAATTTAATTTTTAAAAAATAGCATTCATTGTTAGAAGAAAAGACCACTTTAATATTTTCTTATTCATTCCTTCTGACAGGGCTACTCCAGACCCCAAAGGGTCTTTTCAAAAAAAAAAAAAAACATGCACCCACAATTTTCAGCCACACAGCTTCTGTCTAATTAAAATTAGTCCCCAAGAATTCCTCACCTAAATAAAGGTTGCTATCCTAAGAACATTTTCCTAGGATTAAGTCCCATGGAATAAAACTGGACTTATTTCCTGATTCACGTCACCAGGCTGCAGTTGGTAAACCCCAGGAGGAATTGGGGTAGGGCCTGATGTGCTGAAAAGCATATGTCCCTCCCCTCCCCAAATCCTGTCCTCCTCAGGCTGCATCCCAAAATCTCCATGTATTTCCAACTAGGGTTGCCTGAAGGAAATGGAGTTTTTCTTAAGAATGACCCCGAGTCTGATTAAGGACTAAACAAAGTGAGTTTATTCAGAAATCACAAAACTTGGTAAACGACTGGGAGACAGGCTTATTTCTAACTAGGGTCCATAACTAACAGGGCAACATGCTCCTCTCTTTCACTGGAACTAGAAGGAAGAGTAGGGGTGCGTTATGGGAACAAACAAGAACACAGGAAGAGAAGGGAAAAGGATCACAACCTTTCTATCTATCTAACTCTCACACTTGCTGCCCCCTGCTAATCTTCCTTTCTTTAATCAATCTTTGTGCACTAGACATTGTGTTTCCAACACCCCTTCTCAAGGTCTAGCGTACAAAGTCTACAAGATTGAGGTTCTGGCATAGACCTTTAAACTTGTCTTTTGGGAGAGGTATACTTGTATATCTTGTATACTTGTATCCCGTTGGGAACTTGCTGACAATACTGCTGCAGACTGTTGGATTGAAATGGATTATTTTTTCTATGTAATTGACTTACCACAACATGGATGATATATTTTGGGGCTGAAGAAACTTATGTGAAACGGCCGTCCCCCATTTCTTTGGATTTATACCTATATTGGATATCCTGTGGAATTAACTATCCTGAAATCCAGAAGAGGACTGTAAGCCTTCAGATACATATCAAGGACAGTTTCATACTTACCTGTGAATTTGTATATAATTAGTTGCTAAGTTTTCATGTTCTGCACTTGTCTTGTTTTTCAGCACTTATTACACACTTGTTATTTATGTGTATTTGTGTACTATAATCCCGTGCTAATTTCCAAACCTATTGGTACAGGCACGGAGGTGCCCTATTTTTTTGTTGCTTAACCTCCAGGTACTAGCTGGAGATCTGCTATTACAACTCATCTCCAGCCGATACAGATCAGTTCCCCTGGAGAAAATGGCCGCTTTGGCAATTGGACTCTATGACATTGAAGTCCCTCCCCAAACCCTGCCCTCCTCAAGCTCTGCCCCCAAACCCTCCCGCTGGTGGTGAAGAGGGACCTGGCAACCCTATAGATTGCCTCAGAATCCCCCTGCTATCTTGCATTTTGCAACAGGAAGGTTTCTTCAAGGAATGGAGCTCTCCTTTTAGGTCCTGACAATGTAAGAAAGAGTTCAAAAGGAGTCACACACGGCTCCCTCCGGTAGAGTAGTGATAGGGATGGGAAGATTAATAAGGTAAGGGGGAAAGAAGGGACTATAGAATGACTGATGCTCACATACAGTATCTCTACAGCCATCTCTACAGCATTGAAGTACAAACTGTGAGTGGAGAGACACTCAGCAGTAAACTGCTGGTGCCAATGTTCATTATTTCAGAGGCAAAGTACACTTTCATGGCAACACTATTTTGTAGGTCAATAACTAGTCACAGAGCGCCGCAAGTCACCAGTTTAGAAGATCAATGGGAATGCCTCCTCCCTCACTGTTCTTTGTATATAGGCATGACGCATGTCATCCTGACCTTAGGCTGTTTTTATTTAGATCTTTTCACAAAATGTCCTACTGAATGAGACCATAAATTCACGGTTCCTTTATTTATATCTTTTGCTTTGTCATTATCTATATTGCACCTATTTTTTTAAGTGACAAATATAATAGTGACATCTTTTCTCTTTAGACTTCCACATTTATTAGCTTTTGCCCCCTAAAACCCTAAGTAAAATATTTATGAGTTGTTTTTTTAAAAGCCATTTCGGGTCTCCACTGGGGTGAAAGGTAGGGTATAAATGAAGCAAACAAAGAAATAAATTTATGGAGTTTGCTTCTGTGAGGTGATGGATTAGATGGCTTTAAAGGGGCATTACGCAAATTCTTGAAGGCTGGGTGCATCAAGGGCTAAAGGCATATGGTGGCTAAAGGGAACCTCCATGTTTAGAGGCAGATACTAGAAGAGCAACAACCTGATAGAGGACTATTGACATCACCCTGCTTGTGGGCTTCTGAGTCCTTCCAGTTGGCCAATGTAGGAAGGGGTGATAGACTAGACAAACCTTTAGTCAGATTGAACACAGATGCTTTTATCTTCTCTCTGAGAACTGTAGTTCCATAGGTAGGTGTGTGTTTGTAGGGGACCTCTATAACAGAGAATTCAATGCATGTCATCAAATTACAATTAAACCAGGACAAAACATATCTTGTGTAGACATACCACTTGAGAGGTGCTCTTGAGGCAGCCTCACAGAAATACCAAAACAAGAAAAGCAGAGATTCTCAGTTTGTTCGGCCAGAGGGCACCACAAAAGGGCTGCCAGGCTGGATCAGTCACCTTGGGATACCATGGGAGATTAAAAGTTAAGTGACCCCTTATGATAGAGGCTGCTATGTAGGAATGGGTGCTCCTTGTAGACCCAAAGGTGGTGCCTCTTGGGTCTTCTGAAGCATCTCCTGCTCCAATGGGATGGAGGAAAGACAATACTGGCCCTTTACTCTTAGGAAAGAG
The DNA here is from genome assembly GCF_029931775.1 of Euleptes europaea. Lineage (NCBI taxonomy): Eukaryota > Metazoa > Chordata > Lepidosauria > Squamata > Sphaerodactylidae > Euleptes > Euleptes europaea. The sequence continues at coordinate 12,681,957 of NC_079323.1, forward strand.
ATTCTTCGGGCACCAGGAAAAACATTAGTGGGTACCTCAGTGTTCACAGATGCCCTGTTGGGGACCATTGATATACAGTAACCAGGGAAGTCTTTTCTTACCAGTATCCCAGCTCCTAGAATGCCATGGAAAAACCAGACCAGGTCTGTGATCCTGCTGGCTTCCAATACTTGTCCATTGGGGAAGTAGAGGAGAAGATTAGAGACAATCGCACAGATAGACAGAGGGAACAGGGAAATCCCAATGCATCTGGAGCATTTGCTGCTACACATCGTATATCACCACCTGGGGAATAAAAATAAGAGAAAACACTGACAAAACGTGGAGCCTAGAAACAAACATGAAGCTTCAGAAATTGGTGAATGCCCTTTAAAAGAAAAAGAAAAAGGAAAGGACTATATAGGAGCTATATAGTCGATCCCGACTTAAGTCGGTTTGAGGTAGCCGGCTCAAGGTTGACTCAGCCTTCCATCCTTCCAAGGTGGGTCAAATGAGTACCCAGCTTGCTGGGGGTCAAGGGAAGATGACTGGGGAAGGCACTGGCAAACCACCTCGTAAACAAAGTCTGCCTTGGAAACGTCGGGATGTGACGTCACTCCATGGGTCAGGAATGACCCAGTGCTTGCACAGGGGACCATTACCTTTAATGAAACAAAACCCTTTCTGAAGAAGTGAACAGTATTTATCTTATTGCAGTTACATTTTTTATTTCCCCCCCCCCCTTTAGCTTTATACTAGGCAACTAACAGAAAGCTTTAAAGCAAACCACTGGATGAAAGCCAATCAATGTACCACAAAAATCCATGAAACATAAAAGTACACCAAACTATACCAGCACTCCCCTCCCACAACCAAATTACAGTTAGACAAGAAGAAAGATCATAACGTGGTGGGCAAACACCTCACAACCTCTCCCACTTCCTAAAAATGGTGGGCACCACAAAAGGTGTTGACAGGCACCATGGTACCCATGGGTACCATGTTGGGGGACCTCTGGCCTATATCAGTTTGGGTTTCCTGAATGCTTGTTATTGTTTTTTTTACTGAAAAACGTTACCTTAAAACCTATCTCATCCTGATATAGCCTAATATATCTACTGTGGGGATTTGTGATCAGAAAAGGCCTCAGAAACAAAAATGTTTAAAAGTCATAAGAAAATCTTAGAGCACCATCTATTGGCAGAAATTTTTACATAATGACTGACAGAACCTTTCTACCCTTGGGGTTATTTATCTATGTCTTTACTTTATTTGTACCCCCATTTTTCTCCCCAGCGGGGACTCAGACAGGCTTACAACATGCTCCCATTCCATTTTATTAGAAGAAACATTAGGCTGGATCCAATCCAGTGTCTTTTTAATGTTAAAGAAACATCAGGAGACCCTCCTGTGGAACATGTAATTTGAACATGGATTCTGTCGCTTTTTATGCACAGGCTGTTTCCATTGTGGTCACACACACACTTCAACTACTTTGGGATTTTGTTTTAATTATGCACTTTTTGTCCAATTTTTAGAAGTCACCTCGCTCTCCTCTGGCATTTTCCCCACGTGTTCTGGATGCTGTTATAGCCTGAGTTTAAAGTTTGCCTTGATCCCAAATCGAAAGCTGGTCCTGTGCATACTTGTCAATTCGGGGTTTTCTCCCCAAGCCCATTCTCACTTCTCCCTCCCACTTGTCTTTCCCCCTCATCCAACCCCTCCCTTCCAAGCTGCCTGTTTGGTCAGTTTCACATCGAGTGTTGGTCAGTTTCAGATCTCAGCCTGATCAAATGGTGTTTTTTTTTTTTTGTGACTAGCAAGAATGCTGAAATAATCAGAAAGGACCTATGCATCTGCTTATTTAGTCAGTTTCACAGCACCGAGTATTGTCAGTTTCAGACCTCAGCCAGATCGAACAGAACGGGACTGATTTGATGCCCTCCTGTTATACGTGTCCTCTTTAGGATAGCCATGAAAGCCATTTTTTATTTTTTTTGGTGAATGCAGGACTAGTGACATAACACTGGAATAGTCTGAAACGGCCTATGATGCTGCCTATTTGGTCAGTTTCACAGCAAGTGTTGGTCAGTTTCAGATCCCTGTGCAGAGTGATTTGAGAATCTGACTGCAAATACTGTGCATTGAGAGAGCAGCATATCCAGTGGAAACAACCCGTGCACAAAAGGACTGTGTCTACTGCCAAAAAGAGTCCCCCTCACTTATTTTCCCTGTAGTGTCTAGTAAATTAAAATGTGTGGTGTGATATCACTGTTTTGCTAGTATCCCTACCTCCTTCTGGTTTTTGTTGTTGTTGTTGTCAAGTCACAGCTGTCTTATGGCGACCCCGTAGGCAAGAGAGTTTGGAGGTGATTTGCTATTGCCTCCCTTTGCGTCATGACCCTGGTATTCCTTGGAGGTCTCCCATCCAAATACCAGCCAGAGTCAGGGCTGAGATTGGTGACTGGCCCAAGGTCAACCAGCAAGCTTCCATGGCACAAGTGGGGATTTGAACCAGGGTTTCCCAGATCCTAGTCCAACACCTTAACCACTGCACCTTGGGCCACTTACACACTCTCAGCCTAACCTACCTCACAGGGTTGGTGTGAGGCTAAAATGGAGGCGTGGCGAAAGGTGCAAGCCCATTAGGGCCCCTGTCCGAGAGACAGCTGGGGTTTAAATGAGGTAAATAAATAAACTCCATATGCACACAGGGCTCCTTGCCCTGTGGTTGCTGAAAATGGAGTAATCCTGATCTTGCACGCAAAGCCCAGGTGGCTGTGATAAAAATATATGTGCACAGGGTAGTCTTTCTCTCAACCCAACTATCTTCGGCCCACCTCAGGCTCAAACCAGCCTCAAACCAGATTGGTCCATATGATATCCTCATCTCGGCCAACCTTACGAGTTAGTGAAAGCAAGCTTCTTCAGCCTCACCTCCCAGCTTACTGTCCAGATCCAGATTCAGTGGGGAAGAGGCCATGGCTCAGTGGTAGAGCATCTGCTTGGCCTCAGAAGGTCCCAGGTTCAATCCCCAGGATCTCCAGTTGAAATGATCGAGTAGCAGGTGAAGTGAAAGAACTCAGCCTGAGACTTTGGAAAGCTGCTGCCAGTCTGAGTAGAAAAGACTGACCTGGATGGATCATCGGTCTGATCCAATACAAGGCGTCTTCATGTGTTCAAAGCAAGCAACTTCAGTGGGGATTGCAACTATTTACACAACCTTGTATTTACATTCACAAACTCCATTCGAAGAGCGCTTTCATCCTCAGTGGCCAGTCTGGTAATGTCCACAGATCCTCATTAAAACACCCTACTTATCATTATGTGGGGTGGCTGACTTTATGCAGTGGTTAAAATAATGGCCTGATATGCTTCACGCGCTAGACATTCAGTCTGCCAAGGAGAAAACAGCGCAAGCAATTTGCAGACTACAAGGGGCTGCAATATCTCTGGCAAGAAATAATGGCCTCTCCTCTGAAAGTCTCCTTTGCCTGTTTTCCCCCCCAATCCAGACAGCAATCTTCAGCACGAAGCTGGTTTCAGAGGTAGCTCTCACCTGAGTAATAGTATCAGTATTACTATTAGTGTTTTATATCCAGCTTTTCTCCCTAATCGGGGATCTGAAGGAGGTTTTCACTTCATTTCCTGCTGCTCCACTTAATCCTCGCAACAAAGCTGCCATTTTCTTCAGGGGAACTGATCTCTATCGGCTGGAGATTACTTGTAAATGCAGGAGATCTCTAGTCACCACCTGGAGGATGGCAACCCTAGTGTGAGGGTAGGTTAGGCTGAGAGATGGTGACGGGGCCATGGTCACCTGGTGGGTTTCCATGACTGAGTGAGGGATTCAGACCTGGTTTTCCTAGGTCTTAGTCCTATTCTTTAACCACTATGCCACACCCACTCTTGTCTTTCTGTGTCAGGAGGCCATTCTTTTTTAAAAAATAACCACAACTACTACTATTCAAATGAACTTAGGCAGATCATGAGAGGGAGGGCAGGAAGGGTTGCAGCGGTGTTTGGCTCTCATGTCCCTTTCTTACATGCCCAGGGTAATGCTGATGGCCACTTTTTCTCTTGGCCAGATTGGGCAGGGATCCTGGAGGGTTCCCCCTGCATCTTCTGGGCATGGAGTAGGGGTCACTAGGGTTGCCAGCCTCCAGGTATTAGCTGGAGATCTCCTGCTACTACAACTGATCTCCAGCTGATAGAGATCAGTTCACCTGGAGAAAATGGCCTCTTTGGCAATTGGACTCTATGGCATTGAAGTCCCTCCCCTCCCCAAACCCCACCTTCCTCAGACTGTGCCCCAAAAACCTCCCGCCGGTGGTGAAGAGGGACCTAGCAACCCTATACAGAGGTCACTCCCCTCTCCAACCCTCCTTCCCCAGGCTCCACCACAAAAATCTCCAGGTATTTCCCAGCCCAGAGCAGGCAACCTTAGTTACAACCTAGTCTAAAAACAAAACAAGTCACCCTTTTCCCTAAATAATTAGTTAAACACCACCTAGGACAGAAATCCATCCAGCAGCTGTTTTGGTAATAAGGAAGTTGGCTCATATCCTTGTGTGTATGTAAAGTGCCGTCAGCCCATTAGGATGTTCAAGGCAAGAGACTAACAGAGGTGGTTTGTCATTGCCTTTTTCTGCATAGCAACCCTGGTATTCCTTGTTGGTCACCAGGTGCTAACCAGGTCATCCAAGTGCTCGCCAGGACCAACCCTGCTTAGCTTCTGAGATCGGAGGAGAGCAGGCTAGCCTGATCGTTTGGGACCCTGATAGATAAGGCTAACAGGGATGCTTACCTTCGTTCCTGAACAGGACCACAAACTTCTTCCAAATGGTAAGCCATCCAACTGGGAAAGACCCTACCACTCTGATGGCTTCACCTGTTTGCTCTCCTTCTCTGTACCAGCCTTACAACGGCACCGAGGCCCTCTGAAGGTAGGAATTCCATTAAACAAAGAAGTGAAATCCTCACCAAAGAATGTGAAACTACCCCCCAAACAACTGTAATTTGTCAAGTGCCAAGGCTATGTGCTGCTCTGCATTATTGATTTTTAAAAAATGTTCCACTGGTCAATGGGCCCCCCGGAGGTCACATTGATTTTCTGTCATTCAGTTTAGACCTCTATTCCCAAGCAACCATGTTATAAACACTCTGCGATATCACAGCTAAAAGAAGAAGAAGAAGAGTGGGTTTTTATATGCGGACTTTCTCTACCACTTAAGGAAGAATGAAACCGGCTTACAATCACCTTCCCTTCCCCTCCCCACAACAGACACCCTGTGAGGTAGGTGGGGCTGAGAGAGCTCAAAGAGAACTGTGACTAGCCCAAGGTCACCCAGCTGGCTTCATGTGTAGGAGTGGGGACACCAACCCGTCTCACCAGGTTAGAGTCCGCTGCTCATGTGGAGGAGTGGGGAATCAAACCCGGTTCTCCAGATCAGAGGCCCCCGCTCCAAACCACCACACTTAGCCACTACACCATGCTTGTGTAGATATCCAGATAAGATATCTAGAAAAGAATTGGGAATGGAGGGAGAGAAGCTATATCTGGTGCAGAAAGAATCATTGGAATTATATGTGTGTTATGTTCTCTCAAGTCGCTTCCAAAGTATGGCGACTACATGAATTAATGGCCTACAAAAATCTTATCATTAACAGCCTTGCTCAGGTCTTCAAACTGAAGGCTGTGGCTTCCTTTGAGTCACTCCATCTCATGTCGATCTTCCTCTTTTCCTGCTGCCTTCAACTTTTCCTAGCATTATCGTCTTTTCCAGTGAGTGTTGTCTTCTCATAATGTGACCAAAGTACGATAGTCACAGTTTAGACATATTTAGTTTCTAGGTAGAATTCAGGTTTGATTTGATCTAGAACACATCTATTTGCCTTTTTGGCGTACTTGGTATCCGTAAAACTCTCTTCCAATACCACATTTCAAATTAATCAGTTTTCTTCTTGGCAGCTTTGTTCACTGTCCAACTTTCACCGTAGTATGAATTATGTTGATCTTAGACAACATTGATCTTAGATTACATTAGATAACCTAACTGTATTGTTGGATTCAGGGGCCTAGTTCTAGGAGCTGGTTTTGCTATTGAAACCCTGGGTCCAGCTTACCCTATGAAGAACCTCCTTCCATCTGTTCTCTTACAAGAGATGTTCAAAGGGAAACTCCAATGTGAACATACTGAAATCAAGACATTTAACAATATCTTTCTACTAGGCTTGAACAAGGACTTGGCTTTCACTATAGCAGCTAATAGCATGGCATGATCTACTATTTACAGAAGTTAATTACTTCTGCTTCTTGTGTTTCTCAGTGCAGCTTCCTTAATTAGATCTAATTGATGTGTCTCCTGCTCTGTTCATCTTCAACAGTCAGGAGTGGACCTCACCCGCTCAAATGGATAAAATTACCTTTGATTGGTTATTTTTTCTAACCACCCTCTCATTCTAATACCCCCCCCCATTCTGTTCTTTGTAACTTTACATATCATTCAGGTATGTCTCATACATATGTACACTTTATGCATCTGATGGAGTTAGCTGTAATTCATGAAAGCTTATTTTGTTAGTCTGTAAGGTTCAACTGGGAGGGAAAGTAGCAACAGCAGGTACTTGGATGGGAGACCACCAAGAAAGACTCTACAAAGAAAGGCAATGGCACACCATCTCTGTTTCCCACTTGCCTTGAAAGCCCCTTTCTGGGGTCACCATAAATCGGTTGTGACTAGACAGGACTTACATATATATTTAAGGTTCCACTGGACTTGAACACATGAATCTTCCTTATAGTGAATCAAACCACTGGTCCTCAAGATCTGTATTGCCTACTCAGACTGGAAGTGCCTTTTCAGGTGTCCAAAGCAGAGATCTTTCGCACCACCTACTGCCCAGTTCTTTTAAATGGAGATGCCAGGGATTGAATCAAGGCCCTTCAGCATGCAAAGCTGATGCTCTATCACTAAGCCATGGTCCTCCATCTGTTTAACATCATGTATAATAAGTACAAAAGATGGAGAGATTAAAGGTAACGTCATTAAAAGTAAATGGACTAAACTCCCCAATCAAAAGAATAAAAATCTTCCATAAACTTATGAAACTACATATTGTCGAAGGCTTTCACGGTCAGAGTTCATTGGTTCTTGTAGGTTATCCGGGCTGTGTAACCGTGGTCTTGGAATTTTCTTTCCTGACGTTTCGCCAGCAACTGTGGCAGGCATCTTCAGAGTAGTAACACTGAAGGACAGTGTCTCTCAGTGTCAAGGGTGTAGGAAGAGTAATAGATAGTCAGAAAGGGGTTGGGTTTGAGCTGAGTATTGTCCTGCAAAAGTATTGTCCTGTAAGTATCAAGATAATGTGCTAATGAGGGTATGGTATGTTAATATGGAACCATTGTATCCTGAAGTGATCTGTTAATGTGTGTAATCCAAAACTAATCTGTATGGCTATTGTTGAATGTTGTCTTTGTCTGGAGGTTTTTCAGGGCAGGAAGCCAAGCCTTATTCATTCTTAAACTCTCCTCTTTTCTGTTAAAGTTGTGCTGATGTTTATGAATTTCAATGGCTTCTCTGTGCAATCTGACAAAATAGTTGGTAGAATTGTCCAGTCTTTCAGTGTCTTGGAATAAGACCCTGTGTCCTGTTTGTGTCAGTCCATGTTCAGCCACTGCTGATTTCTCAGGTTGGCCAAGTCTGCAGTATCTTTCATGTTCTTTTATCCTTGTTTGTATGCTGCGTTTTGTGGTCCCGATGTAAACTTCTCCACAGCTGCAAGGTATACGATATACTCCTGCAGAGGTGAGGGGGTCTCTTTTGTCTTTTGCTGATCGTAGCATTTGTTGTATTTTCTTGGTGGGTTTAAACACTGTTTGTAGGTTATGTTTTTTCAAAAGTTTCTCCATCCTATCAGTGACTCCTTTAATAAATGGCAAGAATACCTTTCCTATGGGAGACTGTTTTTCTTGAGTTTTCTGATTTTTGTTTGGTTCAATGGCCCTTCTGATTTCATTCTTGGAGTAGCCGTTTGCTAGCAGTGCGTGATTTAGATGGTTAGTTTCTTCCTTGAGAAACTGTGGTTCACAGATCCGTCTTGCACGGTCCATTAATGTTTTGATTATTCCTCTTTTCTGTCGGGGGTGGTGGTTGGAGTTTTTGTGTAAGTAGCGATCTGTGTGAGTTGGTTTCCGGTAGACCTTGTGACCTAACTGAAGGTTTGATTTACGGATGACAAGGGTATCAAGAAATGGGAGTTTACCCTCAATTTCCTTTTCCATGGTAAACTGAATGTTTGGATGGATATTATTAAGATGGTTTAGAAAGTCCATTAATTTTTCTTCACCATGGCTCCAAATGGTAAATGTATCATCTACGAACCTGAACCAGACTGTAGGTTTGTAAGGTGCTGATTCTAATGCTGTCTTTTCAAAATATTCCATGTAAAAGTTTGCTATTACTGGACTGAGTGGACTTCCCATAGCTACTCCATCAATCTGTTCATAAAATTCTTGATCCCATAGGAAATAACTTGTTGTCAAACAATGGTGAAATAAGGCTGTTACTACTCTGTGTTACTACTCTGAAGATGCCTGCCACAGTTGCTGGCGAAACGTCAGGAAAGAAAATTCCAAGACCACGGTTACACAGCCCGGATAACCTACAAGAACTTATGAAACTACCTTCGGACGTATTATGTCTTCAGGCAACCCATATAAAGACAAGCATGAAAAACTCCTACAATGCGGCAAATTGGGCTCTGTATTTTCTTCTTCGTCCCTCACCAAGAAGAGAGGGGTAGCAATATACATAAAAGGTGACAAATTGACAGTCCTAGATACATTGAAAGACAAGAAAAGTAGATATTTGATTCTTTTAAAAGGGCCAATGGGAGGAAATTCACAATAGTAAATGTGTACACACCAAATAATGCCAAAGAGAAATTCTTTATACAATTCTTTTAAAAACTACAAGATTTCCGTCAAGGGGAAATTCTTATTTTTGGAGAATGGTGTCATCTGTTTAACATTGTCTATAATAATTTCAAAAGAGACCTTCTTACCTTGATGGGACAATCAGAACCAGTCAAGTCAGAGGGTGTCGAGACTGAACTTCTGCTCCAAGCCACAAAACAAATCCTGGGATGTGATTGAGTCTTGTCCCGCTTTTGGGAGTAAAGGATTTGCTGTGCTGTACAAGCATGCAAGCGATGATAAAAACAAAGATACTGCCTACCTCTCTGTCAAAGGAGGAAAGTGCTCTCTGGTGTAATTGAGAAGGACCAACACTGTGTTTGCGTATGTTCAACATGCGCTATTGATTTTTTAAACACCAAAAAACGTCACAGTGTTCCAGGGATCAATGGGTTCTAGTTATATGGATTAAATCTGCCTTGCTGTGTTTGTGACAATTCTGTCCCTTTAATCTGGCCAGTGTTTTAGACCGCCCTAGACCACTCCAGGACTTAGAGTGGGCAAGAAAAGACCAACAAAAATGGGAGTTATTGAAATTGTTCAAGACTTTCTATTCCTTAGCTCCATCATCAACCAAAAGAGAGACTGCAGCCAAGAAATCAGAAGGAGATGGAGACTGGGAAGGGCAGCCATGAAGGAGCTAGACAAGATTCTTAAGTGTAAGGATGTGTCACCGGCAACCATGATCAAGTTAATTCATACCATCATATTCCCTATTACTATGTATGGGTGTGAAAGCTGGATAATGAAGAAAGCTGAGAGGAAGAAAGTAGATTCCTTTGAAATGTGGTGTTGGAGGAGAGTGCTACGGATACCCTGGACTGCCCAAAAAAACAAATCAGTGGGTTAGAGATCAAATCAAGCCTGAACTGACCCTAGAAGCTAAAATGACTAAACGGAGGCTGTCATACTTTGGTCACATCATGAGAAGGCAAGAGTCACTGGAAAAGACAATCATACTAGGAAAAGTTGAGGGCAGCAGGAAAAGAGGAAGACCCAACAAGAGATGGATGGACTCTATAAAGGAAGACACGGCCCTCAGTTCGCAAGACCTGAGCAAGGCTGTTAAAGATAGGACGTTTTGGAGGACTGATTCATAGGGTCACCATGAGTCAGAAGTGACTTGACGGCGCTTAACACACACATTGTCACTGCAACTCCACACAGGGAAAGTACCTGACTTATTAAACTGTGCTCCTGTTTAAGACTTATGCTGCCTTCTGAATTCTAATGTCTAGCACTGAGAACACAACAGTGCTGTGCTATTTATTTATTTATTTATTTATTTATTTATTTATTTATTCGATTTCTAGCTTGCCCTCACTCCCCGGCCAAAGCAGGGCTCAGGGCAGGTAACAACAATGATAAAACATTTTAAAACCATACTTTCTTTTGTTTTGTTTTCTTCTCTCTTTTTAAAAAGCTCTCTTTTGTTGTTTTTCCGGTTGCATCAAATAGACCTCTGCAAGCCGAAACATTCTACAACCAGTTAGTTAGTGGCCACACTGGCCAATTTTTAACCTTAGTCTTCTATGCATCTCTTTCACTGGGGCAACCCTGAGAGGTATTCCTGGTGTTCTTTTAAAGGAAAATAGCATCGTGGTATCACACACACCCTCCACCAACAGCAGCAGATGAGTTCAACTTCATTGGCAGAAATAGATACAGAACAACGAAAGGGAAAACCAAAAGGTACTACGGTAGGAGTAGGGGAAGGGCTGTAGCTCAGTGGTAGACCATCTGCTTGACATGCAGAAGGTCCCAGGTTCAATCCCTGACAGACTCTGGATTGCTGCTGCCAGTCTGAATAGACAATACTGAATCTGATTCCATATGAGTCAGCTTTGTATGTCCACGTGTCCAATGCTACATTGGACCATTCCTTTATTAGCTCAATGAGCCAGAATGGTTGGTGATGGTTGGCTCAATGGGTGTTAATTGCTATAGACTAGACTGGTATGTAGGGTTGCCAACCACCAGTTAGTAGCTGGGGATCTCCGGGGATTACAACTGATCTCCAGGAGATAGAGATTAGTTCACTTGGAGAATCAGAATCAGATAACCTTTATTGGCATAATATTGATGGTCACAAGGTCAGAGATAACCAGGTAGTACATATCTAGATTAAAATTAAGTTTGAATCTTGACCGTAACAGCTTCTGCCAAAAAACTCCGCCACCTTCACCGTAACATCAGTTGAAATGTCGTTCAGCAAGAATTAACATGTGGTTGTTCTGTAAGAGGCCATCTGTTTGCTGATTAAGGGTAATATAAATTTTTTACGGGGTTCGTCATGTAAACGACAATCTAAGATAATGTGTTGTAAGGAGTCTGGCTGGCCCGTTCCACATGGACATACCCTCTTGTTGAAGGGAGTCTTAGTAAATCTCCCGTACAAAACCTTAGATGGAAAGGAATTGTCAGAGGCTGCCTGACAACAGATTCAGACTCTGACGGAGACCAGATCCAGGGACAGAGTCCTCCTTCCCCACCCACGCTGACAGAGAAAACAGCTGATGACGATGTATTGTCAAGACATACCTTAAAGTCACCAGCTACAGAGCAGCCTAAAGAAGACCAGACGCCGGCCGACCCAGGAACATCAAGGAAGCTGCCCAGGGAGTCGGGAGACCATGAGGAACAGATGTCTCCTGGGACTCGTCGACGGAAAATGGGCCGGGTCCTGGCAGAACAACGCCGGCGTTCAGCCAGGTTGGAACAAAGAAGGAACCGAGACAGCCATGAAGATAGTGAGTGAGTCTTTACAGAAGCTGCCTCCCCCAGACAGTTGCAAGTATTTAGGAAGGCTGAGCCAGCAGAATCTGTGGAAGCAACGCATGGCGAACCTGCGGCACTCCACTCTGGCTGACTGTGTATCGACTCGGACTGCTTTCTCAACCCTGAATTCTTCTGGACTCCCTGCCTGACCTTGGACCGGCCCGACCTTGACTCTGCCTTTCGTTCTGATGGATTGCCTTTCACCCTGACTGACCTTGGACTGTTACTGGACTGCGTGATTACTCCCATTCCCAATTAATGCAGCTGCCAGCTGTAGAAGCCTCGGCTTCAGAAACCCCAGCCTGTTGCCCCGCCTGCTGCAGGCCTCTTCAGAGCACCGTGCTGCTACAGGAGCACCCCGCCCTAGTGGGCCAGCACAGGAATTGAGTCGTGCTAGCATGAATGCTCTCCGTTGAAGACACTTGGAGAAAATGGCCACTTTGGAAGTGGGACTCTATGGCATTATACCCTATTGAAGACCCTCCCCTCCCCAAACCCTGTCAACCTCAGGCTCTGACCTGAAAATCTCCAGGTATTTCCCAACCCAGAGCTGGCAACCCTACAGGTATGGGTGTGTATGAGAAAATACTGCAAATTTTTGTGTTTGAAAGAGTTGGCTGATGCTACTTGGGGGTATGGCCAGGATCTTTCCCTTTTGGCATCTGACGTGGGGTAGTGCCTCTCTGTATGAGTACCCCTTTGCTTCCACTTGTACTCTCCATATATAAATAAACAAATTTGCAAAAATGCATAAATTTACAGTGCTCTCTGTCCTCCAAGGGCAACCCATCTAGATAACACTGCTCTTAGAATTTGTTGCCATTCAGGAAAATGGTGAGTATATAACACAGACAAAGATAGAATGTGTCTTTAAAAACAACAGAGTAGGAATTGGTTTTGAAAAATTAATCTATATGGATGGGGAACACCCTTTGCTCACCCTTTGCTCACCCTTTGAACACCCTTTGCTCACACACGAAAGCCCCAGTCTGAATCAGGATTTAAGAAAGCACCACAATTAAGAAAGATGTAGACAAGCTGGAACGTGTCCAGAGAAGGGCAACAAAGATGGTGAGGGGTCTGGAGACCAAGTCCTATGAGGAAAGGTTGAAGGAGCTGGGTATGTTTATCCTGAAGAGGAGAAGACTGAGAGGGGATATGATAACCACGTTCAAGTACTTGAAGGGCTGTCATATAGAGGAGGGTGCCGAGTTGTTTTCTGTTGCTCAAGAAGGTTGGACCAGAATCAATGGGTTGAAATTAAATCAAAAGAGCTTTCGTCTAGACATTAGGAAGAATTTTCTAACAGTTAGAGCGGTTCCTCAGTGGACCAGGCTTCCTCGGGAGGTGGTAAGCTCTCCTTCCCTGGAGGTTTTTAAGCAGAGGTTAGATGGCCATCTGTCAGCAATGCTGATTCTGTGACCTTAGGCAGATGATGAGAGGGAGGGCATCTTGGCCATCTTCTGGTCACTAGGGGTGTGGAGGAGGGAGGTAGTTGTGAATTTCCTGCATTGTGCAGGGGGTTGGACTTGATGGTCCTGGTGGTCCCTTCCAACTCTATGATTCTATGATACTAGGATCTCATCTGGCTGTTTCTTTTTTAAAAACCCTGGGAAGTAGGGATCCCAGATGGGTTGTTCCGGAGCAGCTATCACTTATTTGAGTGCTAAAGCGGCTGCGGCGATGTGGCGCTTCCGGGGGTAAACCCGGAAGTGACGTAATCAAGGCGCGCAATTGCCCCAATCCTGCCCCCTAAAACCTCCCACCAATGGAGAGAGGGGACCTGGCACCCCTACTGGGAAGATTTGTTCTCAGATCTCCCAACGTCTCAAATAGTTTGATCCTAAAGTGAGGATAACAACCTGTTCCTTATCTGCCTTCAAGGCAAGTCATAATACAAATCAATGTTAAGCAACCCTGCATGAATGGTATAATGTATAATATATAGGGGTTGCCAGGTTGGTTAACGTAGTTAGGCCTTAGGCACCTTCTTCCCAAGTAAAAGAACAACTCGTTTATCTTCAGAAAGCAGGCCTGCACCACATAAAAAGGTGGCAAAGGACTGCCTGCCATCCTGGGAAGAGTTCCTGGGGCAAAAGGGGTTTGAAAGCTGCTTAACAGCAGCTCTGCCCCTGGGAACGCCTCCCGGGATGCCAGCGCAGGGACTTGAGCCGAGAGAATGCTGGCAGGAGGCCCTGCCGGCATCTGAGCCCTGCATTGCCGCCACGGTCCAGGTCTGATCCAGCATGGCTTTTCTTATGTTCTTATGTTTTCTAAGGGTGCAAATAAATAGCTCCCTGGAGCCATTTTAGCACAGTGGAGAAAAATAGCACAGTGGAGAAAGCATAAGGCCCCTGTCCCCATGCACTGTGGTCCAAATCTAAATTGCCTGGGAATTTAGATCTGAGTACTGAATTCCCAGATCACATCTGTTAACCAACCATGTTAGAGATATAAGGACTTTATAGTGTGTGAATATCTCTCTCTCTCTCTCTCTCTCTCTCTCTCTCTCTCTCTCTCTCTCTCTCTCTCTCTCTCTCAGGATCTGATGTGGGGTAGTGGATCTGCTGACCTGTAAGAGTGTCTTTTTTCCTTTATCTGTGATATGTCTGTAAACAAAGGAAATGTTACAAAAAAGCCATGTCTCCAGAGCTGTCTTCTAACAAGGGGATGCCAACAGACTTGGAGAAGAATGTTTTGTCCCTTTAGTGGAGGTTAACATCACCTGGTAAATAGCATCCCATTAAGCCTCTATTAAAGGGACAAGTCTTTTTTTCTCTCTAGGCAGTTAGCATCCCTACTTCCAATGCAGCCCTGGAATGTCTCACTGTTCAAGGAAGTGGGTGTGTAATAATATATTAAATCAATAAACAGGTTGTCTCTCTGTGAAACTCTTCGGATTAACTTTTGAAGGATTCCAGAGTTCCTAGGGAAAGTTTGAAAACCACTGGCCCCACGGCACCACGAGAGGAAGCCTGAACCACAAAGCTAAAACAAACAAACAAAATAATCCGTCTTTTCCCCCCCAAGTCATATTAGAAACTGGTTTATACGTGCAGGCTAACTCGTCCTTCTTTTTAAATGTTGCAGTCTTGTGCCTTATTGACTCAGAAAAGGAAATATTTTATTGGGGACAGACAAACACCCTTTTGGTGGTCACTCTCCTGGCATGAGGTAATGTTTAGTCATCGCAGTTGTGCACTGAAGACCGGCATCTATTTTGCCAAGGAGTGCTTAGACACCACCCATTTGGATAACAATTTGTATATTGATCTGTCTGTTGAGAAAATCCTGAGCATCTGAATGGAGCCCCAGTACGTAACTATATGTCTTTGAATGTTTATCTTTCCCTTTCTCCAAGGAGCTCGGGATAACATAGACAGTCCCTTCACACAAAAAGTCATTTTCTCTTATACAGACCGGAAACAGTTTTTCAGAGAGTTAAGCCTTGACAGACATTTTGCTTCCCATTGTGTATACAGTTATTTCTACAGTCCCACTGTTATCTTTGGTCCAAAAAATGTTCAGAGACGTCTTACTTTTGCTGTCCAAAGACATAGGAAAGGTACACTCCTTTATGCGTTGAATGAATTGTGCACGGAAAGACTGAAGGCTTGAGAAAGTTCACACAAAATGGAATTATACCGGATTTCCATTGTACCACATCTTGTTTCCGTTGCTCATGTGATGCAATATCTATGAACTCTATTGACAACGAATTTGATATGAACTGAGCCTTTGCGCCTGTATATTCTTATATTTTGTGTTAATTTTGGGATCATCCTTTGACCCATTGTCACATATTTTGTTGCTCAAGAAGTGTGACTGTATGTAATTTGTTCTCAATATATTCTTCTAAAAGCAAGATTTGCATTGGGTTTTTCCTACATTGGAAATATTTGTCTTGTGCCCTATTTTGAATTCTATACTCCTGTAAGCACTTGTAAGCCGTTGTTTGATTATAACCTCCAGGTACTAGCTGGAGATCTCCTGCTATGACAACTGATCTCCAGCCGACAGAGATCAGTTCCCCTGGAGAAAAGGGCCGCTTTGGCAATTGGACTCTATGGCATTGAAGTCCCTCCCCTCCCCAAACTCCGCCCTAATCAGGCTCCGCCCCAAAACCTCCCGCCGGTGGAAAGAGGGACCTGGCAACCCTACTCCACCCCAAATCTCCAGGTATTACCCGAGCCAAAGATGTCAACCCTAGGGGTCTCTGACCTTTTTGAGACTATGGGCCCTTTTGGAATTCTGACAGAGTGTGGTGGGTGCCACCCAAAAATGGCTGCCACGGCAGGCGGAGCCAGCCCAAAAATGGCTGCCTCTGGTTACCTTCAGTCACACAGTGAAGGTCTTTGTGCTGTGATGGCAGCCGCGGCCAAACAATTACAAAAATGCACACCCAACCAAATCTCCAATGGCCAGTCTGATGCCTTGCAGGGCACTCGCCCCACCTGCCCCCACCCAACTTTCTAAAAACACTTAGTGCCAGGAAAGATATCAGTGGGTGCCATGACACCTACGAGCACCATGTTAGGGACTTCTGCCATACACACCATGGTGCTTTACATAACAGCATAAGCAAAAAACAACAACAACTATAAGTCCCTGCCTTACAGAGCTTCGGCAATGGGAGAGAAACCAAAAAGTGGGAAGAGAAGGGTAACACAAAGTGAATGAAATTTGACAAACTTAATGGTCATTTTATATTGTATGGAGTTTACAGAATAGATCTAGCCTTCCCACTCTGCGCAAGGATGCCTTCTGGTATATCCTTGCAGTGTAGGCTTGCCAGTTCCCTAGTTGGGGTGGGAGATCCCCTGCCCGCAGGCCCTGTTACCTGCCACTGGTGGCGTCATGTGTGCCCTTGTGTCACACTTGAAGTGAAAACCCAGAAGTGACATAGGGTAGCTCTAGAAATCACCAGAAACTCTCTGGTAAACCTATAGAGTTCCTGATGATTCCTAGAGCTACCCAATGTCACTTCTGGGTTTAGGCATGTAAAGGTGCGCGCGATTTCACGGCCCCTCCCATGTCCCCATCCTCAAACCTCCTGTCAGTTGGCCGGAATGGCCTGCCAACCCTATGCAGTATAAAGTTTCTTTGCAGTCTCCTGTTCATGATACATAACCAAACTCTCTCTTAAAAAGGAAGAAATGGCAGAGCTTTTTTGCGGTGTTATTTTCTGAATCCCTCCGGTCACCATAAAAGAACTGGGCAGCAAGAACCATTTGTGCAAAGTGCATTTTCAGGATAGTTACCACTAATGAATATATGCACATGTTTTATGAGGCAATAAGTACCAATTAACTTCAGGAAAAGCAAAAGCAAAAAGCAGGCTCAGGCATTTAACTGAAGTGCAAGATGGTTTATTGCTGATACAGCACTAAACCCACTAACAAAGATTATAGTCTGAGATAACAGATTACATTAACACTGGGGTTTATTGCCCACACAAAAAATGGTATGAGTTTTTCTCTGGAGCCAAATGATGACTACAGTTTTGTAAATTACTTCTGTTATTTGTACCTCTAATCCTGTATTAATGTATGTTGCCCTTGAGTTCCAAGCGCAAAGGGCAAGATAAAAATGAAAGTTATTATAAGGAGAGCAGCAGAAGCTAAAAAAGAGATGGAGGTACAATGATAAAAAATTATGCAAGTGAGCCAGAGTGTGGGACTAGATTCTGGAAAACCCTGGTTTGAATCCCCACACTGCCATGGAAATATGGGGCGAAAATGCATGGTCGCTTTAGCCTCCTTTATTCCCTGTTTCAGCCAGGATTCAGCCAGGATCAAACGCATGCATTTTCGCCGAACGTGCGTTCGATCCTGGCTGAATCCTGGTGGAAACAGGGAATAAAGGAGGTTAAAGTGACCATGTGCTTTCACCCATGGTTGCCAGATCTAGGTTGGGAAATACCTGGAGATTTTCAGTGTGGGCGGGATTTAGGGAGGGGAGGGACTTCAATGCCATAGAGTCCAATTGCCAAAGCGGCCATTGTCTCCAGGTGAACTGAACTCTATCGTCTGGAAATCAGCTGAAATAGCAGGAGATCTCCAGCTACTACCTGGAGGTTGGCGACTCTAGAAATGATCTCGAATGAATGAATGAATGAATGAATGAATGAATTTTATTTGCGGTCAAAGACCAATAAAAGTCTATGAATGAATGAACGATTAATCTGATCTCATCAGAACACGTAGCTGCACAATTCTGCGGGCCCATTTAAGACCACATCCCTTTCAGATGCTCCGGAGGGCCGAGAAAGCATCCTAATCTATAAAACAAAGCCATGCTTTCTTCACCGTCTTATCCAGAGGGACAAATTTCACATTTCACATTGTCCCTCCAAGCCTGGCAGGAGGCCTCGTTGGCATAGCAACTTCCCTCCCCCCCCCCCCCATGGGTCTAACATTTGTTTGCTCAAATGTTTGGGGCTTGGACTTGCCCAAATTGGTGGCTGGTAGAGGCGGAGCTTGGCTTCATACAGTCCTCTTCTCTGATTTGGGAAAGTAGTTGGCCAGCAGAGGTGAGCGGCACGCATGCTATCTGGCTCGGCGCCTGAGTTCTAACTTATGCTCACAAATGCCGACCCTGAAGCAAGCACTGACTTGTATGATCCTCTGGGGTTTAGCTTTAGGAGAAGCCGTCAACCGGATTTACTTCCTTGGGATTGTGGAAGAGTACTGGGACTACGCTCCAACCGGGAAGGATCTCATCACAGGGAAAAACCTGACAGAGAATGAGTAAGTCTCAACTTATGTTGCTCTGGGGTTTTTCTATAAGCAACAGTTTTGTAACAGAGGTGCATCTTGGACTCCGTGGCTTCCAGATTGGTTGGGGTTGGGGTTTCCCACCCTCCTCCCCCCAGCCTCCAGGAAGCCGATTTGAACCATTCAACAGAAATGCTTAAAATGGATGAGGCTGCATGTTGATGAAAAGTAATGGGGAATTTTGGTTATTTCTAATGCGTGTCCTTGATGTTCGCATTGTCTATATTCGAGACACGTTCTTTCAGATTTCCAACAATTGCAAGATTCTCAGTAACAGGACAATTAAAGACAACTACAACACACAAAACAGCAAGCAAGCTTTTGAGTTACCCAGAGCTCTTCATGGGGTGTGTGAAGGGGGGGGAGGGAGAGAAGGGAAAACAGTGTTTCAGGATGTTTATTGACTTAAGTCATTTGCAGTCCTCCTTTCAGGCAGAGACTCTCTCAGAGAGAGATGATGGATTAGCCCCAGGTCTGGTGAGTCAAAAGGAGCGCAGAAGATGCTCCAGACTTAATTGCATTGCACGTTGTTGGGTGCAAAACAGGTTTCAAGATACCCCAAAATGTACAGTAGTAAAACAAAAACAGACCATTCTCCACAGGTAACGTTTAATCCGATTTCTCCACGGCGCTAATCAGTACACAGCGGCCCCTTGGAAGGCAGAGAGAGGAGAAAAAGATGTGGACCTTGGGATTAATTTTAGGCAATGTCCAGGATCAGAGGTAGCGTTGCCAACCTCCAGGTAGTAGCTGGAGATCTCCCGCTAATACAACTTATCTCCAGCCGATAGAGATCAGTTCGCTTGGAGAAAATTGCCGCTTTGGCAATTGGACTCTATGGCATTGAAGTCCCTCCCCTCCCCAAACACCGCCCTCCTCAGTCTCCACCCCAAAAACCTCCCACCAGTTGCGAAGAGGGACCTGGCAACCCTTATCAAAGGAGGGATCAGAGGACCATGCCTATTATATTAGGTGCTGTGGAACACAGGCAGGATAAATGCTGCTGCAGTCGTCTTGTTTGTGGGCTTCCCAGAGGCACCTGGTTGGCCACTGTGTGAACAGACTGCTGGACTTGATGGGCCTGGGTCTGATCCAGCATGGCCTTTCTTATGTTCTTAATGTCCTAGGTAGAGTTAATAGAAGCCAAACGGGGTAGTATCCCCAGCCATGGAAGGGCATCTAGCCCTCAGTGACCTTTTGCCATAATTTGTTTTGGCAGCATGGGGATTATATATAGCTACAATCCTAAACATAGATACCAAGAGGTCAAGCACTGCTGAACTCCTTGGGATTTATGTTCCATGGGGTTGTGTGTGTATGTAAAGTGCAAGTTGCAGCTGACTTATGGCGACCCCAAAGGGTTTTCAAGTAGGGTTGCCAGCTCCGGGTTGGGAAATACCTGGAGATTTTTGGGGCGGAGCCTAAGGAGGGAGGGGTTTGGGGAAGGGAGGGACTTCAATGCCATAGAGTCCAATTGCTAAAGCGGCCATTTTCTCCAGGTGAACTGATCTGTCGGCTGGAGATCAGTTGTAATAGCAGGAGATCCCCAGCTAGTACCTGGAGGCTGGCATCCCTATTTTCAAGGCAAGAGATTAACAGAGGTGGTTTGCCATTGCCTTCCTCTGCATAGAAGCACTGGTATTTCTTGGTGGTCTCCCATCCAAATACTAACCAGGGCAGAACCTACTTAGCTTCTGAGATATGATGAGATCAGGCTAGCCTGGGCCATCCAGGTCAGGGCTCCATGGGGTTAGGGTTAGCCATATTTAGGATCAAGTTTATAATGCTCAAGTAAAGTATATTAGTGTCTTCTTTTCTTTTATGGGGGTTATAATGCTCAAGTAAAGTACACAAGTGTATTATTATTTTTCTTTTTTGGTTAGCTCTGTGTATTTGCATTGGAAGGCCACTGTGTATAAAAAGAGCAACGGAAGCCCTTGTGGTATAGTGGTTAGAGCATCAGACTAGGATCTGGGAGATGCAGGTTTGAATCTCTACTCTGCTGTGGAAGCTTGCTGGGTGACCTTGGGCTAGTCACACATTCTCAATGTAATCTACCTTACAGGGTTTTTGTGAGGATAAAATGGAGGAGGGGAGAATGGTACTTCAAGTCCCACCTGAGGAGAATGGCAGGGTATAAATTAATTAATTAAATAAATAACATGCACATGTTTAATTTTACACTATTTCTCCATTTATACATTGGTGCTTGAATCATGGGGAAAGTATCAAAAATGACCCTGAGAAAAGGGCAAAAACTTTTCCTACATGGAGTTACTCCAGTTGAAGCTGCCTGAAATCGATAGGACATGCACTGTTGAAGTCCCTGATTATAAACCACAGAGAGAAGTAGCATTTTGGTGTAAATCATTAATGGAATGCCAAATCCAGGTAGTGGTAGCTCTCAAAAGCAAAATATTTTCTGCATCGCATCTATTCTAAAAAACTTGCATTCTTCATGTCCTTGAGCGATCGCAGATAACTGAAAAGGAAAAAATTGCTTTTAAGAAGACGCTGCCACACTTATGAAATGGGGCTTCATTCACTGGTAGGGTTGCCAACCTCCAGGTAGTGAAGAGAACAATAGACACCTCTGTATATATATCAACAGATGAGAAATTCAATACAGGAATACAGCTGTAAACTTATGCCAACTATATTAAGGCTATATTTTTACAATATCCACCAACATCAAATATCATCAACCGATAGAGATCAGTTCCCCTGGAGAAAATGGCCACTTTGGCAATTGGACTCTATGGCATTGAAGTCCCTCCCCTCCCCAAACCCCACCCTCCTCAGGCTCCGCCCCAAAAACCTCCCGCCAGTGGTGAAAAGGGACCTGGCAACCCTAGTCACTGGTATTAAGAGTATATGCGATGTTAAAAGTCATTCTGCAATAATATGGACTGTATAGGTTCAAACTCAGTTCTAATGCCTTGAACTGAACAGGCCCGGAAAGCTGAATCTTTCAGTTATCTTCTTAATCTTCATTGGGTTTTAAAATGTTGTTTATCCGTCTTTAAATTATTTGCTTCTGGTTTTCACTGGTTGAGAGGGATGCTGTGTTGAGCAGAGCAAATTCTTAGGATTCCAAAGCAGGAATGTGGAAAATCAAACCTCTGTAGGCAACTCTTGGCCAGATGTTAGGCTGCCACTTCTGGGGTCATTGGAGTTAAGCAAGGTAAGCTCCCAGAATGGGAAAACTGTAACAACTCAAAACGTTTACTCTGCTTTAACAATGTAATTATGCATTTGTTCACAGTTGCTTTGTTCTTCCCTCCAGTAGGCGGTGTTTATTTATTCCCCTTAGCAGGCAACATTTCAGATTTCAGAAGATTCTGAAGTGTAAGGATGTGTCACTGGCCACCAAGATTAAGTTAATTCCTGCCATCGTATTCCCTATTACTATGCATGGGTGTGAAAACTGGACATTGAAGAAAGCGGATAGGAAGAAAATAGATTCCTTTGAAATGTGGTGTTGGAAGAGAGTGTTACGGATACCATGGACTGCCAAAAAAACCAAATCAGTGGGTTCTAGATCAAATCAAGCCGGAACTGACCCTAGAAGCTAAAATGACTAAACTGAGGCTGTCATACTTTGGTCACATTATGAGAAGACAAGAGTCATTGGAAAAGACAATCATGCTAGGAAAAGTTGAAGGCAGCAGGAAAAGAAAAAGACCCAACAAGAGATGGATTGACTCTATAAAGAAAGCCACAGCCCTCAATTTGCAAGATCTGAGCAAGGCTGTCAAAGATAGGACATTTTGGAGGACATTGATTCATAGGGTTGCCATGAGTCGGAAGCGACTTGACGGCACTTAACACATAACACAGGAAACATTTATTTCTGTCATGCTATCCTGAGATCTTTACCTTCTGTAACTGGTTGACAGATTGTATCCAAAGAGTGTTCAGTTCAGTTTATTTACAGTCATTTGACCAGCAAGTATCAGTACAAAATTACAGTTTTAAAACCCCAACTGAGTACCTCCATATCTTACTGGCTTCATAACAGAACTTTGCCACTAAATGAGTCAGGAATGACCTGGTGCTTGCACAGGGGACCTTTACCTTTACCTTTAAGAGATAAAAGTCCTATGAGTAAAGGTTGAAGGATCTGGGAATGTTTAGCCTGGGAAGGAGATGACTGAGAGGTAATATGATGGCCATTTTCAAGTATTTTAAGGGCTGTCATATAGAGGATGGTGCCGAGTTGTTTTCCGTTGCCCCAGAAGGTCAGACCAGAACCAACGGGTTGAAATTAAATCAAAAGAGTTTTCGGCTAAACATTAGGAAGAACTTCCTGTCATTTAGAGCGGTTCCTCAATGGAACAGGCTTCCTCAGGAGGTGGTGGGCTCTCCTTCTTTGGAGGTTTTAAAGCAGAGGCTAGATGGCCATCTGACAGCAATGCTGATTCTGTGAACTTAGGCAGATCATAAGAGGGAGGGCAGGGAGGGTTGCGTCAGTGCTCGGCTCTCGTGGCCCTTTCTTACATGCCCAGGATAATGCCGATTGCCACTTTGGGGTCAGGAAGGAATTTTCCTGCAGGCCAGATTGGCCAGGAATCCTGGAGAATGTTTGCCTTCCTCTGGGCACAGAGCAGAGGTCACTGGGGGAGTGGAGAGGGGAGGTAATTGTGAATTTCCTGTACTGTACAGGGGGTTGGACTAGATGACCCTTGAGGTCCCTTCCAGCTCTATGTTTCTGTAAGCATTGACTTACCCTATGTAATCCGCCTTCAGCCACAGTGTGGAAGGTGAACAATAAATGAAGTTCATAAATAAATAAACTGGTACTGGAGACCCAGTGTAGAGTAGTGGTTAGAGTCTCAGAGTAGCATCTGGGAGATGTAGGTTCAGTTTCCAACACTGCCATTTAGCTCCCTGGGGGCCTTGGACTAGGCACACTGTCAACCTAGACTACTTCACAGGGTTGCTGTGAGGTTAAAAAGAGGAAGAGAGAAACATGTATGCCTCCCTGAGCTCCTTAATGTAAAGATAGGATAAAAAAATATACTAGATACATGCAACACAATATCAAGTGCTTGGCTTCCCAGCCACAATGCACAGAACAAATCAGATTTTTCAGGCTAGCTCAATGTGTGAACCCATATGAACATATGATACTGCCATATACTGAGTCAGACCAATCATCTTTCAAGGTCTGTATTGCCTGCTCTGACTGGCAGCAGCTGTCCAGGGTATCAGGTAGAGATCTTTCGCATCTGATCCTTTTAACTGGAGATGCTGAGGACTGAACCTGGGACCTAGATGCCGTATCACTGATCCATGGTGGCGGAGGAGATAAATAAGAGTAGGCTGCTTTGCAATATTCTACACTGATTTTATGACAAGATAGTATGAAAAAAGTGAGACAAAAAGGTCAGGTGAATTTACCCTTGGGGCCAATAAAAGTTATATTAAACATCTGACTGTCAATCCACATCTCTGCCATGTATCTTCCAGTTATATTTAGCTGAAGCCAGTGTACAATATAGTACCAATAACTTCACCATTTTCTTGCTCCCATACAATTTCATTGGCTGCCACACGCAGAAATAGTAGGGTTGCCAGGCCCCTCTTCACCACCAGTAGGAGGTTTTTGGGGTGGAGCCAGGGGAGGGTGGGGTTTGGGGAGGAGAAGGACTTCAATGCCATAGAGTCCAATTGCCAAAGCGACCATTTTCTCCAAGGGAACTGATCTCTATTGGCTGGAGATCAGTTTAATAGCAGGAGACCTCCAGCTACTACCTGAAGGTTGGCAACCCCAGGAAACAAGGCATCACTGTACGTGATGTCATGTCATACATGTGGTTTACAATTCATTTCCATCCAAGTTGGGAGAGTTAGCCCCATCCGCCAAAGCTGAAACAGAATTTGAACTCGAATTATCACATCCGGAAGGTTTCAATGATTGATTAAAATAGTGCCTTAACCTGACCCCCAATTTTCTTTCCAGAGAAGCCATTAAATATGTGGAAAGAGGACCTGACAGGATAGGCCGTGTTTACAAAAAGGCCATTTTCAGACAATTCGTAGATGAGGCCTTCTCTCAGGAAATCGCCAAACCATCTTGGCTGGGTTTTCTTGGACCAGTGCTGAGAGCTGAGGAAAGAGACACGTTCATCATTCACCTGAAGAACTTTGGTTCTCGGCCTTATTCTGTGCATCCACATGGGATCTTATATAAGAAAGATTCTGAAGGTAAAACAAAAATATCTTTATTGTCCCTTACTCTCGAGAGCCACTGGATAGTGTTTAGACATGGCCTGAGTAGTGCTGAGTTCAAGTCTGTGTTCAGCTGTCAAGTGATCTTGAGCAAGTCTCTCTCTCTCTCTCTCTATTAGCCTATATCAGTGACTTTCTAATTTCCTAACTTCAGGGAACAGTTTTCACATCCACTAGTCTGCTGAGGAAGTCCTCTAAATCCGCCACAGAAACTCTGCAAGTTGCAAAGGATTCTGGGTCATGCTGTGGGATGCATACTTTTAATTTTTATTATTTTAACTGTGTTTCTTCCCTGTTTCTAACAGGAGCCCTCTACCCTGACGGCACAGGGGGCAAAAGTAAAGAAGATGATTTTGTACTGCCCGGTGGAAATTATACGTATACATGGCGTGTGACAGATGATTTTGCTCCAACAGCGGCAGACCCCAGGTGTCTGACTTGGATTTATCATTCGCACATTGATACGCCAAAAGATATCAGCTCTGGGTTAATCGGACCACTGCTGGTTTGCAAGAAAGGTACAGAACTGAAAGCACCAAAACTTTGCCTCTTGGTGTGGTTTGATCTTGACATCTGCTGTCCCAGCTACTGTTCCTTTAAAATAGGCCTTTGCCACTTATGACTCACCAAGCCAAACACAGTTCACTAGACATGAACTGTGATCTGTTTGACACCTCACCATCCCCATTTTTGCAGTTCCAGGCAGGCATAAAAGCCATTTATGCTTGGTAATTAGCAGCGTGTTCCACTCTGAAGTGCCCCACATATATTTTTTTCTTCACGCTGAACTGTCATTCCAGCCATCACGGCAAAGCCGGCGCCTACCTGCTTCGCATTTCTTAAGAGCCCCTTTAACGTGGCCTTTTGTATTTGCTCTGCCCCCACATTGAAGCATTTACTGAAG
Organism: Euleptes europaea; assembly: GCF_029931775.1. NCBI lineage: Eukaryota > Metazoa > Chordata > Lepidosauria > Squamata > Sphaerodactylidae > Euleptes > Euleptes europaea. Next base: position 12,707,605 of record NC_079323.1, read on the forward strand.
GAACCATGAAAAATCACAGCCACGGCTTAGCTATGCAAATAACCACTGCTAATGGCTATGCAAACGAAGGAACTAAGGAGCAGGGGAGTAGGGGGAAGGGATTTCTCGTCTTGCATCTGGACCGTGAATAGTCATTTTAAAGGGCAGATTTTAAAAAAGCAGCTTTGAGCAAGCATCAAAATTGACCCTGCATAAATGGCCTGTTAGAAATGGCAAAATCGACTTGCAAACTGTGGCTGTTACCGCACTAGGTATTCCCAGCGATGTATCAAGAGTTTGGAAATGTTATAAAAAACATCACTTTAAAAGGGTTTTTGGATACTACGGCTAAAAAATGGTTGGAAGATGTCTTCACAGCTAAAGGGGCCAAACAAAGTGCGAACAGTATTTTTTATAACAGTTTCAAACTCTTAATACATAGAAAGTGCGAACAGTATTTTTTTATAACATTTCCAAACTCTTAATACATCGCTGGGAATACCTAGTACGGTAACAGCCAGTCATTAAAGTGGGTTGAAAGTGTATTATTCAGCATGTGTGAAAGAGTCATCAACTTTCTAAATTCCTTGTTTGTTTGCTTTGTAAAGGTTCATTAGACAGTGCTTCTGCACCAGTGGCCGGTATGCCTAAAGGCTTTGCTGTGATGTTCAGCATTGTAGATGAAAATCTCAGCTGGTACTTGGATGAGAATATAAACACATTCTGCTCAGATCCAAGCACTGTTGATAAAGACGACGAAGATTTCCGGCTTAGCAATGAGATGCACGGTGAGTCAGTAGGCAGATTTTTTTGTTTTACAATGGTAAGTACATTGAGGTGTGACTTCTGGTTTGCTCAACAGGCATGGCGAACTTCCTTTATTAACTTGAGAGCTTCAGAAACATAAGGCAGGGCTGAGTCAGGATATTCAGGCCTTCCATTTGAAATGTATGCGGCTTGAAAAGCAGGCCATACAAAAATAGGCGTCTTCCATTTCAGACTCTGCCTTTTCTTTGGTGTTTGACCTAGCAGCAAATGGCTTGGTGGTGGAAAGCGCCATTAAATCGCAGCTGACTTATGGCAAGAAGAGTTGGTTTTTATATGCCGACTTTCTCTATCACTTAAGGGAGACTCAAACCAGCTTACAATCACCTTCCCTTCCCCTCCCCACAACAGCTACCCTGTGAGGTAGGTGGGGCTGAGAGAGCTCTAACAGAGCTGTAACTTGCCCAAGGTCACCCAGCTGGCTTCATGTGTAGAAGTGGGGAAACAAATCCAGTTCACCAGATTAGCCTCTGCCACTCATGTGGAAGAGTGGGGAATCAAACCCGGTTCTCTAGATCAGAGTCCACCGCTCCAAACCACCACTTTTAACCACTACACTATGCTGGCTCTTGTAAGGTTCTTGGCAACCTGTAGGGTTCTCGAGGCAAGAGACAAACAGAGGCGGTTTAGCCATTGCCTGCCTCTGACCAGAAACCCCAGTCTCCCTTGGCGGTATCCCATTGAAGTACTAACTGTGGCTGATGACTCTGCTTAGCATTCAGGTTCTGATGAACTTGGGCTAAATTGGGCTATTCAGGCTGCTACAAATTGCTTACTCCTTGGAAACTGGTGAAAGAGGAGCTTAGGTTAGAGTGACTTTCAAGCCTTCAGAATTCCTACCCAAGTTTCCCCTCAGACCTTTCTCTAGTAATGAACAAGATACTCAGATTTAGAACATAGGGACCATCGTGAATTATGTGGGGATGCCATAAGGAAATGTGCTCCCTCTTCCTGGGGACAGATTACCCCATCTTTTCCAGTGCTTCCAGACTATCTAAAATTCCTAACTATTCCAACCTTTTGAAGACTTGTCTTCTTGGCCAGACATAATGCCTTACCTCTCAACGAATTATATGGCAGATTCTTAGACAGTCCAAACGAGGAGAGACTCTGCCTGTGTGGAAAGGCAAAGACAGAAACACCTACTGTGGTGTAGTGGTTAAGAGTGGTGGTCTGGAGCGGTAGAGTCTGATCTGGAGAACCAGGTTTGATTCCCCTCTCCTCCACCTACCTCACAGGGTGTCTGTTGTGGGGAGGGGAAGAGAAGGTGATTGTAAGCTGGTTTGAATCTTCTTTAAGTGATAGAGAAAGTTGGCATATAAAAACCAACTCTTATTCTTATTCAGTTGTGATTTATATTCTTCTTTAAGATCGTCTTTTATCACCCCATTGATTTCACATTTTTCTGTTTGTTCTCATGATGACCATTTAATTTATCTGCTGTCTGGCAAAGATAAGTCTATTACAGCCCGTTCCTGAAAAAATGGGCCGAAAGTCCTTAGGAGGAGGCGTGACCTCGCCGCCAGCATAAGTGCATGTAATCGCGCGATTACACGTACTGACGCTGGCAGCGAGGCCAGTCCCGTTGGCGGGAGAGTGCTGCGAGACCGCGCCTCGCCTCTCCGCTGGCATGGCCTCTCTGTGGTGCCGGCAATGGCATAGAGAGGCTGCGCCGGCGCAGGGGGAAAGGCCTGGGGCGGACTGGGGGGAGGAGCCACCAGTTAGGCGGCCTCCTATCCCAGGGAACGGTGGTGCTGCGCCTGCTATTTATCAGGCGCAGCCTCGCTGTTTTCAATGGGGCTTTTGGCCCCGTTGAAAACAAAAAAAGCTGCGAAACGGTTCTCCAGATCACAGTCCACTGCTCCAAACTACCACTCTTAACCACTGCACCACGCTGGCTCCGAGGTATGTCGGCATTCCTGGGGGAAATAACTGTGCTACTTCTTTCACACCAAAAGGAGAAGCCCAGATGGCTGTTTTGCCATGGAGGATGTTGTGTTAACAAACACCAAATGCATGATGGCTTGCAGGTGCCATTTTTTAAAACAAGGTTGTTGGGTTTACGAAACGATGTTTGTTGGTTTCAAGTAAATGAACCTGTCTTCTAACTCATTGGTTCCCTTCTCTTTTTTGGTACTTAAAGCAATTAATGGCTATACTTTTGGGAATCTTCCTGGCCTGGAGATGTGTGCTGGTGAACGGGTGTTCTGGCATATGTTCGGGTTGGGGACCGAGATTGACATTCACTCCGCCCATTTCTTCGGCCACACCTTCGTCAATCAAGGACACCGGGCAGATGTCGTCAGCCTGTTTCCAGCCACATTTGTCACAGCAGAAATGTTGGTGGAGAACGTTGGGACGTGGCTTTTAACCTGCCTAGTCAATGAACACCTACAAAGTATGGCAATATATCAGTAAGCTGAAAGTTCTGCATTACAATTAAGTGACAGATGTGATAACCGGTTTCGAGCATTAGCTACCCGAGACCAGTGTCTCCCTGTCAGCTGTCTGTATTGCACGGTATGAGTCCATCAAGTGCTGTCACTGGTAAACCAGTTAATATGTGGAAAGAGAAGTTAGATTCTCCATCCAATGGTGTACAGGGACTGTGTGTGTTCTTATCTTTCCAATTCTATAACGGTAAGCACTTGCCACCTGGCAAGTGATACACAGGAATCACTTCCTCTGGCCCAGAGTAAGTTGCCTTTTGGCTAGGATATATCCCATGTCTAGGACCCAGAGGCTCATTTCTAGTAAATACATTCGTCCAGATGGGACAACTATTAGACATCCCCACAATCCAACCAAACTTAAGTGCTTTTTAGTCTCATTGATAGATTCCAAAGAAAAGGTTAAGCAAATGTTTAGCCTTCTTCCAGTGGGGAGGGGCCATGGCTTAGCGGTAGAGCATCTGCTTGGTTCCCGGTTCAATCCCTGGCATCTCCAGTTAAAGGGACTAGGCAAGGAGGTGATGTGAAAGACCTCTGCCTGAGAACCTGGAGAGCTGTTGCCAGTCTGAGTAGACAATACTGACTTTGATGGACCAAGGGTCTGATTCAGTAAGGCTGCTTCATGTGTTCATGTATGATTATTATTATTATTAGTAGTAGTAGTAGTAGTAGTAGCAGTATTGGTATTGGTATTATTATGCCTCACTTCAGCTGTAATTGACACCTGTTGCCCCCTATGCCTATCAAAATAGAATACCCAATTTCAGTTTTTAGTGGGCATCACCTTCAAGCCCTGCTTGTGAGTACCCAGATCCTTTTACCTGGCTGCTGCTAGAAACAGAATTCTGGCAATTTTTTCACATTCTCGAGGTGGATGTTCTAAAGAATTAAAATTGCTGTAGCGTTTTATTTTACGCGGAGTCTTCCCATAAACTTCCGAAAAGGAGAACAAGTAAAGAGCTCTATGAAGCAGTCCTCTTCACAGGAGCAGCTCTTAACTAACAGTTCTCCCAGCAGGACACTGATTAGGAATTCCCCTCCCACATGGAAGAGCAAGATTCAAGTCCAGTAGCACCTTAAAGACGAAGAAGACTTCTAGTGTGTAAGCTTTTGCGAGTTGATGCTCCTTTTGTCAGATACAGGTCTCTGACAAAGGGAACTTTGACTCTCGAAAGCTTATATTCTGGAAATCATTTTGGTCTTTAAGGTGCTAGCGGGCTAGATGCAACATGGCTACCCACCTGAAGCCACCTCTATATGGGAAGCCAAGGCTGCTCAAGAAGAGGTTAATCGAGGTTGAGGTTTTTCTCGACCTTGGCTTCCAATCTGGAGCACTTTTTTGGGACACTTCCCCATGGCATCCATCTGTTATCGTCCTTTCTCCAGGCTTTCTCTTAAAACACTCTTTTCCCAAGCCTGCTTTACTATGATCCTTTCAGAAATAACGCTGTCCAAGTACGTAATTTTGAGTTCACTCATGAAACTCTCTGGCGACTTTAGGCCAGTCGCCATCTTTTCTGCTTAACTTACCTCATAGGGTTCTTGCAAGAATAAAATTATCGGGGGAAATAAATCATTATGCTGCCCCGAGATCCATGGGAAAAGGGTGGGATAAAAATCTTATGAGGAAACATAAGGAAACTCCAGTTTAAAAACCCTTTCATTGTGTGCTCTGCAGCTGGTATGCAGGGGTTGTACCATGTCAAGGCATGTGACCAAAACGAACCCAAGCCTCTACAGAATGGTCAGGAGAGAAGATACTTCATCGCTGTTGAAATGATTCTGTGGGATTATGGACCTGATGGGATTGATAAATTCACAGGGCAACCTTTAAACGCCACAGACAGGTAAGTGCCCTGGTACAAAATGAAATTTGTAGGAAACAAAAGGAAGTATATTATTTGGACCGAACCTCTCATAAAGTCTAAATAGGTAGGACTGCCAGCATATATGGGTATTAATTTTATGAAAGCACTGAACTTTTAAATAATGTATTATCATTAAACATATTATAACTTATTAATTGTTGCCAAAATGATTACATGTAAACAAAAACAAAAAAATCTTGAAAATGTTCCAGTATAAGATCTTTTTAATGCTCCCCCCAAATTTTCCATCGGGAGAATTAAGGAAGTCCTCAGACTTTTTCATGCTGTATGAGTGGAATGCTTTGTTAGATATGATTTTTCTCACTCAAAAAGAGAAAATATTTCATAGGAGGTTTTTTTTTCCAGTTCTCCTCCAAATTTCCCAGTTTTCTCAATGGAAACTTGTTCATGTTATACATTTTAAGTATGAAAACCCTTTCCTTAGGGAGTATTTTTTTTGTTCTAAAAAAGAAAATAATGCATAGGAGTTTATTTTCAGTATTTTCTCAATTCTCCTCAGGAAACCCCCCCCCCAATGTTTTCTAACTCCCCCAGGCTCTTACATCTCTTAGTCATGAGCTTTCTGAAGGAAAGGTGACATACAAAGGAAACAAATGCACCTTGCATAATGTATGTATTTACATTTGTAGCCCTCTATTATCTTGGAGACTCAAGGCAGATTACAACTAAAAAAAATGCAGGGCTGCCAACTACAGTTTGGGAAAATTCTGGGGATTTGGGGGGTTCAGCCTGGGGAAGATGGGGTTCGGGGAGTGGAGAGTATAATGGGGGAAGGGTGAGTATGATGCCATGGAGTTCCTCTCCCAAAGTGGCCAGGGAAACTGATATCTGGAGATCAGCTGTAATTCCAGGAGATCTCTAGGACTCACCTGGAGGTTGGCAACCCTAACAATGCAATACATAGCTCCAACAGCACAGACAATAACCAGCATGACAAGATTGGAGGACCATGTTGTGAAAAATATTTTATATCACAAAGAAAATGATAAGGATGGATTACAAAACTAACAGATGTTAAAAAAAAACCCAGAGAACACTACATAGTGAAGACTACCTTAAACGCCACGGAATTAACTACATTAACCACAACCTTATTCACTTCATACAAATTCCCTCCTGAACAGTTTGAGGCTGCTTGAAAAGGGGATTTTATGGGGGTTACCGCACTTGTATTCCCAGCGATGTATTAAGGGTTTGAAAACGTTATAAAAAATACTGTTCGCACTTTGTTTGGCCCCTTTAGCTGTGAAGACGTCTTCCAACCATTTATAAGCCGTGGTATCCAAAAACCCTTTTAAAGCGATGTTTTTTATAACTTTTTCAAACTCTTAATACATCGCTGGGAATACAAAGTGTGGTAACCCATTATGTCTCCCTGGCCAACTTTGTAACCAGCTTGAATGCTTTATTCTCTCACAGCGATTCAGCACCTTACTTTATACAAGGGGATGACCGAATAGGAGGCAGCTATTGGAAAGTTCACTATGTCCTGTACACTGATGAAAAGTTTGCCAGACGAAAGGAACAACCTGAATCTGCCACCCATCTTGGCATACTTGGTAAGGATTATAATTTCAGTCTTTTGAGTTTTCTTATGCTGAAGATTTCAGACACGTCATTCCCATAGAGACATGTGTGTGTTAAGTGCCGTCAAGTCGCTTCCGACTCATGGCGACCCTCATAGAGACATGCATCCTGAGAATATCTCCCCTCCAGAGTAATGCCCAACAATGGTAAGACTATAGCCTAGTTCTCAGAGAGGCTGTAAACCTGTGGCTGGATTTGTACCACTTTGGGGAGTGACTGAACCTTTACCTGGTTTTCTGTATGGAGGACATTTTTATTTTACAGAGGAGCGTTCAGTAATTTGTGTATTAACCAGCAGTTGGAGGGCCCAAAGAGACAAAATAGAGATCTCAGATCTCCATCAACCCATAAACAGTAGATTGGGCACATATAAAGCTGCCATTTGGAATGGAAGAAGGAGTTTTATCCTTCAAGTACTGTTCAGTGTCACTCCTCAATAGGTTTGCCAACCTCCAGGTACTAGCTGGAGATCTCCTGCTATTACAACTGATTTCCAGCCGATAGAGGTCAGTTCCCCTGGAGAAAATGTCCACTTTGGCCACTGGACTCTATGGCATTTAAGCCCCTCCCCTCCCCAATCCCCACCCTCCTCAAGCTCTGCCCTCAAAACCTCCCGTCGATGGCGAAGAGCGACCTGGCAACCCTACTCCTCAAAATTGGAACTTCAATTAGCAAAACAGTGTCACTCCTTAAAAGCCCAACTTCAGTTAGCAAAACAGAGCAGGAGAGGAAGGGAATTTTGTGGTGGTTGTTTTCATTTGGCATTTCTCACCTCCTGTTTTCCAGGCCCAGTCGTCATATCTGAAGTTGGAGATACAATTTTGGTTATTCCCACTTTTGTGCTATTAGCAGTTTTAAAGGGAGGAGGAGAAGAGGTGCCAGTTTAAAATCTCTTTTCTTTGAAATGTTAATAAGAATACCTGAAGCCCAACTTCAATTAGCAAAACAAAGCAGGCGAAGAAGTGAATTCTGTTGTGGTTTGATTTAATTTGGCATTTCCCGCCTCCTGTTTGCCAGGCCCAGTTATCAAAGCTGAAGTTGGAGATACAATTTTGGTTAGCAGCAGTTTTGTGCTATTAGCAGTTTTAAAGGGAGGAGAAGAGGTGCCTGTTTAAAAACTCTTTTCTTTGAAACGTTAATAAGAGTGTCTGAAGCCCGACTTCAATTAGCAAAGCAGAGGAGGTGAGGAAGGGAATTCTGTTGTGGTTTGTTTTAATTTGGCATTTCCGGCCTCTTGTTTCCCAGGCCCAGTTATCAAAGCTGAAGTTGGAGATACAATTTTGGTTACTTTTGCCAACAAGGCAGACAGGAACTTCAGCATGACGCCACATGGCGTGGCCTTCAACAAGTCATCAGAAGGAATCCCTTATTGGGATGGTAAGTTGCGATGGTATTTGTCGATGAAAGCGCCATTATCAAGCCATAGGGTTGCCAGGTGCCTCTTTGCCACCAGCGGGAGGTTTTTGGGGCAGAGCCTCAGGAGGGCAGGATTTGGTGAGGGGAGAGACTTCAATGCCATAGAGTCCAATCTCCAAAGCTGCCGTTTTCTCCAGGTGAACTGATCTCTATTGGCTCGAGATCAGTTGTAATAGCAGGAGATCTCCAGCTAGTACCTGGAGATTGGCAACTCTATCAAGCCATTGTCAAGTTTCCACTGTTGGCAGAGTGCTAAGTACTCTGAAAAGTGTCAGACTCACTGATTAAAGATAAAGTAGCTCTTTATTGCTTTATTTTCCTATTTTAGAATAGGAAAGCTGAGAGACAGAGACTCTAGCTGTCTAACTAGCAAAGGAGGGAGAGCTGTGATTTTGACAAAATGCTAATGTATTTATTCAATACAATTTCCCACTCCTTTTCCGTGAAATCTTGCCTACAGCAGTTTATAATCCAGATGGGGTTTTTTTTTCCAATCTCTAAAAACAGCCTAAAACAAGGCACTAAAAAGAGCTTTCACAAGACATATCATCAGGAAACCTTCAAGAGGGGGAAATTAGCCTGCTTCAGCCAAATTGACACATTTCTGTCTCATTGAATGTAATGGTAGCATACATTTTCTGATTGCTGTTCCTGAACATTATCAGCGCATTAGTAATAGCTTAACTTTAGAAAGCGTTTTCTCGTTTTCCACTTGCTTTTAGGGCATCAGAAGCCAGGAGCCCATGTTGAACCTGGTGAGATCTTTGAGTACAAGTGGAGCGTTCCTGAAAGCATTGGCCCAACAGACAGCGATCCACCATGTCTCACTTACCTATATTATTCAGCAACTGATCCAGTGAAGGACACCCAATCTGGTCTTGTGGGGCCTTTACTCATTTGTAAGAAGGGTACTCTGGAACCTGATGGAAGACAGGTAGTGACAGGGCCATGTATTCAAGATGCTTCATGCATATGAGAAACATTGATTGGTCCTCTGATTGAGAACATATAAGAAAGTTGTGTGCTCTGCAAATCTAGGCCGGAACTGAAGAGTACGGCCTGGGCCCACTAATGTCAAGGAGTGCCTTGCTAGATAAGAGCATAGCCTATCCACCTAAAGTTGAAATTTTTATCTTGCCCTTCCTCTGAGGAGTTCAAGGCGGTGTATATAGTTCTCCCTTTACTCCATTTCAGCAGCCTGAATACCCCATCTTAGCTTGATCTTGTAAGACTTTGGATGCTAAGCAGGGTTGGCCATGGTTACTACCAGGAAGTACCATGGAAGACCACAGTTGCTAAGCAGAGGAAGGCAATGACAAACCACCTCTGCTTGTCTCTTGCTTGGAACACCCCATAGATAAGGTAAGAACATAAGAAAAGCCCTGCTGGATTAGACGAAGGCCCATCAAGTCCAGCAGTCTTTTCACACAGTGGCCAACCAGGTGCCTCTAGGAAGCCCACAAACAAGACGACTGCAGCAGCATCTTGCCTGTGTTTCACAGCACCTAAGGTCACCATAAGTAGGTTGTGACTCAGTGGCACATTCTTCTTTTTCTCCACTTTATCTTTACAACACTCTGGTGAAGAATATTAGGCTGAGAGAGATTCACTGGCCCAAGTTAATCCAGTAAGCTACATGACTGAGTGGGGTATTAAGTACGTATCTTGCCAGTCCTAGTCCAATAGTGGTTACACTATACAACCACTCTGTAACACTGGATTTAGTGCCACTTTCTGTCTGTAACAGAGCCTTATCAGATGCTTCATTTTTAAGTGCAAAATTGTGAACTTGAGCTGCATACATGAACACATGAAGTTGCATTTTACTGAATAGGACCACTGGTTCATCAAAGTTAGTATTGTCTACTCAGACTGGCAGCAGTTCTCCAGGGTCTGAGGTGTTTCACATCATTTGATCCTTTTAACCGTAGACACCAGGGATTGAACCTGGGACCACACAGATGCTCCATGACTGAGCCACAGCCCCTATGGTCCTATAACATAACACAGACTCTCCATAATGTGGAATATGGGGCTTTAAGGATGTGTAGAGGCCAGAGTGCCCTGACCTGGGTAGCCCCAGGCTAGCCTGATCTCATCCGATCTCAGAAGTTAAGCAGGGTTGGCCCTGGTTAGTACTTGGATGGGCAACCTCCAAGAAATACCAGGGTCATGACATGGAGGCAGGCAATGGCAAACCACTTCCAACCATCTCTTACCTTGAAAAGTCTTTATTTTTATTTGTAATCCAAGTGCCCAAATATTTCACTTTGGTTGTTTTCTCCCATCCTGAAAGAGATATAAAAATTTTTTGCTCCTTACTTGACAAGTTTTTAAACAATACTTGGGTTTTATCTTGATTGATCTTGACTCCCGAAAGATCACCATATTGCTATAATAGATCTAACAAGAAGTTGATAGATTGATTCGGGTTGTTTAAGATCAACAATAAGTCATCTGCAAATGCTCTCATTTTAAATTCATGTTTGTTTATCTTCAGACCATGAATAGCATCTGTGTCCCGTATTTTACAACATAAAGTTTCTTGGACTAAAATAAAGAGCAGAGGAGAAAGCGGGCAACCTTGTCTAGTTCCTTTCCGTATTTCACAGTTATTGGATATTAACTCATTCACTAAAATTTTGGCTTTCTAGGTCATGTATATAGCATTTATTCCAGTTCAAAATCTATCTCCAAAGTTCAATTTTTCCAAGACTTTTTTCATGTATCCCAAGAAACCATATCGAAAGCTTTTTCCACATCTAAAAAAATAAAAGCATCTTTATGTTGATTATTATGTTCGTAATATTCCATTGCATCAAGTAAAACTCTAAGGTTATCTTTTATCTGTCCTCCAGGAACAAAGCCCGCCTGGTCTTCATGAATTAAATTTCTAATAAATTGTTTAAGTCTACTCGATAATACAGAGGCATAAATTTTATAATCCACATTCAATAGAGGAATGGGCCTGTAATTGGTTACTTTTTCTGTGTTGTTTCCTGTTTTATGAATTAGCGATATAAAAGTATTAGTCCATGTCTCTGGGGAAGATCCCGTATCTAGTATAGTATTGCAGACCACCAGAAAAGGATTTACTAAAAAATCTTTAAATAACTTGTAAAACATAGCCGTAATTCCATCTGGGCCAGGTGTCTTATCCGTTTTTTGTCTTGCTATTGCGCCTTCTAATTCTGCTTTTGTTATTGGAGCATCCATAGTTTTTTGTTGGTCAAAAGATAATTTATTAATATTTATTGATTTTAAATATTTATCCATTTTTTTCTGAAATATTGTCTCTTTGGTACAGTTTTGATAAAAGGATGTAAATTCTTTCTGTATATCAATTGTTGTATAAACTGGACCTTTTGCTGTCTGTATTTTCCCAATGATCTTCCTCTGCACAGTCTCTTAATTGACTAGCCAAAGGTTTGCCTGGGCGATTTGCATGTTCAAAATATCTTTGCTTCACATCTTTCATGTTCTTGTTCATTTCCTCAGTGACCGCTAAATTAAGCTGGTGTTTAACCAGTTTAATCTTTAACAAAATGTCTTTCCTCTGGGAATCTCGGGTTTCTAAAATCAATTGTTGCTCCAAGTTTTGTAACTCCCAGAGTATCTCATTTGTTTGCTGTAGTTGTTTCTTCTTCCATGCGGTATTTTTCTGAATCATAAAGCCCCTTAATACTGCCTTAAAAGCATCCCAAATTATATTTAAATCAGTTTCACCATGTTTATCTCAAAGAAGTCTTTAATTAACGTAAGTAATTCAGATTTTTTTTTTACATCTCTCAAAAGTCTATCATTTAGTGTCCATCTGAATGCTTGTCTGTCATTCCATTCAAAAGAGACCGGATTATGATCTGAGAAAGTTCTTGGTATTATATGTACCTTTCGCAGTTGTGTAAAGATAGACTTACTTGCCCATATCATATCTATATGGGAGTGTGGTTCATGTCTTGCTGAAAAAAAGGTATATTCCCTTGCTGATATATTCATTGTTCTCCAAATGTCTTTAATTTTAAATTCCTCAGTGATTTGAAAAAAAAAATCTTAGGAAGGCAGCTTTCCTTGTCATCTTTAGCTTTTGTCTTTTTATCAATCACAGTGTCTATAACTCCATTGAAATCACCCATTAACAATACCTGTTCTTCAGCATGTTGTAATAGGACATCATGAAGTTGTTTATAAAATTGTGCTTTTCCTTCATTGGGTGCGTAGATCCCTACCACCAATGTCTTTTGACCTAATATTTCAGTTCTAATTATAAGTATTCTGCCTTCCTCATCTTTACATACAAGTTTAGGAGTCCTTGAGGCATGCTTTGGTCTTTGTTTTAGGTGAGGAAATAAAGGCATGTCCCAACGCATTTCTTTCTAAATACTTCTTGTCTTTCTTTGAAATATGAGTTTCTTGCAAACATATTGAATATTTTTGTTTCTGTAGAAATTTAAAAATCCTTCCTCTCTTCACTTTTTCATTTAATCCATTTACATTCCACGAAATTACTTTGACCATTTTGACTGAATTTACATAAGTTTATATTCCTCCTGTTGCTCCTTTTGCCGAGTCCTCTTCTTCTTCTTGAGTTTGGTCTTCTCCTTGGTCTAATGAGAGGTCAGTCAGTTCCTTCCTGTATTTACGCAGAAACTTCCCAACATCTTCCTTCGTTATAATGACACATTTTACTTCTTTATAAGTGAATATAAGTCCTTGAGGTAAAAGCCATCTATATCTTATTCCATTCTTCCTCAGTGTCGTTGTAAAATCCTTAAAAATACTTCTCTTTGTCATCAGATGTCTGGGTATATCCTTGAGAAGTATTAATGGGTTACCTTCCAAAACTATTGGATCTTTTTAATGCAATTGTATGATAGTGTCTTTCATTCTAACATCATAAAAGGAAATCATAACATCTCTTGCCTTTGCCCTTCTCATTCTTGAGGGCAGAGGCATCCTGTAAATTCTGTTGATTGCTCGGTCCACCTCTTGTTCCTCTATATGAAATAGGGAAGTTAGTGCTTTCACCAATGATTCTCTCATGTCACCACAATCTTCAGGAAGATTTCGTATGCGTAAGTTAGATTCCCTCACTATCAAATCCATCATAGCAAGTTGGTCTTTTGTGGCTTCTTGTGTTTGCATTGTTTCTAGCTGTTTTTCATAGTTCTCCACTTTTTTCTTCACTTCTGTTCTTCAGACATTTTCTTGACAGATGCATCCATTGTCTTCATATCTGATTGCAGTGATGTAACTTGTGCCTTTACCTCCTTCACTTCTTTTGTGACAGTATCCAGTTTGACAGCTAGCATCTCTGTCAGCTGATTCATCTGCTTTTCTTTCTGTTTAGACATTTGTTCCATCTGCTTAGTAAAGGCTTCTGTTTGTTTGGCTAAAAGTTCTTGCTTTTTCTTTTCTGTCTTCTCCATTGCTGTATCTATGGAAGATTCTTTACCTTTAGTTAATGCAGGACTGTGCAGTGATCCAGAACGTTGACATTGTCCAGACATAAATTCCGGCAATTTGTTCCCTTATAAACAGACAGAGCTTCAAAATATATTTTCCTTAAGTCAATGTCATTATCTTTAACATCCCAACTGATTCGCCATGGTTGCAAGTATTTTTCACCCTCCAATTAATGTAAAAAGCCGATTTTCAATATTGAAGTATCATAGAGTGGAAGGACGCTCTAGCACAGCACTGGGCAGGAAGTAGGAAGTAATCGCAGACCTTCTGCCGTCTCCTCTCTGTAGTCAAAGGGTGCAGGACGTATTTACCCGTTACACAGGGAAACGCACTTCCGGTCTTACGATGTCGCCTTGATCCCAGTCTTCTCTGCCTTACCGGTCTTCTCTTTCCACCTTCCCTCCGCCTTCCGGTTGTTTTCAATCGGCCGCTATGACCAACAACATAGCTGGAGGACCTTTACATCGGAAGTCGCTGGCGTAAGAGGAGGGACTTCTGCTAACTTCTATCTTCCCCTTCTTTCGCCTCAACTATTAATTGGAGGTTGGGATGTCAATTTCAAGTCCCGATTGTTTTGTCTATCTCCAGGAAAATTTGATAAGTATTCTGCCGTTTTAATTTATTGTTTTTATAGCTTCTAGTTCTACCATGCGGTTGTCTGGGAGGTACGGATTTAGTATATTTTCGTTATTTGATTCTCAGTTGTCTCGTTACCCGGTAAGACAAAAGGGGTCTTTAAGCTCACTCAGATTTCGGAGGGTGGGGTTTTCTTCCAATAATATAGTTGATTAGATGGTAGTAGATAGAGGAGATCGAAGCCTAATTCCAACGAGACATCCGCAGCGAAGTTAAATCCCCTCAAGCCGGCGGGACAACATCTGGGCCTCCGGCAGTCTTAAAAAAGCACTCTTGGAGAGCACAGGAGTCAACACTGCTCTTTTCGGCTGCAGGAGAATTCCTGAAATTCCCGTTCCACTTTTTAGGAGTGGGTAGAGGCGCGTTTTGCATCTCTATCAAGGACGTTTCTAGGTTCTCTCCGGGGAGCTCCCCAGAGAGACATGTGCTTCGGTCAGCAGCTCTACCGGAAGTCGAGTGGACTCTTTTCTGACATGTTTAAAGTTTATAAAAACACACACACCATTTGTTATAACATGTTTTATGTTTATTTATTTTTTTGTCTACAGAAAGGGGTGGACAAAGAATTCTATCTGCTGTTTACCATCTTCGATGAGAATATGAGCCACTATATTGACACAAACATCAATGCGTTTACTGGTGATCCATCTAAGGTTGATAAGGAAGACGAGGATTTCCAGAGATCCAACCAAATGGCCTGTATGTGGGGGGAAATCCAGAGGGCATTTACAGTAGAGGTCTCCATTTAGGGCAGAGCCAAATGTTCCCAATTTACAGCCTAATTCAAAGTGGCAGTGGGGTAGATACACGACGGGCCAGAAATGGCGCAGCCATGCTGCCTCCTGAAAGGCTTCCCAGCCGGGAAAAAGGACATTTACAAGGCATTTTAAAAGAAAACCCATGACACTCACCCATTGACGAGAGCCAGCGTGGACGAGAGCCAGAGTGGTGTAGTGGTTAAGAGCAGTGGTTTGGAGCGGTGGATTCTGATCTGGAGAACCGGGTTTGATTCCCCACTCCTCCACATGAGCGGCGGAGGCTAATCTGGTAAACTGGATTTGTTTCCCCACTCCTTCACGTGAAGCCATCTGGGTGACCTTGGGCTTGTCACACTCTCTCAGCCCCACCCACCTCACAGGATGTCTGTTGTAGGGAGGGGAAGGTGATTGTAAGCCGGTTTGAGTCTCCCTAAAGTGGTAGAGAAAGTCGTTATATAAAAACCAACTTCTTCTTCTATGCCAGCTATTTGTGGGCTGAGGAGGAGTGTTCCAGAAAAGAAAATGGGGGGGGATTGGACTCTATCCAGTACATATTTTCCCATCAAGTTAAACACATTTTGCTGATTTAATGACATCAAATGCATAATTTATAGTGAGCCTGTAAAACTGTACTACTTGTCATATTTATAGAATTTAAAAGTATACATTTATTTATTTGACTTCTACCCCGCCTTTTCCCAACCAAGGTTGGGCTCAAGGTGACTTTGTTTTTGTTTTCTGTAAGAAAAAGTGAAATTATACCCAATACTTGAGAAACTGCTGCACCCTATGCTACAATAGCACATGTATCTTTAAGTTTTTGCCAGTTTCTTCTGCTTCTGCTTCTTCTGCTGCTGCTTCTGCTACTTCTTCTGCTTCTTCTGCTTGCCTCATACCAACAGTGCTTTGAAACACACACACATACACAGGGGCCATTCTTATTTGCAAGTGCAAAATAGGTACAGGACTTTTCACATCCGAATTCCTTTTTCCCTTTCAGCCGTAAACGGGTACCTCTTCGGTAACTTGCCTGGCCTCACGATGTGCAAGGACGACATTGTTTCTTGGCATGCAATTGGACTGGGCGCAGTGGTAAACATGCATGGCATCCATTTCCAAGGGAACACCATTCACTTGGGCAGCAGAAACAGGGATACCCTTGCCTTGTTCCCACACACGTCGATGACGGCGCTGATGCAGCCAGACCGAGTAGGTAGGTTTGAGAAGCTGAATTCCCTTATTTTGTTTCTATGCTGCTGTTTGGGCTCAGGCTCTCCCACCCTTCCTAAAGGGGGTTTGCAATAAAATAACCAATAAAAAAACATAAATCACAGGACATAAGAAACCAAGACCTTATTCTTAAAATATTATTCTGAACAAACCCGGACAATTCTGCCCCCTTGGGTACACCTACCATCCAATGATAACACACTTTGCTCACCCACCCAGCCTCCGTTGCTTAGCTTAGAGGCCTGCGTTTGAAACCACAGCAAGCATACATATAGAACCCCACATTAATTCGCAGAAATAAAACACACAGAGAATACATAGCAAAACATTGCAATTATCCTCACAGTTTTTGCATATCCCTTCAAAGCATCGATTCATCAGGAAGAATCTCTACACCGAACCATCTGGCAAAGTACATCGTACTTTGTACAACGCCTCTATGCCTGCCTGAACTTGTAAACTATCTTAACTTATAATAATAGTTACAGTTTAGGTAGTGTGTTCCAAATGTCCAAGGGCTTCGCAGATAGTATTTCAGTCGTTCTTACAGCAGCCACTTAGGGTTGGCCAATAAGATTAAGGGTGCTTTCACACATCCTAAATAATGCACTTTCAATCCACTTTCAATGCACTTTGCAGCTGGATTTTACTGTGTGAAACAGGAAAATCCACTTGCGAATGATTGTTAAAATGGATTAAAAGTGGATTGAAGGTGCATTATTCAGGATGTGTGAAAGTCAAGTGAATGTTATTCCCCCATTTACACTTAGAGGCTTTCCAGCCATTCAGGAATTCTTCCATCTCCATCTCTTCCTCCCTCCGTAATATTTTTATCCCAGCCTTTCTCGAAAGAGTTCGGGCAAACATACAGAGTTCTCCTCTCCCCGGTTTTTCTTACCTCAACTCTGTGGGGAAGGTCAGGTTGAGCGAGAAAGTGACTGGCTCAGTATGTCCATGTCAGCTTTGTAGCTGAACAGGGGTTTAAACCCAGATCTATCCTCATCCTAGTCTGACATGGGTTTACCAGTCCATGTTGGGGCGAGGAATCCCCCAAAGCCAGGTCCAGTTGCCACTGCCACTCCAAGCGGTGGCAGGAGAAAAACAATAATTAAAAAGATTTATCCTTATAACAAATATATTATTTCCTAAAAATATATCATTGATACATGAGGTTAATACAAGGCGACTTAATTATTAATTACTAATTATAACCATCGCCCTGACCTGGATGGCCCAGGCTAGCCTGATCTCGTCAGATCTCAGAAGCTAAGCAGGGTAAGCCCTGGTTAGTATTTGGATGGGAGACCACCAAGGAATACCAGGGTTGCTGTGTAGAGGAAGGCACTGGCAAAACTACCTCTGTTAGTCTCTTGCTATGAAAACCCCAAAAAGGGGTCGCCATAAGTCAGCTGCGACTTGAAGGCACTTTACACACACACACAATTATAACCATCACTGTTTGACACACCCTAATATTTTATTTCTATATTACTTAGCTATACATTCAAAATACAGTTTCCAATTCTTTAAAAAATCTTCTCTGGGTCTTTTGTTGACAGTGTTCACGAGCTTGGCCATCACCGCATAGTCTGCGAGTTTATCCAACCAATTTCTTAGTAATGGGATACTTTCCCTCTCTCCCTCTCGATAAACATCGTCATTGCCTTTCAGGGACTTTCCAAGTGGTCTGCAGAACCTTTGACCACTTTACTGGCGGGATGAAGCAGCTGTATAAAGTTAAGGCCTGTCACAAGGCTGCTGAAGATGGGAGGTGGTACGGCACCGTCAGAACGCACTACCTTGCTGCAGAAGAAGTGGAATGGGATTATGCTCCTAACAAGTCCTGGGCAGAGAAGGAGAACTCCATGAGCAAAGAGGAGAGGTACCGAAGGTTCGATTTGTGGCCATGCTTTGGGATTCCAAATAGCCCCCTTCTCCTCAGTCCTGATTCTGAGCTGGCTGTATGCACAGGCAATAAGCATTTCAATTCTCAGAATCCAGTGAAAGAAGTTCAATCAATCAATCAAGTTTTATTTCGATACAAAATCAGCTCTGGATAAAAATCAAAGTTAGGTTAAAATAATAAAATAAAATAATAAAAGTTGATGATTCTGGGAGGGATGATTTGAAGAAGAAGAGGAAAGATCTTCTATGGGGAAAGGTTTTCAATTAGCCATTTATGAATCCCACTAGACCGGAAGCAAAATTTGGCTACTTGAATGGTTATCTCCCGAGAGGAGCCTGCTAAGAGAAGGGAAACTTTAGCTTCTTCCGATCTCCCAGGAAAGTCTGACAATATGGGGAGAATGTACTGTGATCTTATGTCATTGTAGAAGGGACATTGCAGCAGAACATGTTCTATTATGAAATAAGTTATTTGAAAAGCAACTTCAAGAAGATGAGAAACATACGGATGTATGTGCTATCTAGTAACAACCTACTTACAGCAACCCCAGCTAGGGGCTTTCAAGGCAAGTGAGAAGCAGAGGTGCCTTGCCATTGCCTTCCTCTGCAGAGTCTTCCTTGGTGGTCTCCCTTCCAAGTACTGATCCTGCTTAGCTTCTGAGATCTGATGAAATTGGGCTGTGCCTTGCTGCCTTCCCTCCCATCAAGAATGATCCACATCTTTTATACCGCAGTGTTGGATCCTATAAACCTCAAGTAGTGGAGCTTCTCCGACTTCCCCCTGTAATCCCTGAAACCCTCTGCTGAAGATTGTGAAATCCTATTAAATGCCTCGCAGCTCTCGGGATGGCAGCAGGGAGGTAGAAGACTTGGCTCAGTTTGAAATGGGCCTCCCCTTAGCTCTGTCCCAGTACCTCTTTCAGTGCTAAGCCTTATCCCCCCAGAATATGTAAAGTGTGTGGCCCTCACCACCTAAATTAGGTAGATGGAAGATGGTAGGTAGGTAGGTAGGTAGGTAGGTAGGTAGGTAGGTAGATAGATAGATGGACTCGGACGGAGAGAGAGAGAGAGAGTCTGCGTGGTGGTTAAGTGTTGGACTAGGATCTGGGAAACCCAGGTTTGATCCTCATTCTGTCGTAGAAACTTGGTGGGTGACCTTGGGCCAGTCACACACTCTCAGCCTTCACCCTGGCAAAGACCTCCAAGGAACACCAGGGTTGTGATGTGGAGGTAGACAACGGCAAACCACCTGTGAACGTCTCATGCCTTGAAAACCCTACAGGGCCCCATAAGTCAGCTGTGTCTTGACAGCAATGTATATATACATGGCAATTGTCTCCCAGGTCAAATAGTATGGCTTTCCAGAAGACTGTTAAGGCCAGCTACCTCTCACTTTAGAAATTATATAAATTTCACAATAGACCTGTAGAGTGTTCTTAACATCTAATTTGATGGTTCTGAGAGGTAGATTTATTCCTTATTTATAGAGGACTGTGAGAACCAGAGGATGTCAGAGGAATGCAAGGGCAAACCACCTCTGCTTATCTTGTGGATGGGGCCACCACGAGTTGGTTGAGACTCAACAGCTCGTTCTTCTTCATGAACGTCATGGTGCTGTGTTGGATAGGGTTGCCAGCTGGCCTGCAGAAAAAAGTCTTGTCCCTTGAGAAGAGGCTTAATGTGTGGAAATGGGCAGCTGAGGTTTTTTTATGGCATGGAGGTAAATTAAGAGAAAGGATATTTTTCTCTTAGCCAGTTGGCAACCCTACCATAGGAAGAAGAGCCACTTCACCTTCAGACTGTGCATAGTACAGGCCAATATTTACCCATCAAGCTATCTGATGCTTGTTCCTTTCAATGATCCCATTCTTTTTATTCCACTTAAGATTTTGAATCTTAATCTTTCTTCCTTCCTTCCTTTCCAGTTATGGGCATGTGTTTGTGAGCCAAGGTGAAGATCGCATAGGTTCAAAGTACAAGAAGGTGGTTTACAGAGAATACAAAAGCGGGGATTTTACAGAGTACAAAAAGAGGACTGCAAGGGAGCTACATCTACAAATTCTTGGTGAGAAACTTGGATGAGCAACCAAACATTGTAGGAGATCCATTGCCTGAAAACACAAAACAGTGGGGGGGGGGAGGGAGATGGAAGAGATGGTCCTTAGGATGCCTCTACTCCAAATGAACAAAATGTGATTCTAAATCAATGGGCTTTGACTGCAGTACTGCAGCTTTCCACTCTGCGCCTCGGGGTTCTTTTCTGGTCTAGATGCATCCCCTTTTATCAATAGAGAGGCAGCAGGTTGCAAATCAAGCTTCCTACCAGGAGATGGAGCAATATCCCCGTAGAATCTCCTTTATACTGGGGCTATGTGATGATATTGTTGAAGAGATTTTGAAAGAGTAGGGGGAACGTGTGTGTCAAACCAATGTCTCATTAAAAATAGGTCAGGCAACTTTCCATTGAGGCAGGCGTTTGGAGTGAAGGATCCAAGTTTCAAATACTTCTTAATTTAAAAAATTGTGCCCATTCTGAGGTCGAACGTGAAGAATTCTGGATGATTTGGTGATCGGGTGCAAAAATGATCTGATCAAGGCAACATATAGCCGGAGAAGTGCTTCAACCACAGCGGAGGGGTGGGAATCGCGCATTCCTTCCTATGCTATCCACACCCTTGCTTTCATTCTGTTGTTAACAGAGCAGAATGAAGTAGAGGTGTAATTAATCACCAACCTTATAGTTGGTTCTGGTACACTAATGAAACTAATTTGCTGAGAGAGTTTGCCCTGGTTCGAGTCAGTATGACTGGTTAGTCTTCCAGAGATTTTCTGTATCGTCTAGGCAAAAAGGGCCCTGCGAAGACATTCCTTGTATCTAGTATGGTGTCCTCCAAGATGACAGTTTTGCTAGCCCAGCACCAGTGTGGTGTAGTGGTTAAGAGAGGTGGTTTAGAGCAGTGGAGTCTGATCTGGAGAACCGGGTTTGATTCCCCACTCCTCCACATGAGCTGCGGAGGCTAATCTGGTGAACTGGATTTGTTTCCCCACTCCTACACACAAAGCCAGCTGGGTGACCTTGGGCAAGTTACAACTCTCTTAGAGCTCTCTCAGCCCCACCTACCTCACAGGGTGTCTGTTGTGAGGAGGGGGAGGGAAGGTGATTGTAAGCCGGTTTGAGTCTATCTTAAGTGGTAGAGAAAGTCGGCACATAAAAACCAACTCTTCTTCATCTTCCATTTAATTGGGGCAAATCAGTGTTGTCATGATCCACTATTGATAGTTTCAAGTGGGTAGCAGTAGAAGAGCAAGACTAGAGTCCAGTAGCAATTTAGAGACCAGTGAGATTTCTAGAGTATAAGCTTTCGAAAGTCAAAGCTCTTGTTGGTTTCTAAGATGTTACTGGACTTGAATCATGTCCCACTGGTGTTCCATTGAGACAGAAAGAGGTGTTCCCTTAAACCGTGTCTCATTCTTAGCAAAAACAATTTTCTTAGTCCTATTTGGAAGAAGGGGTTCCTAACCTGACTCCTAATTTGAAGGGATTCCAGCTAGGATGTTAGGAAGACATGTTTGCGGTAATACCTACCATACAATTTTGGAGCTGTGGCTCCCATCCGTTATTGATGCTTTTTCCTCCTTCTGGACCCAGACAGGGAGGTAGCATCTTCTGTTCTGCGGACCAGTCATCTGGCTCAGTATACAGCGGTGTCATGAGCCATTGTTTCTTATGGAGTTTTGGGGGTGAAATTGTTTCCATTCATTTCTCGTCTTTTTAACATTGTCGCCTTCCATAACTCATTGTGTGTTTTTTTAATTAGGGCCCCTGATCCGTGCTGAGGTTGGTGACTCGATACTGATTGTGTTTAAGAATAAAGCGAGCAGGCCTTATTCAGTAGCAGCACACGGCGTAGAAGAAGCAGGTGGTATAGAAACACGCATCACTATGCCAGGTAAGGGGTTGGGAGACCATGGTCGTTTATGCATGGGAGTTTTACCTGATGTTCATTGCTGGCTGGACCCACACTTTCCTGTTGGGAATCTATGCATTAGCAGTCTCCAAGCTCAAATCAAGTCCCTGCCCCTTTAAATGCTGCTTTGTAAATGGCTTACTCTGTAGATATTACTGTGAGATAAATTTCCCCCCAAAAAACCCCAATTGCTGAATAAAAAAGCACTTTAAGAACAAAAAACCAAAAAAGGAACAATCTGAAAGGAGGGGGGGGGAATCCAAGCCTCAGTTTTAAAAAGCCTTTCTTCTGCTCCGAAAGAGCTCCAAGGAGGCAGGAAGCATTTGAATCCCCGCCTCTTTACATGCTGCTTTGTAATTGGCTGTGAGAGAAGCCAAGCTTGCATGTCCCATGCTTTGCCTTATGCACAGGGATTTCACCTGGGCTGAGCTCAGGGGAGAGGGAAGAATCAGGTTAACAGAGGAACTGGAAAGTCCAGGATTTGCGAGGGCTGGCAGCGAGGTAATCCCTAATGGATGGAAAACTCATTCATAACTCTAAAGAACAATAGAGACAGACCGGGGGCGAACGTGAGTGAAAGTACCAATGCATAAATGACCTAAATTGCCAGATAAAAAAGACAGCCATGAGCCTTATGTTAAAGGTGAAAGCACAAGGTTTTTAAGCAGGTCTCCCCCTCGCCCCTTTAAAATGTTAATAATAGCAATTAGCAGAACTGTGCCCTGACCTAGATGGCCCAGGTTAGCCTGATCTTGTCAGATCTCAGAAGCTAAGCAAGGTAAGCCCTGATTAGTACTTGCATGGGATACTACAGAAGAATACCAGGGTTGCTATGCAGAGACAGGGGATGGCAAACCATCTCTGCTCTCTCATGCCTCGAGAACCCTATGGGGTTGCCACATCAGTTGCCACTTGACAGCACTTTCCACTGTCACCAGCAAAACTGAATAAGCATTAAACTTCCTGTCCCCTTTTCTGCATAGCCCTGATCTGAAACAGGGCTCTGCGTGCATGTGATTTACCTTTTACATCCTCATAGAAATCTTAGCCATTGCATTCCCAATTTCATAACGATTAGAAACTTCCATTTCCTTTTAACTGAAAGATGCCACATTTGAGTTTTCCCTGCAGGCTTGCATGTACAAATCACAAATTTACTGAACTGAATTTTGGACCAAATTCTGTATCAACTTTCTTGTTCTGTCTTAAACATGTACACTCCTCAGGAGCAATAAGCGTTTACCGATGGAACGTTCCAGAAAGGTCAGGTCCTGGCATCACCGATCCTAATTGTATCACTTGGGTTTACTATTCAACAGTGCATTTTGTAAAGGTAAATGAGAAAATTGGGGCAGGAGGTTTATTTTATGTATAACTTCTCTGGGAACACCCATGGAAACCTTTTAACATGCCCAGTTACAGGTTGGTTGACAACTGCTTTCCTGAGGATAAACTTCAAGGCCTGAGAGACTTATTTGTGTAAACGTGACAGTAGAACTTGTTAGAAAAGCCATACCTGGGTCATGGCTTTCCTGAACAGACTGGAATGGTGTTACACCAAGGACAGGACAAGCATGCAGTAGAGAAGGGAAAACACACATGGAATCTTCATCAACATTTCTCTTGCTGACTCCCCAAGGCCTGAGCACAAGCATTTCTTTAAAAAATATATATGCTTATTTGGTATTCAGGGATATTAGGGAGTCAAGTGGGCCATTGTTTCAGTGAGGGAGGCCAATGTTCAAGACCGTGAGCCAGGCCATTCAGGGTTAAATTGCTTCCTTCAAGGTCTGATTTAGAAGCAGGTTTTCTGATTTGTCTTATTTTCTCCTTCAAGTGTCTTCCATGAATATCTTACTGGCAGGCAGCTCCGTCTCCTATGAAGAAAAAAGAATTGTGCTACAATTATTAGCAGAGCTATACCCTTCTAAATCCATTGAAATCAGGGGGCTTACCAGGGTGCAACTCTGCTTAGGATTGCATTGTAAATAAATGATCTTCTAAAGTCACCCTGAAATGAAATAAATAAATAAAATAAAGCAAAGGCAGGTGTGGTGTAGTGATCAGGAGCCAAGGCCTCACTCTGCCATAAAGTTCACCAGATGATGTTGGGCCAGCTGTTTTCTCCCAGCCTACCTTACAGGGTTGTTGTGAGAATAAAACAGAGGATGGAAGAGGCGTGTATGCTGCTCTGGGCACCTTGGAGGAAGGGCAGGATAAAAATAGAAGAAAACATCTTCAATATCACAGGGTTCCCCCTGCCCACGTGGGCCTATCATTTTAAGTACTTAAAAATTAATTGCAGAAACTACAGATGATGCTATGTAGTTGTTGCCAAGAGCTTCATATACCACAACATTCTTTTAGGTGTCTACTTGATTGTAATGGCCTTTGGCTATACAATAAATCTGTACCTACCTACCTACATTCTTTTAGGGAAAGCTGCCACTGTCACGGTATTGTTTTCCTGTAATCTCTTCACATGTCTTTGTTTTCCAGTTTGACTTTTTCAGTGAAGGTTGCTGTGTAAAAATAAGCATTTGTGTCAGTGCTAAAAGAGATATAATGGTCATTTAATTGTGCAATTTAACAAGATAATATATACGATAATCCCCCCTACTTCCCATTTTTCTTTTTCATTCCAGGATATGAGCAGTGGTTTAATTGGGCCACTTATAATCTGCAGAAAGGGAGTATTAAATGCAGAGGGTTTAAGGAGAGACGTAGATCGTGAGTTTGTTCTTCTGTTCATGGTTTTTGATGAAAATAAGTCCTGGTACTTGAAAGAAAACATTGAAAAATATCTACTCAAGAATCCAAAGAAATTCAATCACACCGATGATTTTATGGAAGGAAACATGATGCATGGTACGTTGTTCACTAGAGGGCATCGAAGGATTGGTTTTTAAAGTATCATTTCGTGAAGCATTGTATTTAGCCTCCCAGCACAACAGATTCACCATTACAAGGCAGCTTTCACAAATCAAAAATGAATCTGTGTATTCAGAACAATCACATTACAGCGCTCTTGGGACTGTATCACTTTAGTCTGTCATGGTGGGAGGATGCATGTTTGACCACTACCTATGTCTAAACAAAATAAAATCTGTGCACTTAGTTACACCTCAAATAGAAATGTACTAGACCTCTTCCACATGGAAATTCCCCCTACCCACCCACTCACCCACCCAAATATCAGGAAACGCAGTAAAGGGAAGTGTCTAGATGACATCATGACCCATCTGGCTCTTCCGCCGCCCCCCGCCTGCACACTGGAGAAAATGTAATACTCGTTTGCTCTGAAGCAACAGCTGCAAGACAGCTGTGAGAAGGGCATTCATCTGGACACTCTGGGTGGAGCCAGCATGGTGTAGTCGTTAAAAGCGGTGGTTAGGAGCGGTGGACTCTAATCTGGAGAACCGGGTTTGATTCCCCATTCCTCCACATGAAGCCAGGTAGGTGACCTTGGGCTAGTCACAGTTCTCTTAGAGCCCTCTCAGCCCCACCTACCTCACAAGGTGTCTGTTGTGGGGAGAGGACGGGAAGGAGATCGTAAGCCGCTTTGATTCTCCTTAAAAGGTAGAAAAAGTTGGCATATAAAAAACAACTCTTCTTTTTTACACCCTGCTTTCCCTGCCAAAATATGCATGCCCAAACCAGCATTTTATACATTTATCAGTAATTAGATGTAAGGTCCTAGTAATGAGTGTAGGGAATAAACAGTTGAGTAAGAGAGGGCATTACAAATAGTGTACTCTTTCTTCTAATGGCAATGAAGTGTTTTGATATAACTGTTAATTCAGTACTGCAAATCTCTCCCTGTAATTATTTCAGCAATCAACGGAAAGATCTATTACAACCTCCCTGGGTTAACCATGAAGGAAGGGGAAGACACAAACTGGTATTTAATAGGGATGGGAAATGAAATTGACCTTCATACTGCCCATTTCCACGGAGAGACCTTCCTCTTCAAGGTTGGTATCATCAAAACAATGCCATTATAAATGAACATTGCAAGAACACAAAAATAGGGTCTGCTGTTTCCCTTGGCCTTGCCGCCGGCCACGTGTAAAAAGAAATTGGAGCATTACGTTCTGCTACTAACAACCTCCCGGTGGTCCCTGGCCCAAAGAGCATCCAGCTGTCCTTGACTAGGGCCAGGGCTTTTTCGGCTGTGGCTCTGGCCGGGTGGAACTCCCGTTCTAATGAGACCAGGGCCCTGGGGAACCTCAAAGTATTCTGCAGGGCTTGTATAATGGAGTTATTCCGGGCTACAGTTGAGGGCAGCTACGGTTTTCCATCACAGCTGGCCTTCCTACCACTCTTCCCCCCTTGTTGCTGTATAGAATCATAGAGTTGGATGGGGCCATACAGGCCATCTAGTCCAACCCTCTGCTCAACGCAGGATCAGCCTAGAACATCCCTGACTAGTGCTTACCCAGCCTCTGCTTAAAGACTGCCAGTGAGGAGCTCACCATCTCCCGAGGTAGCTGATTCCACTGTCGAACAACTCTTACTGTAAAAAAAATGTTCCTAATGTCCAGCCAGTACCTTCCCACCCTCAATTTAAACCCATTATTGTGAGTCCTATCCTCTGTTGCCAACAGGAACAGCTTCCTGCCCTCCTCTAAATGACAGCCCTTCAAATACTGAAACGGTCATAACTAAAATGTGGGGGTTCTGACTCTTTTTCAGGCCCTATAGTGGTCTCTATGCCTCAAAAATGAGTGCCATGTGTTTATTATTTTAATATGAATATTTTTATGGGGCGGTTAAATTGTGTTATGGCTTTATTTTTATGTCATGATTTTCGTGTGTTTTATTGCATTTTATGTATTATGTTCTTAGCTGCCCTGAGCCCAGCTTAGGCCAGGGATTGAGGGCGGGATAAAAATCGAAATAAATAAAATAAATAAACTAGGGAGGGCACTTCGGTGCCTTTGCATTCTGAAATCATTTCAATGATTTCTCTGAAATCATTTCAACTTTGAATTGTTTTGACTGTATCCCAATTCTCCTTGGGAGCTGTTATTTATAAGGCAATCACCTCCTGACCTGGGTAACTCAGGCTAGCCCAATCTTGTCAGATCTCAGAAGCTAAGCAGGGTCAGCCCCGGTCAGTATTTTGTTGGGAGAACACAAAGGAATACCAGAGTCACTACGCAGAGGCAGACAATGGCAAACCCCCTCTGAATGTCTCTTGCCTTGAAAACCCTATAGGATCACCATAAGTTGGAGGCGACTTCACAGTAAAAAAAAAAAAAAAAAAGTATCACAGATCCAATTTGCACGAACAGGGATAATTTCTGCAGGAAGCGCAAGTGTTCGAAGGGATACTGTGTTTATTTGTAACAAACATTTCTATAGCACTTCCAGGGTCCAAAGAGCTTCAAATACATAGGGGCCATTCAGCTTGGTTTGCACCTGGGCTGTTTTCACTTTGCAATCTTGTCCTGGGTGCTTTCTGAATAAACGGCCAGCGCTGTAATCTTCTGAGAGCAGAGAGGTTACAGAAATGTGTCATTGCCCCCCAGCATAGAATTGCTGAGCCTTCTCAAACAGCATCCAGTTTTTACTTATTTGTGATGTCTTTGACTTGCTAGCGGTAGAACTTTCCTTGACAACGCTCTTTATCTCTCGCCACAGACTGAGCATGAACACAGAGGGGATGTGTATGACCTTTTCCCAGGGACCTTTCAGACCGTGGAACTTGTCGCCTGTAATCCTGGGACATGGCTTTTACATTGCCACGTGAATGACCACATCCACGCCGGGATGGAGACGACCTACACCATCTTCAGCTCTGGTAACAATATTTGAAAAGGCTGTTCTGGGATAACAGATGGTAGGCTCACATATTACATACTTTGGGAAGCCACAGGGCCAGAATCAGCGCAGCAAACAGATGGTGATGTAAATTTTTGTAGAAAAAGACCCACAGGTCGAAAAGGGGTTGTTGTTTTTAAGGTTAAGTGTTAAGCAAAGCATCTGGGATCTCTGAAACAGTATGTTGAAAATTGCCTGGTTTGCTTAGCTAGCCATTGCTCACACACAGTAACCACCATCATGTGGAGTGACTTTAAAGTAGCCTCCATGGGGCTACAGAGCTGTACTCCTTCCTGGTACCACTCCTGGTCATACAACAAACTTTGGAGAACACAAGCAAGATTATCCCATTACTTGTAATGACACCTGACCATTCTGTTATTTACTTACTATCTGCAAATGGGCAAAATCAATAGCTACCTATACATACGCCCTCTGTTGTAGCACCCACCTTATAGCATGGGCTACCTGAGGAGGTGAGGAACACACATGAAGCAGCCTTTTATTGAATCACACCATCGGTCCATCAAGGTCAATATTGTCTACTCAGACTGGCAGTGGCTCTCCAGGGTGTCAAGCAGAAGTCTTTCACATCACCTACTGCCCGATCTTTTTAATTGGAGATGCCGGGGAATGAACCCGGGACCTTTTGGGTGCCAAACAGATGCTCTGCCACTGAGCCACGGCTCCCAAGATCCTGGCTTTAGGCAATCTGTGCAAAACGGAATTATTCAAGAGGACTTTTTTGCACAGGTAATGGGGCTGTACTGTAATGTAATGGTTCAGAAAGCTGCATAGGTAATGGGATCGGGATTACTGTATTACTGTACTGCTTCTTATCACTGAAAGTGTCCATCTCTGTGGTTTCTACACCATTTAATGTGTCATGTTTAAATGTTTGTGCTGTGTTTCAAGTTTGTTTTAGCTGTTTTAGATTTCTGCCTGATTCAGATTTCTGAAGTCTAGCCATGGCTCCCGCTGTCACCTTTTCTGGCACCCGCCAAGCTTTTTTAGGAAGTGGGTGAGGCCAGATCGGGTTTTTGCCCGGCAAGGCTTCTGACTGACTCCTGGAGAGTTGATTTTTTTTTAAATGTTGCTTTGGCAGCAGCTGCCACCACAACACAAAGATCTGCACTGTGTTGCTGAAGTTAAGCTGTGGCAATCATCATTTTGTGGATGGCTCCGCCTCCTGCAGCAGCCATTTTGTGGAAGCCATTTTGTTGCTGCGCCCACCATGCCGTGTTAGAATTCCAGATGTTCTCAAAGGCTGAAAAAGGTTGGGCAGTCCTGGTTTATCAGATGTTACATCTTGTTGATTGTATTGACTTACTCTGTGTAACCGCCTTGAGCCTTAGTGAGGCAGATTACAAAAGAAGCCTTTGCTTCTTTTCTTTTTAAATTTTCTGTCGAAGAATGTCCACCCCTTTCTCTACACATCTCCTCTGCTGTTCTTTGGCACTAAAAAAAACAGAGATCAATTTTTGTACGGCAAGACTGTTCTTCCCACAAAAACATTGCATCTGGGCATGATACTATTCTATTGCCACTGAACCAGCGCTGGCATGACCCTAACATTAGGGTGAAATCCAGATGTTTTATCATCTGGGTAAGCTAGTAAATCCCAAGCTATGTGCCAGGGTACACCAGTGAGAGAACAGCTAGTGGGCCATGATTGATTAATTAATTAGTAAAATGTACTTCTGAGTCTAAATTCCTCTCCCACAGAGGCTTCCCTGAGGCATCTGCACACGATTTACCACCCTGGCCATCTCTCCTTCCAGTCTGCTTCTACTAGGCATGATTCTGCCTTGCCTCTCCATCAGATATGCTTGGATCACATGGTGTTCCTAAAGCAAAAAATCTCATCAGAATTATTGGTTTTCAGAGGAGGCTGCCTACTGAGTCTCTGCATGAGTCCCTGCTCTAAATTAGCTTCAGTCAGCAGTCACAACCCATATCAATGCTTCATGAAGTTTGGCTCCTTGGAGGACAGATAATTTAGTCTCAGGGGCTAAATTAAGCACGATGAACTTCTGTTCTCCTTTTCTGTTGTCTCTTAAAAGCAGTTGCGCACCCACCTCTTTTAATTGGTGCTGGGAAAGGTAAGGATCCTTCCCCTTACACCCACATAATTTTCCCAATGTGATTTTTACACACACAAACATGTGCACGTTAGTTGTTTCAATAAGGGAAAGATACAAAGTACCTGGTGGGTTTTTTTTACCCTGCTTGGGTAAATAGCAACTGGGAGAGAAGAGGGGAAGTGGTGGGGCATCTGTTTTGCTTGCGGAAGATCCCCAGTAAAATCCTAGGCATCACCAGTTAAATGGACTGGGTGGGAGGGGCTGTGGCTCAGTGGTAGAGCCTCTGCTTGGCATGCAGAAGCTCCTAGGTTCAATCTCCGGCATCTCCAGTTAAAGGGACCAGGCAAGTAGGTGATGTGAAAGACCTCCACCTGAGAACCTGGAGAGCTGCTGCCGGTCTGAGTGGACAATACTGACTTTGATGGACCAAGGGTCTGATTCATTATAAGGCAGCTTCATGTGTTCATGTGATGTGAAAGATCTCTGTCTGAGACACTGGAGAGCCGCTGCCAGTCTTAATAGACAGTACTGACCTTGATAGATCAATGGTCTGATTCAGTATAGGGCAGCTTCATGTGTTCATGATTTATATGAGGGGGGGGGGAAAGGGTTGTATATCAGGGATGGGAATGTTGAACCAACTTCCACAGAAATGCTGTTCCAATCCAAATCCCCCATTCCCTCCCAACTCCTTTAAATACCAAATTGAAAAGATGGGAGAGTCATGGAACTCTTCACCATCTGATCTAATTAAGTCCTTACCGTAGAAATAAAAGTTTTATAATGAACAAGTGAAGAAGAGTGCCTCCAGTTATAATTCAGAAAATATGTGTGCTTCAGGTTGGTATCAGAATCTTGGTAAACAATGGCATAAGCCTTTCTACAATTAACTTGGCATACTATAATGCCCATAAATCACAGCTGCTCTGAGAATTGCCAACAATTTTCAGTGATCACTGCACCTGAACCACCAACTTAAAAGCCTTTTAAAAATTATGTCATGAATGCACAAATTACATAGGAGAGAAAGGGTTGGCGATCAGGTCGTTTGAGCACAAGAGAGAATGCACTCCGGTTTCTATGCCTGCCAACATCTCTCTCTGTGGCCGATGCCCAAAAAAGCACTATAGCAAAAAGGAACGTGAATTGACTCATTAAAATCAGTTAGTACTTTACTCTGTCAAGCTGCTCGCGACAGAGATGAAAAGTAAGACGTATCACAAAATGAGACAGTTGAATCGTTTTTCTGAAGACACAGAATATGAACCTGGAGACAGAATCTGATGGGTCTCTTCTCCTGAGAATACGCACTATCCTTATAGGAAAGTTCTCATTTCTAAACCTCACAGCTATATGGACCAAATGTCAAGGGGATCTCGGTGGGTCTAATCCACTTCTTCAAGACAACTCATGGTTTACCAGCATGTGGTAATAAATGCAAATAGATGCAGAATACGTGCATCCACCATTCATAATGAAGATTTCTGCTTAGATTCGCTGAGAGCAGAGTGTTAAAATACTGTGTATTAATAATGCACTAATTTCCCTCCCTCTTTTCTCAGATCATGGGGACACAACCACAACATACAATACATCCACTGTCCTTGGTGGGACTGGTGTTCAAGGTATGATGTTGGGTTTTTATGTGGGGGCAGACCTAGTTGAATATATGAGTACAAAGCATATGTTTGCAAATGCAAGTTTCTTCACTTTTGTCCAGTACATTTTCAGCCATCTAAAAACTTGTAATGTGTGAAACAGCTCTTAATAGTGTTCCTGTTTTACTGGAATGAATTCTCACACAAGCCTCTCTCGTTCAACAGATAATGGCAGAGGAAGAATAGATTTTTTGGGAAAATCTCTGAACCTAGAAGAAGCAAGCTTGGTTTTGAACACTCTTTTTGCCACTGGACTTGTTCTTCTGGCTACCCTCCTAATCCTTATGGTCTTTATTGCTTGCCAGAAAAAAAAGACCCAATATATAGCAGTCGGACAGAAATGTGATCTTCCAATGGAATCTTTATAATCAGGCATTTGACTTTACAGAGGTTTTCATTCAATGTGCCCTATTACATTGTCGGTATACCTTGCAATAAGCCAAAAAGGAAAAAGTGATACATTTACAGATAGAAACTAGAGATGCCTGCTTAAGTGAGTTGAATTTAGGGAGACCTGTCCCTGGGAATCCATTTCGGACTAAGATGCAGGATAAGTGGAACAAAAAAAAAATGGTTCCGAGATGGGCCTTGTGTGGCTCCAGATTCATTCCAGAGAACATATTCTCCAGGCAACTTCACAACAACTGTAAGTTAATTGCTTAACTAAAACTCAAAAGTCCTTCAATTTTGTTGCCAAGATAATAATCCCAAATCAGACATCCATACAAGAAAATCTATCAGTAAATAGACCAAAATTTCAGTTTTGCAGCTGGCGACGATTTTCCTGTTTGCAAGTGCTATATAAAAAATCTGTTTAGACACTTGCTGTACACAGTCACCAACCTAATGAAGTGGGAAAAACCTATAATAGCTCAGCTATCGCCAAATCCTAATAAAACCAGTGTGGTATAGTGGTTAGAGTGTTGTGCTAGGGTCTGGAAACCCACGTTCTAATCCCCGCCCTGCCACGGAAGCTTACTGGCTGATCTTGGACCAGTCACAGACTCTCAGCCTAACCTACCTCACAGGGGTGTTGTGAGGATAAATGGAGGAGGGAAGAATGTTGTAAGCCACTTTGGGTCCCCATTGGGGAGAAAAATGGGGTATAAATAAAGTAAATCAAATAGTGCCGCTCCTGAAGGGGCCTATACCATCAGCAATGTGCCTTGAAGTATGCAACATAAGAAACTATGACAGGGACACCTGCTGTACCCAATGTATGCAATGAGAGCCAATGTGGTGTAGCGGTTAAGAGCGGTGGACTCTGGAGAACCAGGTTTCATTCCCCACTCCTTCACATGAGCGGTGGACGCTAATCTGGTGAACTGGATTTGTTACCTCACTCCTACACACAAAGCCAAATAGGTGACCTTGGGCTAGTCACACTCTCCCAGCCCAACCTACCTCACAGGGTGTCTGTTGTGGGGGGAGGAGGGAAGGTGATTGTAAACCGGTTTGATTCCTCCTTAAGTGGTAGCGAAAGTCGGCATATAAAAACCAACTCTTCTTCTTCCTCTTCTTCTATTCAAAACTGGGTAGGCATAAAAGGACAGTTACAAATATCGAAAGCAAGTTTGTTTTTACTCCAGTTCAAGTGGTCAAGGGATAATGGGAATTGCTAACATTACTTCTTATGAATAAAATCAAATGCTACGGGATTAGAGATAGCAACTGAAGGCAGAGAAAAACACGTTCTCTGCCCTACACAGTGCTGACTCAAATATCTTGAATAGGGCTCAGGTTTCTCCCACACCTCAATTAATTGCAGCTGCTTTAGGACCGAACTACACACCTCACACAAGAATTGTGTGATTAGAATCACTCAGGGTTTGTTGTTGTTGTTGATGATGTTTTAAATTAGATGTCCCACAAGACTGCCTTAAATATCAGGCCAGGTTGCAGAGGTAGTAGGTAGTGTTTAACCTTTCCTCTCCTGCCTGTTCCATGATATTTAAATAGCCCCTTTGAAGTTACAGTTAGGTATACAGAAAGACAAGTGGCAGACAAATTCCTCTTCTCCAAGGCATCTGCTGTTAATTAGCTTAATTTAAAAAAACCACAAAAGATTTTTATCACTTGTAGTATGGACCTCGCTTACACCCATAGAGCTGAATGACTGATATAGATTTCTATGGAAGAAATGAACTATGTATATATTCCCCTTCTAGTAGAGGTTGAACAGCACCCAGAGGCCTAGCATAGCCAGAAGCTGGGTCCTAGCTAATTCTTAACATGCAATCATTATGAGCTTCTCTCAGGTTATAAATATGCAGTTCAGTGCAGCCACTGGGGAGGGGCTGTGGCTCAGTGGTAGAGCCTCTGCTTGGCATGCAGAAGGTCCCAGGTTCAATCCCCGGCATCTCCAGTTAAAGGGACCAGGCAAGTAGGTGATGTGAAAGACCTCAGCCTGAGACCCTGGAGAGCCGCTGCTGGTCTGAGCAGACAATGCTGACTTTGATGGACCAAGGGTCTGATTCAGTATAAGGCAGGTTCATGTGTATGAGTTCATATCTAAATGAGGTACTGTAATGATGCTCATTTTGCCTCACAGACTTGATTCACGCATGGAAGAGAAAGAGGGAGCATAATCTTACAGTTGGGCTGAATGGCCTGTACCAACATCAGAGTGCAGGTGGATCACGTTTTGGAATGCTCTCCTATGCTTTCAACTTCTTGCAGACAGGAAATCAGTACAGGAAGTGGCAGAACTTTTCTCTCTGCAGTTCTGCTTGTCTACTTGCAAAGAGTCCCCCCCCCAAAAAAAAAAAAAACATGAAAGAACATTTAAAGCTGCAATCCTGAAGAAATGGTATTGTCCATTTACTACCTCAGAGTTCTGCCACCTCATTCTCCTCAAGCGTGAACCAAGTCATATTTATTTAAATGAAAGCATGTTGGTGGTGGGTTGGGTAGACTTGGTCCTGAGGGTATCATTGTTTGCTCATAACTGTGCCTTGAGTATGAGAGAAGGCGAGATAGAAACACTTCAAATAAATAAATAATTCACTGAACAGCCTTGGGAAAGTCATCCTCTTGTACTGCAGTCTGAAGAAGCCCCAAAGAGCTCACTGGGGCTTACTCCCTAGTAAGTGCGTGAAGTCTGCAGCCTCTTATCATAAAAGGCCCATTGTGAAAGTAAAATAGGAATTCATGATGGGTACCCTGAGTTTCTCAAAACAAGGGAGAGGATACAAATGTCACCCCAAAAAATGAAGGAATTGTGTAAGAACATAAGGAAGGTCCATCAAGTCCAGCAGTCTGTTCAAACAGTGGCCAACCAGGTGCCTCTAGGAAGCCCACCAACAAGACGACAGCAGCAGCATTATCCTGCCTGTGCTCCACAGCACCTAATATAATAGGCCTGCTCCTCTGATCCTGGAGATAATAAGTATACATCATGACTAGTATCCATTTTGACTAGTAGCCATGGATACCCTTCTCCTCCATGAACACGTCGACTCCCTTCTTAAAGCCTTCCAAGTTGGTAGCCATCACCACATCCTGGGGCAAGGAGTTCCACAATTTAACTATGCTTTGTGTGAAGAAATACTTCCTTTTATCTGTTTTAGTATGCTGGTTTACACAAAAGTCAGCAGCTTGCATAGCCCTCAGTTTAGCCAGCTATGTGCTATGTTAAAATAAAACAAGAGCCTAGTGGTACCTAAAGATTACCAAGAGTTTATTGGTTCTTATCCGGGCTGTGTAACCGTGGTCTTGGAATTTTCTTTCCTGACGTTTCGCCAGCAACTGTGGCAGGCATCTTCAGAGCACTACTCTGAAGATGCCTGCCACAGTTGCTGGCGAAACGTCAGGAAAGAAAATTCCAAGACCACGGTTACACAGCCCGGATAACCTACAAGAACCAATGAACTCTGACCGTGAAAGCCTTCGACAATATTTTTACCAAGAGTTTGTTCAAGCATAGGGTTGTTTGTTTTTGGGTGGACGGTTGCCTGCTTCATTAGTTGCATGAGGGCAATCCTCACTTGGCAGACATTACATGCATCTCTGACAAAGTAAGTTCTAGTCCACCAAATCTGACATGGGAATCAAAGCTTGTTTGTCTCTAAGGTGCCACCGGACTCCTGTGTAATCTTCATTTCTGTAAGTGAAGATGTAGGAGTGTTAGAATCAGGCCATCACAGTAATAATAGGATGAGAGACAGACGATTTGCTCAGAGTTTTGAAGGTACTACCAGAGAGTTGTTGTCTGTGGTGAATACACTCATTCCAGAATCTCCTCTGACAAACAACTTTGAAGAACATAAGAAGAGACCTACTGGATAAACAACCAGGGGAAAGCAAAGGGGTTGAGCTAAACATGATCTAATATGTGTGTGTGTGTGTGTGTGTAAAGTGCCTTCAAGTCGCAGCCGACTTATGGCAACCCCTTTTGGGGTTTTCATGGCAAGAGACTAACAGAGGTGGTTTTGCCAGTGCCTTCCTCCGCACAGCAACCCTGGTATTCCTTGGTGGTCTCCCATCCAAATACTAACCAGGGCTGACCCTGCTTAGCTTTCGAGATCTGATGAGATCAGGCTAGCCTGGGCCATCCAGGTCAGGGTGTATGATTTAATATAAGAACCAATAAAGCTATTTTTATTACATATCATGCACAATTGTATATAAAAATACAGGGCCTAAAATACAGGCTTCCTGAAAAGCACATACATAGTTACAAATATTACCAACACATAATAGTTGACGTTAGTACATAAACTGACCGAAATCTGACCAGATGCCTTTTGGCCTTTTATAGGCTTTCCTCAGTGGTCATATCTACACAATTTTACAGTACACATCCTGACATATACACAAACGTTGTACAAGGTAAAAATATATATAAAAACCTTTTATTCTGTGTGGCTTTAAGCTAAAATAGTCCATGTGCCTTAAAACATGGCTCACAGCTCACACCTTGTATATGGTGTCCAACATTTCAGGATGTGAAGAAAATAATGCAGACAATTAGTCCAGCATCCTGTTAACATATTGACCACCCGGATGTTCATGGAAGCTGTTCTCCTCTCCCAGGAACTGGCATTCAGGGGGCACTGCCCCTGAACACGGGCATTCCAGTTAGCCATAATCATGGCTAACAGCCATGGATCGCCTAATCTTCCTTTTAAAGCCACTTAGCTAGCAACTGCTGTGAAAACAATATTAATCTGCATAGCCTCTTAATCTGCATGGCTTTTCACTGGGCCCCCACCCACCTTCTAAAAACACTTGGTGGGCACCAAAAAAAGATGTCAGTGCTTGCCATGGTGCCCATGGGTAACACGCTGGGGACCCCTGGACTAAACTGAGGCTCTTATACTTTGGTCACATCATCAGAAGACAAGACTTACTGGAAAAGACAATAATGAAAAAGGTGACAGCAGCAGGGAAAGACAAAGACCTTCCATGAAATGGATTGTTTCAGTAAAGGAAGCCGCAGCTTTCGGTTTGCAAGACCTGAGCAGGGCTGTCGATGAGAAGATGCTTTGGAGGTCATTAATTGATAATTGTCACCAAGTCGGAAGCAAACTTGACGGGACATAACACACATCTTGTCCTCTTTTAGCAATCTTTTTTTCCCCCCTAAACTGAGATGCCTCAAACTCTTTAGCCTTTTCCTTGCAATTAAGTCTCAGGCTGATTGTTCCGGTTGCCCTTTTCTGTACCTTTTCTAATTGCAATATCCTTTTAGTAATGGCTTTTCAACGCTGTTTGAAAAGAGCCTCCAGAGGATTAAAGATGTGTATGCATTTTGCCAAGGGTTAGAATACTTCTATCATACTACCAGTACTTTTTGATTTTCTTTCCAGTATGTTCAAAATCTCAAGGGGCTATTTTAGCAGCAGGGGTTCATGTGCTTTAGTAGGAGGAAAGCTGTTCTATCTTGCTTCTTGCTGGGAAAAACCCTTTCAGAGGATCCATTTTCAATCAGAAGAGCCTTTTAATAAAATTTCTGTGAAGTACTTTATCCGATTTTGTACATTTGTCCAATTTTTACAAGCTTGTTGTAAATTGTGAAAATGCTACACAGCTACACAGTAGTGTAGTGGTTAACAGTGGTGGTTTGGAGCGGTGGACTCTGATCTGGAGAACCGGGTTTGATTCCCCACTCCTACACATGAAGCCAGCTGGGTGTCCTCTTTCAGCCTTACCTACCTCTTAGGGCAGTGATGGGGAACCTTTTAGAGACCGAGTGCCCAAACCGCAACTCAAAACCCACTTATTTATCGCAAAGTGCCAACACGCCAATTTAACCTGAATACTGAGGTTTAGAAAAAACAACACATACATTATTAACATCTTTTGCCATAAAAGAAAAACACAATAACAGAGCTTTCAGTGATACAAACAACTTTTTATTGAAAGGTAAAAGTTTGCATTTGGCATGCTTTTGAACAATTAATGTTTGTTCAAAGCCCCTAAGCTGGGCGGCAGGGAGTCCAGG
The DNA here is from genome assembly GCF_029931775.1 of Euleptes europaea. Classification (NCBI taxonomy): domain Eukaryota; kingdom Metazoa; phylum Chordata; class Lepidosauria; order Squamata; family Sphaerodactylidae; genus Euleptes; species Euleptes europaea. Next base: position 12,745,724 of record NC_079323.1, read on the forward strand.
GAAGGCAGATGTGACGGCTGCTCAACTTACCCGCACGTGCCCACAGAGAGGGCTCGGCGTGCCAAGTCCGGCACACGTGCCATAGGTTCGCCAACACGGTCATAGGGTGTCTGTTGTGGGGAGGGGGAGGGAAGGTGGTTGTAAGCCGGTTTGATTCTTCCTTAAGTGGTAGAGAAAGTCAGCATGTAAAAACCAACTCTTCTTCTCCTTAAATATGAACACTGTAGAGAACTATGATTTCAATCCCCTTCATACAAAAATGATTAATATGTAGCCAACCAAAATGGGAAACATATTATCTTAAGACTGGAGGGATGTAGAAGATTTGGGGGCCTTTTGTTACTGTGCACATATTACGTCTAAGCACCTTTTATGCCCCAGTGGTTAGAATGAAAGAATGAAACATACTGGAACTTCAGGGCTCCAAAACACCTTTACCCGGGAACAAGTCCCATTGAACTCAATGGGATTTTACTTTTGAGTACACATGCTGAAGATTGCGCTGCAAGAGGCCTAATTTTAGCTGCGTTGCCACCCATTATTTGCTCACCTACTGTACTGCCATATTGAACCCAAAAGGATAACCTTTAGTTGGTAGGCAATATGCAAGCTTTCTAGTTACACAGAATTATCAGGCAGAATTATTTCTCAGAGAAATATCAAATTCACAGGTATAAACAGAGCAGGACTATTTTCTAACACTTTTCCTCACTGCACCATCTGGCTAAATATGAAACATTTTGCACATTAGTCAAATAAAGCACAGCATTAAATCACTAGGGATTACAGGATGACATGCTCTAGGCAGGCTACAAGTGGGAAAGACTATAATAATGCTGCCGTCGTCTTTGTAGGCTTCCTAGAGGCACCTGGCTAACCTCTGTGTGAACAAACTGCTGGACTTGATGGGCCTTGGTCTGATCCAGCGGGGACTACTAGAGCAAGTGCCCTATGAGGAGCAGTTAAAACACTTAGGGCTGTTTAGCTTGGAAAGAAGGCGGCTACGGAGAGACATGATAGAGATCTATAAAATTATGCATGGTTTGGAGAGAGGACAGGGAAAAGCTTTTCTCCCTCTCTCATAACACTAGAACGCGGAGTTGTCTGCTGAAGCTGGAGAGTGAGAGATTCAAAACCGATAAAAGGAAGTATTTCTTCACACAACGCATAGTTAAATGGTGGAACTCCCTGCCCCAGGATGTGGTGATGGCTGCCAACTTGGAAGGCTTTAAGAGGGGAGTGGCCATGTTCATGGAGGAGAGGGCTATCCATGGCTACTAGTTAAAATGGATGCTAGTCATGATGCATACCTATTCTCTCCAGTATCGGAGGGTAATGCCTATTATATCAGGTGCTTTGGAACACAGGCAGGATAATGCTGCCGCAGTCATCTTGTTTGTGGGCTTCCTAGAGGCCCTTGGTTGGCCACTGTGTGAACAGACTGCTGGACTTGAGGGGCCTTGGTCTGATCCAGCAGGGCCTTTCTTATATTCTTGTGAGCATGCCTATTATATCAGGTGCTGTGGAACAGAGGCAGGACAATGCTGCCGCAGCCGTCTTGTTTGGGGGCTTCCTAGAGGCCCCTGGTTGGCCACTGTGAGAAAAGACTGCTGGACTTGAGGGGGCTTGGTCTGATCCAGCATGGCCTTTCTCATATTCTTGTGAGCATGCCTATTATATCAGGTGCTGTGGAACACAGCCAGGACAGTGCTGCTGCAGTGGTCTTGCTTGTGGGCTTCCTAGAGGCCCCTGGTTGGCCACTGTGAGAAAAGACTGCTGGACTTGAGGGCCTTGGTCTGATCCAGCATGGCCGTTCTTATATTCTTGAGCATGCCTATTATATCAGGTGCTGTGGAACACAGGCAGGATGGTGCTGCTGCAGTCGTCTTGTTGGTGGGCTTCCTAGAGGCCCCTGGTTGGCCGCTGTGTGAACAGACTGCTGGACTTGAGGGGCCTTGGTCTGAGCCAGCAGGGCTTTTCTTATGTTCACGATGTGTCCCTATTCTCTCCAGGATCAGACCTCTTATATTAGGTGAAGTGGAACACAGGCAGGACGGTGGTGCAGCCGTCTTGTTTGGGGAGCCCCTGGTCGGCCGCTGTGTGAACAGGCTGCTGGACTTGAGGGGGCTTGGTCTGATCCAGCATGGCTTTTCTTATGTGCACGATGCATCCCTATTCTCTCCAGGATCAGAGGAGCAGGCCTATTATATCAGGTGCTTTGGAACACAGGCAGGATAATGCTGCTGCAGTCATCTTGTTTGTGGGCTTCCTAGAGGCCCCTGGTTGGCCACTGTGTGAACAGACTGCTGGACTTGAGGGGCCTTGGTCTGATCCAGCATGGCCTTTCTTATATTCTTGTGAGCATGCCTATTATATCAGGTGCTGTGGAACAGAGGCAGGACAATGCTGCCGCAGCCGTCTTGTTTGGGGGCTTCCTAGAGGCCCCTGGTTGGCCACTGTGAGAAAAGACTGCTGGACTTGAGGGCCTTGGTCTGATCCAGCATGGCCGTTCTTATATTCTTGAGCATGCCTATTATATCAGGTGCTGTGGAACACAGGCAGGATGGTGCTGCTGCAGTCGTCTTGTTTGGGGGCTTCCTAGAGGCCCCTGGTTGGCCGCTGTGTGAACAGACTGCTGGACTTGAGGGGCCTTGGTCTGAGCCAGCAGGGCTTTTCTTATGTTCACGATGCGTCCCTATTCTCTCCAGGATCAGACCTCTTATATTAGGTGCAGTGGAACACAGGCAGGACGGTGCTGCAGTCGTCTTGTTTGGGGAGACCCTGGGGCCTGCGTCTGACCCAGAGGGGCTTTCCTGACGTTTCTTACGCACGCCCCTGGATGGGGCGACGCTTTGGGCAAGAGGCGCGCTCCGCGAAGGAGGCAGCCGAGGGCGCGCGACCTCTCCAAGCCCAGCCCGGGCTGCTTCTCATCCTGGCAGCGCGCGCGCCTCGCCAAGCCTCTCGCAGCCAGTTCCCGCCTCTTAGCAGAGGCGTGCGTGGGTGGGTGGGTCGGTGGGGGGGAGGCGAAGGGGGGGCGCGAGAAAGCACAAAGCGGAGGCCGTGCGCGCCCGGTGCCGCCTGCCTGCCTGCCTGCCTGGCGCGCCGGCGACCCCCGTGGCGCTCGGGGAGGGCAGGAGGCAGCCGCAGGAGCCCAGCCCAGCCCGGACGGGCAGCGCGGCGCCGGGCCGGAGGGTCGCCCTGGGCTAGCCGCCCCCGCCCCTCCCCGCCGCCAAGATGGCCATCGCCCACATCGCCTCCGAGTACCTCTTCTCGGACTTCTTGCTGAAGGAGCCGTCGGAGGGCAAGTACAAGGGGCTGCGGCTGGAGCTGGCCGTCGACAAGCTGGTCACCTGCATCGCCGTCGGGCTGCCCATCCTGCTCATCTCGCTGGCCTTCGCCCAGGAGATCTCCCTAGGTGAGCGGGGTGGGGTGGGGGGCACCGGCCGGCGGGAAAGCGCCTCCCCAGGAGGTAGTGGGAACCGACGGGGCTCCAGCTCGGCCAGCCCTGAAGGGACTGGACCACTGCAGGGGGGGGGGTGCTTTTTTTAAAAAAGCGCATGCGCGCGCACTTGCATACAATTCACTGCAAGTAAATAAAGGTCTCATCATAGGGCTGAGACTGGGAAGGGCAGGCATGAAGGAGCTAGAAAAGATTCTGAAGTGTAAGGATGTGTCACTGGCCACCAAGATCAAGTATCTGAAGAAGAGAGTTGTGGCTCGCGAAAGCTCATATCCTGCCAGAAAATATTTTTGTTAGTCTTTAAGGTGCTACTGGACTCTTGCTCTTTTCTACTACTGCAGACAGACTAACATGGCTACCCACTGTGAAAGATCAAGTTAATTTGTGCCATCGTATTCCCTATTACTATGTATGGGTGTGAAAGCTGGACATTGAAGAAAGCTGATAGGAAGAAAGTAGATTCCTTTGAAATGTGGTGTTGGAGGAGAGTGTTACAGATACCGTGGACTGCCAAAAAAACTAAAAACAAATTAGTGGGTTATAGATCAAATCAAGCCTGAACTGATCCTAGAAGCTGAAAGGACTAAACTGAGGCTATCGTACTTTGGTCACATTATGAGAAGACAAGAGGCACTGGAAAAGACGGTCATGCTAGGAAAAGTTGAGGGCAGCAGGAAAAGAGGAAGACCCAACAAGAGATGGATTGACTCAATAAAGGAAGCCCCGGCCCTCAATTTGCAAGATCTGAGCAAGGCTGTCAAAGATTGGACATTTTGGAGGACTATCATTAGGGTCACCATCAGTCGGAAGCAACTTCATAGTACTTAACACACACACACACACACTGAAGTCCCTGTCCCCTGTTTTAGAAGCACGGCCCTTCGAGCCCAAATGTTTGGCTGGGATTTCTGAGTACTGCAAGGAGAAGAGCCACTCTATAGATCCTCTTATTCTTCATTGCCACTTCATACAGGAAGCCTAGGCAAGAGGAGTTCATTTCTTGAATAGATTTCCAACAAATCCCCTGAGGAAATTCAGCTGTTTCATTGTTTTGTCTTTGAGGAAGTAAACATTTTCATCAGAGAATTTTAAATAGTAAACAGCAGTGAAAGCCTTGGCAGAAAAGAAATTCTCTAAGTTCTGTAAGTGCCCCTGCATTATGTGTCAGGGTGAACCTGTGTCATTAATATGTTGCCTTTGTTTGTATCAGAATAGTCAAAGAGTAATGATGCAGAGAAACCTGAAGAAAAGCAAATTGACATGCTATTGAAAAGAAGTTTGAGATCTGACTGCTGGAAAAGAGGACAAAAATTAGCGAAACCCTATGCGTTTAACTCACAGGGTATGACTAATTTTGCTCTCTTGTCCATGGTCTGGGCCTACTTAAGCTTAGTGATTTTACAGAATCAAATGCTCCCAGACTATTCACTAAAAGCATTGAACTAAAAACCTGTTGAAGAAGCAGAAAATACTACTGCTTCCCCAAAAGACAGTTTACTTGCTTTACCCCTGACTTTGCTTCTAAGATTTTTGTGCTTTGTGTGTGTGTGTGCGTGTGCATCCTGACCTAGATCTGGAGTTGTTTAACTTTTCTTCTCTCCCCTCCCCTTACATTTTAATTGTTTGCCTGAAGCTAGCTTAACTTAGCTAGCTGCATCTGAAAATGGACTGTCACTCTCAGTGAGCTATGACTCACTCGAAAACCACTTTCCTTCTTTGTCCCAAAGCCATATTTTCTCACTAGGGAATGGGTTGGTGGGTAAACAAACCAGTAACCAGAGATATAAACGTTAAACTCTCTCAGATGTGCACTGGAATGAAATAGAAAATGTCTCAGGACAGGGGAGGGGGCTCCCATAGCAGGGAGTTCTACAGTCTTGGACCTGTGGCTAGGGTTACCAGGTCCCTCTTTGCCACTGGTGGGAGGTTTTTGAGGTGGAGCCTGAGGTTTGGGGAGGGACTTCAATGCTATATAGAGTCCAGTTGCCAAAGCAGCCATTTTCTCCAGGTGAACTGATTTTTATTGGCTGGAGATCGGTTGTAATAGCAGGAGATCTCCAGCCACCACCTGGAGGTTGGCAACCCCACCTGTGGCTGAGAAGGCCTTTTCCCTGTCAAGACATCTCATCTCAACCTTTAAGAGCGATGTAAGAGAAGACAGAGTTCCAGCAGATGTCACAGTGCTTCAGGTATCTGAAAAACTGTACTTGATGCTACTGTAATAGATACAGGCCCTGCATGTTGAAAGACTGGCTATCATATTACTGTTTGGCAGGAAATCAGAATACACACGATTATACTGAGTTGGACCATACTGAGTCGGACCCATGGGGCAGTATTGTTTGCTCTGTCTGGCAGCAGCACTCCAGGGTCTCAGGCTGAGGTCTTTCACATCATTATCACATACTATGAGATCCTCTTACCTGGAGATGCCAGGGGACCTTCTACATGCAAACCTGGGAACTCCTACATGCCAAACAGGAGCTGTCTCCCTGAGCCTTGGTCCCACCCAAGGACAGGGTTACTTAAAATACATCATCATAACAAGCCGTCTCTTCAGTTAGATTAGGTTTTAAGATTTATTAGAAATTACTTTGTATGTTTTTATGCTTTATATCCTTGTTTATATTAATTACTTTGTAATTATGTTGTTGTTAGCCACCCACTGGGAAAGGGCAAGGTATAAATCAAATCACATCAAATAAATAAATAAAACAAAATAGCAATTTATTTAACAAGAGGACTTCAGAGTAATCTTATCCCTACCCACTGGTCACATGGGAGACTGAAGTAGTGTGAAAAGCTGGTTAAATCAAAGGGTGGCTTATTTTGTTTTTAGATTAGGTTGTGGCTAGGGTTGCCAGCTCTGGATTGGGAAATACCTGGAGGTTTTGGGGGCTGGAGCTTGGAGGAGGGGGGTTGGGGAGGGGAGTGACCTCAGTAGGGTGTAATGATCTTGGTCATCTGGAGATCAATTTTAATAGCAGGAGATCCCCAGGTGTCACCTGGAGGGTGGCAACCCTAGCTGTAACCCATAATTCGCCAGTAAAGTAGCTTTGTGGAGCTACTACTTTTGTTTTGCTATCAGCCAGTTTCTCTGCTGCTAGTTAAGTAATCAAACCTGTGTTTGATTACTTAGCTAGTTCAGTTATCCCCTAATTTTCTTCATATTCTCCCTTTGTGGAGATCCCTGTCCCCTTTGATTTTCTCTGAACTACTTAAACTACTTATGTAGGTGTGCTTTATATGAATGAAGGCAACATAAAATGTAAACAAAGTACTTAGTTTCAAAGTCCAGAAAGAAAACATTAGCATGTAGCATGTATTCACCCTTGCCTTTGAATGACGTTGCTGTTTTTATCTGCTTGTAACAAAGTCATTCTTGAGAGCAAGGTAGATAAAAGCTCACACCAGTCATCTGTAACATTTATTTCCTACACAAAGATAATCCACTTAGGAAAAGGGATGTACACCATTCTTTATGAAGTCTAGCATAAAAGTTTATTTTGCTAGTAAACGTCCACATTGCAGGCAAAGAAAGGATGGAAAGGAAGAGAGTAATAGTCTTAGAAGTGCATGACTCTGTTTAGGATTGCACTGGAACCATGTAAGTCTATGAATGTTTACGCAAAAGTAAGACCCATTTTATTCAGAGGGGCTTGCTACCAGCTAAGCATGCATAGGATTGCAGCCTCTTTTTCCCCTTTCAGTCTTGGTCCTTGTTATTTCTCCATCTCATATGTTGAGTGAAATTCCTAGGATGGACCAGATATTTAAACTACCACCCTAAAGTGAGTCAGGAAAATGTTGAGAATTGTGACTCTGCTAGTTTCTCTTTATCACTTTTTAAAAAAATCTCCTTCTTCCTCCAGTAAGCTCTGGGCAGCACGCATGGAGGAGGGAGGATTATCCTCACAACAGCACTGTAAAGTAGATTAGATTATTGTGCTCCAGTCAGGGTGTCTGTTGAGGGGAAGGAAAGGCGGTTTGATTCTTCCTTAAGTGGTAGAGAAAGTCGGGATATGAAAACCAACCCTTCTTCTACAAAAATCATGTGAGATAGGGGTTGTAGTAAGATGAGGAACTGAGTGGAAAAACCTGGATGGAGCTAACCCATTAAGCCTCTGTTAAAGGGACAGGATTTCTTTTCCCTAGGTCCATTGGCAATCCTATAAATATATCACGATGGATAGCCATATTTGTCTGTCTTCAGAATTGAGCTATAGCTCATGAAAGCTCATACCCTGCCAGAAATTTTGTTAGCCTCTAAGGTGCTGCTGGACTCTTGCTCTTTTCTACTGCTACAAATATATGTTTATATTAAAAGTTGGTCTCATGTTTTGGCGAGTTGTGGTTTATACCCCATTGAAGTTCCTCCCCAATCCCTGCCCTCCTCAGGCTCCACCCCCAAAATATCTAGGTATTTCCCAACCCAGAGCTGGCAACCCTCATTTTGCAGATCTTTTTGCAGATCTTTTTCACTGAGAATTGGTAGCGGGACTTTCCAAGAATTAGGAATGATGAAGCATCACTGTTTGCCAGAGTTTATACTTAGTGTGGGCGAGGCCAAGATTACATGAGACACAAAGCAAAAATCTTTGTTTAACTTCAGTGCCACAGTTTTTCTTTCCCTCTACTGACAGAGTAACTTTTTCTCTACTGTTTTGCCCCACCAAATCTGCTCAATGCTCAACACTCACTCTCTTTTCATTTCAGCTTCCTCCTAAGGATGTCTGTTTCTTTGGAGTTTCACTCTCTAATTTATATTTAGCTGCAAAACCTGCACTGACAGCAGTTAATAATATCGCTGCAGCTGTCTTTTGAATTCCTCCTCCAGCTCTTACACTGGCCTATGGGCCTTATAGCCAGCTTGTAAGTAGCAGCTTACCTGGTCACCTGCGGGTGCTTCCACACCAATGTTTTTCTCTGTGTTCGTTCCTGAACTGGGGCTCTGTTTTTGGGACTATCCACATGTTATCCTCTAATCATCCACTTCCCAGTTTCCCCCTGTTCTGAGCATGTCTCTCAAACGTTCTTTGCTTAATCTTTTGAGAGCCAGCATGGTGTAGTGGTTGAGAGTGGGGGACTCTAATCTGGAGAACTGGGTTCGATTCCCCACTCTTCCACATGCAGCCTGCTGGGTGACCTTGGGCCTGTCACAGTTCTCTCAGAACTCTCTCAGCCCCACATACTTTACAAGGTGTCTGTTGTGGGGGAGAGGAAGGGATTGTGATTGTAACCCGCTTTGAGACTCCTTTCAGTAGAAAAAAGCGGGGTATAAAAATCAAGTCTTCTTTTGGGGAAGAACACAGTCCAAGTGTGTCAGTATACAGTCTGTACAAGATGGTGTACATTTTTAAAGGTCCCGCCCACATTAATTTATTTATTTACAAAATTTATGTCCTGGCTTTCTGCGCTCACAAGCGCATCACTGCCATTTCCCCTCCCACCAGCCCCTCCCATTCACCATTTCCTCTGTCACAGTGTGGGAGGGCGTTTTCAGGGTTATTCTTTAAAATCGGTAATCAGTTAAAGAAAAGAGGCCTCTGGTTTGTGTAATGGGAGGGAATGCAGGGGAAATGGCATAGAAAGACACCCAATCGCCAATGGAAATGCCTCTGCATTTGTCATGGCAATGAATGCCAAACAACAAACCCTCACTGTGTGGATGCAGCCCATATTGAGAGATAATAGTTTCTAGGGTAGAACAAAAGTTGGTTCCCCTTTTTTCATTCAGAGCACTATTACATGTGTAGAGCTAGCAGGATAGTGAAAATAGTTATGGTATAATCATTTTTTAAGGCTCATTTGCCTTCAAAAATGAAGAATGAAAAAATGAAGAATGAAAAGAACACTCACATCATGCACAATTACAGTTTCATTAAACTGTGTTTAGTGTAATTAACGCTCCACTAACTATAATACTTTAGGGTCCATCAAACCAACATCTGAAACCATGGCTTGAAGTTAATTTATTAGCCACACTTAGTCTGAACTATGGTTTCATGGATTGTATGTATGCAGACACAATGTGGAATAGAATGGTTTAACCTGATTATGTCAGGTCTCAGAAGCTAATCAGGGTCAGTACTTGGATTGTAGACCACCAAGTAACACTCTTAAGAGGAAGGGTCGCCATAAATCGGTTGCGAGTTGATGGTTCATATGAATGCAGACATTCTCCCCGGCTGGGGATTCCAGCTAGGTCAATGTGAGAGAGGGCAAGGGAAATAGCAAACATGACGAAGCCAGGATTTTTCAAGGCGACCCAGGATTTGAACCTGAGCTGAGCCTAGTTTTCTGAGCAAACCCTACTTAAAATAAACCACATACATGTTACACCTGGACTGACTCAATGTGTAAGGGACAAACCAACTTGGGAATCAAGGAGCAAAAGACCTACAGCCTTTTAAAACTGAACTGAATTATTGATTCATATCAATCTAAAATAGTAATACGTCTCCTACCACTATACCTCATTCTCCTAAAAAAATATGGATACTGTTTATATAACAAGAAGGCATCTGGTGTTTGGCCATTCTGAGCATCCCTTTGTTTTGACGGCCTAAATGATAGCAGAACTTTTGGGCAAGTCCCTTTCCCCCACCCGACTGACAGAAAAAAGGAACTGTTGGGGTCTCTCCCAACTGAGCTAGGTCTGTTTTATCCCCCCCCCCCTCACCATCCCGTAACTCAGATAAACAAGTTACTGTTTTCATCAAGGAGTCCTGTGTCCAATAAGAGCGTATCTCCACGCTATGACAACAGGCCTTTGAATTACATGACAACCACGATTCATGCAAACTCTTTTTATTCTCATTATGAACAGAGCCCCTACAGTTTCTCGGTTTCACGCAGAAGGATTGTGCAAAATGATCCAGATTTTGGACATTTCATGCAATTTACACATGAGCTATGATGTAGTGCCGTCGGCCTTTGTTACAAAAGGCGATCTTTATAATGCACAAACAGATCTGGATTTGTGTTGGGAGAGTCCGCGATCGTTCTTTGTTCTGAAAACGCCAGACAGCGAAGGGATGGAGACGTCTGTATGGAGAACATCTGCAGCCCCAGTGTTTCTCTAATGTAAATAAAAATACAAAAGAGTGTACCTATTTTCATGTGAGAGAACACAAAAGGTGGCACCGATAAGGTACCAAGCATGGCCAGATTAGCAAGGAAAATAGCTAGAGGCACAAGAAATAGGTACCACTCTAAAACTATAAGTGTGATTTTTGTCATGTATGGGATTTGTAGATTCCTTTGAAATGTGGTGTTGGAAGAGAGTGTTACGGATACCATGGACTGCCAAAAAAAAAACAAATCAGTGGGTTCTAGATCAAATCAAGCCTGAACTGACCCTAGAAGCTAAAATGACTAAACTGAGGGTATCGAACTTTGGTCACATTATGAGAAGACAAGAGTCAGTGGAAAAGACAACCATGCTAGGAAAAGCTGAGGGCAGCCGGAAAAGTGGAAGACCCCACAAGAGATGGATTGACTCTATAAAGGAAGCCATAGCCCTCAGTTTGCAAGACCTGAGCAAGGCTGTTAAAGAAAGGATGTTTTGGAGGACATTGATTCATAGAGTCGCCATGAGTCAGTCAGAAGCGACTTGACAGCACTTAACATACACACACGGGATTTGTTCCTCTTAAGATCAATTCTGGAGTCGGAAGCTGAATCCAAGAGCTCCCTTCACTGATAAGGAAAGAGCTGATTTCGGAGCAAATGTAATTCTGGCTCCTTGCTAATCCCAGTTAACAAATCAGGGAATTAGACTCCGGGAATACCTGTAGGCCTGGAGGAAAGTCCCTCCTGAGACCAGTTTGGTTGCACTGAAGTTCACCACAGTTAAAGTTAACTAGAGTTTCTACCTATGCAAAGTGTGGCTTGTAGTAGGCTTTCAAATCTTGGGCTTTAAGAAGAAGAGCCAGCGTGGTGTAGTGGTTAAGAGCGGTGGACTCTGATCTGGAGAACCTGGTTTGATTCCCCACTCCTCCACATGGTTTTGGTTTTCCTTCTACACATGAAGCCAGCTGGGTGACCTTGGGGTAGTCATGGTTCTCTCAGAACTCTCTCAGCCCCACCTACCTCACAAGGTGGTCTGTTGTGGGGGGAGGAAGGGAAGGAGATTGTAAACTGGTTTGATTCTTCTTAAAAGGTAGAGAAAGTTGGCATATAAAAACCAATTCTTCCTCTTCTTCATAGTCAACCTTAGCCCCTGCTAACAGCGCTGAACTCCTTGCTTGAAGAAAATTAGTAAGTAAAGGGGGCTAGGCTGAGCTCTTCTTTGTATGCTGGCTTTCTATATTGCAGGGTTATTATTATTATTATTATTATTATTAAATAGCGGAGCAGTAAGGCAGCCTCCCTTGCACACGTGAGGAAAGGTTTTCTACATAGTTACATTGCAAATATAAATCGGTTGCAAGTTCTCCATTTCTGGGCTGTTCTGCGGGATGTTTTATGTTGACCTTTCACAGGGGTGCATCCTGCTTTCTTTCGTAGGTACCCAAATGAGCTGCTATTCTCCAAGTACATTTTCCTGGCGCCAAGGAGCTTATGTGGACTCTTACTGTTGGGCAGCTGTGCAACAGAGGCAGCTTTCGTGGGGTGACTCGGGACACCTTCCTCTCTGGCTTCATAAAGTTTGTAAAGATACATTTTTATTAAAAAAAATTATTCTTCTTTCTTCAGGGAAATGAAAATTTACCTCAGAAATCTGAGATTGTGACTCTCTCCCATCCTTGTTCTTTGCCCGGCTGCTTTCACACTGTCAACGCATTTCTCCGATCCTTTCAAACAGGAAAATGGATTTTCAAACGATTGCTAAAGTACATTGACGGTGCATTATCCGACGTGTGTGAAAGCAGCTCTTTGTTTGGTGCCAGCACGGGAGGCTGTCTTGTTTGTGTCAGTCAAGCGTGGGCTTGTTTGAATCTCTCCAATACTCCAATATTGTTGAAAGAAATGATTGCTTTTTGGGGGGGAAAACATCCCTAGCACATTACACCGCTGCCTTCTTGTTTCCGTTTGTCTCAGAGCCACACAAATAGCAAATCACTGCAGGCCAAACTACACAATAAGAACTGGGCCTGCAGCTTCAGAAGAGGAGGGGCTCCAGCCTCCCCCACCCCAAGTGCCATTTTCCTGAGCCATAAAGTGAAGCTTGGCCATGATGTACAATGATTTCTAGTTTTATATATATAACTAGTTATATCTAGTTATATATTTCTAGTTATAACTATTCTAGTTATAACTATATTATTTTTATGGAAGTCTCCCACCTAATCTCCACCATACCTATTAAGTCATTTTTGCTTTCCTGCACTGGGAGCTCAGCATTGTTTTGTTTATATCCCATACTCTGAGCATTGGTATTGAAAGCTGTGAATATTGTGCTCTATTAACTGTCCCGGTGATTTTCTCTGTGGTTTTGAAGCACCGTCTCAACTCCCCCAGTTTCTCCCGTAGCACCCACACCCTATCTTACCACACAGAGTTTAGCTTAAACACCTCTTGGTCATGTTCACTAACGCCAAACACGTTTCCCCTCTTCCATGTGAAGTACATCCTGTACCTTCATTAGTACTTCATTAATACAGACCATGGGGCTCAGGTGGTATTGCTGCTAGTGCTTCCTGTAGAGGGCTTTGCTAGAGAGAAGAATACTTCAGGTAAATTACTAGCTACCCAAGTGACGGTGTTGAGAGAGGTTTTGTTTCTGGGACCACAGCCTGGCTTTCCTTTATTAAACACCGTCATCTGGGTAGCCAGTGATTTACCTGAAGTATTCTTCTCTCTAGCAAAACCCTCTACAGGAACGGCTAGCAGCAATACCACCTGAGCCCCATGGTCCTTCACCTGCCTTCCTAGAACCTGCCTCATAGTCAGTTTTGAGCCACTCACAGCTGTACCAAACAATGCCATTCATTCCCACAAGAATGAGTGGGATGTGTCCTAACCAACGTAACAGTACAACAATGAAATCAAAAGAAACACCAATGCTCTCGGCAGATTACATCAAGTAAAAATTAAACAGAATGGTGGGGGAAAGCATTCTGGGATTGAAGAGAGCATGCGTTCCCACTTAAAAATCCAGAAACAGAATACTCTCTGACCAATACGAAGCTAAAACACATAGCTCCTCTTGGTTTTCAATGGAGCGCAAACTCTTGCAAAGCAATTTGATTTCCTCGCTGCGATGAAGACCTTTTCCAGATATGTTTTCTCTTCCTGGCTTCCTTCCTGAGAGAGAACATTTGAGTCAGCCTGCCCAAGTGGTTTCAGCTGGCCTTTGCTCTTTCTCGGTGCTTTCCCATCAGCAGTGGCCACACACACACACACACACACACATTGCTATAACATGTCTCATCAAATCTCAGCCATTTGGCAGTGAGATTGAAATATTCATGTCACAGATGCGCACTGTTGAGAGACCAGTCATCTGACTCGGAGCTTAACGGCCCAATACACTGTTCCCAGGTCTGTTGACAGACATATTCTAGAAGCTCTGTACTTGGAACTTAATTTTCAGGGATACATGGGACCAATTCAGATTAGGACTGCAGGGAGAGGAGGCTTCAGCTTTCCCCCAGTGGCATTTTCCTTACCTACTAACTGTCTGAGGTAAATTAGGCATACTGAGGACTACATGTAAGTTTCCATAATGGGACAAATAGTGGCTCATTGGCACCATTTCAGGTTTGAAAAACAGCATGGGGTGGGCGATGCTTAGGCTCCTGCCCCCACTCTTTGCTCCTGCTCCAAGTTGGGTCCCCCACACATCTAATAATTAAGTTCCAAGTCCAGAACTCCCAGAACATGTCTATAGCTGTATTCTGTATGTCTGTTAAAGTTGTAAGACATACATGTTAGTTAATAGTGGAGTCCAGATTCAACCATTTAATCCTCTGAAGAGTTACTCTAATTTAATGGGTTTAGATTATAGCCCTGACCTGGATAGCCCCAGGCTAGCTTGACGTCAGATCTCGGAAGCTAAGTAGTGTCAGCCCTGGCTAGTATTTGGATGGGATACCTCCAAGGAACACCAGAGTCATGACGCGGAGGCAGGCAATGGCAAACCACCCCCGAATGCCTCTTGTCTTGAAAATCCTAAACCCTATGGGGTTGCCATAAGTCAGCTGTGACTTGACAGCATACACACACACACAAAGATTACTATAATACTTGTGCATAGGAAGCAAAAGGGTTGCTTGTGAACCTTCCTAGACACATAAAGCAATTTCTGCCTTATGAGCATCATGGCCCTCTGAACTGCTCTATTTGTGATCGTCTGGCTGGACAAAGGCCTCTGATAAAGAAATGAAGCACCCTTTGAGAGCTAAAAAGGAAAGAGCCAGTTCAGATTATTTCCCGCCACCTTCACAGACACAGGGAGCAATCCTAAACAGGTCTACTGAGAAGTAAGTACTATGGCTGCGCTGGCGCCGGGGGCTGGCGGTGCCCAGACACCGGTGTGTTTGCTCCCACATCAGCGTACGTGCCACCTTATTTCATAATAAGGTGGCACCTATACTGACGCAGGGTCACACCAGCTCCAAAGAAACTTCCCCTCCCTTCAGGAATGGGCTGCCCATGATCTTCAAAGGTCAAACCAAAAATTCTAGGTCATGGTACTAAATGCACTTGTTTTTGCATTTTCTAATTTGTAATGTGAACATTATACCTACATGAGCTGGAAGGAACATGTGTTGAATTTGTAAGATGTCAGGTATATGGTTTTTTTTTTCCTGCTTGCATGTGATTGCAGCTGGATTCTAATCTGAGTTCCTTCCCTAACCTGATTTTCTTCTTTCCCCCAGTTTTTCCCATACATCCTTCTGCTCCTTGCTGTCTTGCTGTACCTGCCATATCTCTTCTGGCGCTTCACCGCGACACCCTACCTTAGCTCCGACCTGCAGTTTATTATGGAAGAACTTGACAGAGCCTACAACAGAGCGATCAGAGCTGCCAACAGCTGCCATAATGGGGACTTGAAGGATCCCTCCAGCTCACCACCCATTATTAGTGACAACACAGGTCAGAGGTAACATGACCCCTCTTGCCATAATCTCTGTGTTGTTTTCGTTTTGTTTTATTTAACAGACTTCAAGTTGGAAAGTACTGCTCACTACTCTGTCCTTTTCAATAGTTTCTAATAGTAAGTCCTTATATGTAAGCCAGTGTTTTCCCGTACCTGCCCTACTCTTAGAGCCTCATGTGATGAAAGCCATAAAGGGATCTTAGCCATTAATTTATTTCTATATCTATTCCACACCTTACTTATTGCAAATCTCAGTATATGATGACCAAATCTTTTGTTTATTTTTTTCTTTTCCATACCAAATATAAGCATGCCAACCCTTCGAATGCCAAGAGTTTTAAATTTCTTAATGTAATCCATTCTTTAAACCAAGTTAATACCACTGACTCAAAATACAGTTTTGAGAGCCATTGAAGGTGTGTAAACCCCCCCCCATTTCCTAATTTACCATGAGACAGACGAGGGTAAGCTCTGGCAACATCCAGCATTTTCCCAACGACATGAAGCTGCTGTGTACAGAATCAGACCATCGGTCTCTCAAGGTCAGCATTGTCTACGCAGACTGGCAGCAGCTCTCCAGGGTTTCAGGTTGAGGTCTTTCATATCACCTACTACCTGATCTGTTTAACTGGAGATTCCGGGGATTGAACCTGGGGCCTTCTGGTTGCCAAGCAGATGCTCTTATCACTGAGCTATGGCCCCTCCCCAGACTAGCCACTTCTAAAATGAAGTAATGCACAGGCTCCATCTACAGTACTTATTTATGTTGGGGTTATCATTCAGTTGTCATAAGTTTTTTACCCCAGTTAATCCTGGCAGCTGGAATTTGGTCAGCTCTAAGAATTTTCTGTTAGAACCTACTTTCCCTCCTGCTCCTCTCAAACACATTCCTGGGATTCCCTAGGAGGAAGGAATGGTCATTAAAAGTTTACGTCTGTATGTTTATAGAAGGGGTGCACTACTCAAAACGGTTACCTAGGCTATAATGGATCTTCTCTGGAGCTAAGCTGGCCACCCCATGACCTCACTTGGTTCTAGTATGACCCACTGGTTTGGGGCAAATGGAGCCTCTCAGATCTTCTCTGGAGTAAGAAGTGGCAGCGTTCTGACCTCTATCCCACAGGAAATTTCTCTGCTGTACGTGTAAGCCCGTGAGGTGCAACAGCGAAATGGCTGGGAGGCAATGAGAATGCTACTATTCTGCTGTTCTCTGCACTGAGAGTTGGCTGAGACTCACCCAGAAATTGGGAAGGTCGGTGAGAAATGTGGGGTGGATATTCTGATTTCTCCAAACCTCCAAGTGCTGGTGCCTCCCTGGGCTACACAACATGTCCTTGTGGGCCCCCATGTGGCCTTTGTGTCATATGTTATGCACCCATGGCATATAGCCATGTTGCTTCACCAGATTAGCATTTGTCTAAAACTGGTCCCAGCTCCAAGGAATCTGACCTACTTTTCCAGCTTTCTGTGTTTTTTTTGTGTGGCTTGAAAGCAAAAGAATGAGGAAAGGTTGAAGGAGCTGGCTATGTTTACCCTGAATAGGAGAAGACTGAGAGGTGATATGATAACCATCTTCAAGTACTTGAAGGGCTGTCATATCGAGGAGGGTGCCAAGTTGTTTTCTGTTGCTCCAGAAGGTCGGACCAGAACCAATGGGTTGAAATTAAATCAAAACAGTTTTCATCTAGACATTAGGAATAATTTTCTAACAGTTAGAGCAGTTCCTCCGTGGAACAGGCTTCCTTGGGAGGTGGTGGGCTCTCCTTCCCTGGAGGTTTTTAAGCAGAGGCTAGATGGCCATCTGTCAGCAATGCTGATTCTATGACCTTAGGCAGATCATGAGAGGGAGGGCGCCATGGCCATCTTCTGGGCATGGAGTAGGGGTCCTGTATTATGCAGGGGGTTGGACTAGATGACCCTGGTGGTCCCTTCCAACTCTGTGATTCTATAATCCTCCTGTAATTCCTCTGGATATTCTCTTTTCTCCCCTAGTTTGTGGGAGATATCCGAAAGCTACTTTAAGTACCCCATGGTGGAACAGTACCTGAAGACAAGGAAGAGGTCCAAGCACTTGATAATCAAGTACATCGTCTGCCGTCTGCTAACACTGACAATTATTCTGCTGGCCTGCCTCTACCTGGGCTATTATATCAGCCTTTCCTCTATGACCGACGAGTTCGTCTGCAACCTGAAAACCGGGATCCTAAAGAATGACACAACTATTCCGGAACGGGTCCAGTGCAAACTGATCGCAGTCGGTGTCTTCCAGCTGCTCAGTTACATCAATTTAATTGTGTATGTGCTGTTGGTGCCCGTCGTGCTTTATGCCTTGCTGGTCCCGTTCAGGCAGAGTTCAGACATACTGCAGTTATATGAAATCCTGCCCACGTTTGATGTTCTCAAGGTCAAAACAAAGCACTATGACGACCTGAGCCTTTACCTCCTCTTCCTCGAGGAAAATGTAAGCGAGCTTAAATCTTATAAGTGCCTCAAAGTTTTGGAGAGCCTGAAAGACACCGGAGAGAAGTTTGACGCGATGCAACTCCTGGTGAATCTTGGCATGATTAAAACAGATGCAGCAGACGGGAGGTCACTCACCATCAAAGACAAATCTGGAAAGAAACTTGATGGAGAACCCTCAAAGAGTGCAACCGAGTTAAAGGGTAAAGCTGTTTTTGGTTGTGTACATGTATGGGTTAAATTGACATATGAAGCGCCTTTTGCTAGGGGAGGGGCTGTGGCTCAGTGGTAGAGCATCTACCTTGCATGCAGAAGGTCCCAGGTTCAATCCCTGGCATCTCCAGTTAAAGCAATAAAGTAGTAGGTAATGTGAATGACAATACTGACCTTAATGGACCAGTGATCTGACTCGGTGTAAGTCAGATTCCTGTGTTCCTGTCCTGGATCTGGCAAGCATATTTGGTCAATGTATCTATCCAATGATCAGTTTGTTCATTCATTACAATTTTGATGATGCAAGCAGACATAAGGGAGGGATCACACTAAGTGTGATGGCGATCACACTGTGTGGAGAGCCAGCATGATGGAGTGGTTAAGAGCTGTGGTTTGGAGTGGTGGACTCTGATCTGGAGAACCGGGTTTGATTCCCCACTCCTCCACATGGGCGGTGGAGGCTAATCTGGTGAACTGGGTTGGTTTCCCCACTCCTACACACGAAACCAGCTGGGTGACCTTGGGCTAGTCACAATCTCTCAGCATCACCTACCTCACAGAGGAGGGGATGGGAAGGTGATTGTAAGCCCGTTTGATTCTCCCTTAAGTGGTAGAGAAAGCCGGCATATAAAAACCAACTCCTCCTCCTCCTTCTTCTAAGACCTTATTAGTATGTGCGGATTCTGTTTTGGGAGAATAGGGCGTGTTTTCCAGCTTTGATGTGCTTGATCCAAAACCCAGGTTGTTGAGGATGTGCGTCTAGACGTACCAAAGCTGGAAACAGCGTGTGTTACCCTAGTCACGCAAAATGGTG
Source organism: Euleptes europaea (assembly GCF_029931775.1). Taxonomy (NCBI): domain Eukaryota; kingdom Metazoa; phylum Chordata; class Lepidosauria; order Squamata; family Sphaerodactylidae; genus Euleptes; species Euleptes europaea. Next base: position 12,764,720 of record NC_079323.1, read on the forward strand.
ACTACACGTATTGGGGTAGCACACTCCCATTATGCAAGGTTTACTTTATTTATTGGAGCTTGAGAATATTGCAGTTTCCTTTTGTAATTGCTTGTCTGTCTTCACAGATTTGGCACCACCAACACCGACAGGTGAGGGAGGAAGAACAAGTAAAGAAGATGGCAAGATTCGTCAGAGGCTTCTGGATTCTTCTTGCTGATGGCGGTCCAGTTGGTGACGGGTTGATTACGAGAGGTCTTGCCGGATACTCCAGGATTCGCCATATTCAACTATGGATGATTGAGAATGAAAGAACTAGGACTAAGGGCAAAAGACACAAACCGTACCTATGTTTACATACCTATTCAGCCTTCTGTGTCTAAGGGCATGCCGTTGCATTCATTTATGCAATCTCTGTTGTAAAAGAACATTGGAAAAAAGCTGAAATCCATGACGTGGGTAGGTTCCAAAGTGGATAGCTGGGAGAAACAGAGGAAGCCGAAGGAAGGGGAAAAAAGAGTAATTGTTCACTAGAAAAGAAACTTGAGATCAGTTCGTACTTGCCTTCTGTTGTGTGGGACCTGTGGAAAAACTCCATCCTGCCCAAAACCTTAGCCTCTGATGATCAAAGTACTAAGCTAGATGGAACTGTGGTTGTCTCGGTAGGATGCAGCTGCATGTGTTTATATGATCTCTCATTACTTAAT